>NC_092109.1:16263718-16574221 GCF_045679555.1 Salvelinus alpinus
TGCTGAGCAAAGACGATTAGGGATCAGGAGAAAATAAAATTATGAAAAGATTTTCTGTGCAAAATGTCCATATGACATCAGTTTGACCGGTTGTAAGGAAATAAAAAGCAGTGAAAATGACCCAATATGTGTCTGATCATTTCAGTTCGGCTTGGATGCATATTTTATGTGGTTGAAATACTATCAGCTTCTATGATGCTGATAAAGATAGCACCTCTACAGACAGTATCTCACTGTGCATTTGCATTCTCTCAAGATACTGAAAGAAAGAAATCCTATTTCTCCATTTATGTTCCCCAGTAAAAAAAATTGCCTACATTTGGTGAATGATTTTACTGCATCAAATGCTTAATTCTGCAGAAACCATTGGCGCTTTTAGCACGTAAATCTTGGTGGAGCAAACTCAACATCTTTTTTTTAATGCATGCCAGCAAAGCCACTACACAACACAACAAAACACTAAACAATACATTCATTGCATTATAATGATAACAAACGTTGCCCACAAACTGTTAGGTCCTACATAAAGCTGTCCCAACAGCAGAGCTTTCTTTTCAGCACCATGGAGTGAATCCCTACCATCGCTACACCTGGCGGTGCCTTGTCTGGCAAGGAAACAGTGAATTCAGCATTTACTTCCTTTTTCAAAAATATAGTTGACATGGCTGACTTGTTTAAAGCTCTAACCCACCTGCCCTGAATGACAGCTCGCCACTTGCAGGAGTTAATATTAAGGCTATGAGTGTCCAGATTTCAGTTTCAATTTAACCCATCTGAACAGTAGGCTACTGTTCCCTTGACGTGCCATAGGCCTATTTGAAGTCCCGTCTTGTGACTGTCGAATTTGTATAGCGCCTCACAATCATCACACATAACATACAGTAGCTGGCACTGCTATCGTCCTCTTTTACCACTTCACCAAATATTTCCCAAACATTACTTTTCTGGCCCTCCCTTCTCTTTATTTTCAACTCTCCATTTTGCAGCTTTTCTCTTATTGAATTCAACTCCAACATTGTCCTTTTTGCCTACTTGGATCGATGTTCCCAAAAGCATTTGGTGATTGGCGTGAAGGCTATTTGACACGTGTACAGTTAGGCCCTAAAGCTTAGGCTTATGCACTAATGCCAGATAGCCTAAAATAATGAAAGAAAAACCTAAATGTTTAGATATAAATTGCACAAGAATGATACATTTATGGATTTCTTTCAGGTATTGTTTTCTCTTTATTCAACTCGCCCACCACCCACCTGCCCTTCATCCACACATGAATCACTCTAAACCCCGCCGCCCCGCGAATATAACTGCGGGGACTGCGGCTTATGAGTCAACCCACGCATCACTAGTGCGCCCCCCAGGGTGCAGATTATTGTTTTTAAGGAACTCACTACTCTCCATAGTTATTCTGACAAGTTGCATAAGGTACAATTTCGAAATTGGGTAGAGCATTAGCAGTTTTGCTCTTGTCATTTTAGTCATTGCAGACCTTAGAGAGCTATTTATAATTTGCCAGAAATGTCTAGATCCACTAGTTAATGTCAGCTAAGGTGTTTTAGCTAGGTTTGATGAAAGGCGGGCCCGGGTGAAAAAGTTTGAGAATTGGAACAGTTATTGGAACAGTGGTTAGGGCTTTTGTCATTGGTGCTTGTGGCCTGGGTTCGAGACCCACTAGGGGAATCACCCTACTCTTACATCACTAGCCAAATACGTTCATGTCATCGTTTGGCAACAGTTACAACACACCTATCTGATCTAATTCAAATGTGTTTCTTATTGAAAGATAAGAATTGGTAGAATTCCAGATAGCTGAGCATCTCAAAGGGAACTCTCTATCATGTGTTTTTTTTTTTTTATCCACACCACATATACAGTGGGGAGAACAAGTATTTGATACACTGACAATTTTGCAGGTTTTCCTACTTACAAAGCATGTAGAGGTCTGTAATTTTTATCATAGGTACACTTCAACTGTGAGAGAAGGAATCTAAAACAAAAATCCAGAAAATTACATTGTATGATTTTTAATTAATTAATTTGCATTTTATTGCATGACATAAGTATTTGATACATCAGAAAAGCAGAACTGAATATTTGGTACAGAAACCTTAGTTTGCAATTACAGAGATCATACGTTTCCTGTAGTTCTTGACCAGGTTTGCACACACTGCAGCAGGGATTTTGGCCCACTCCTCCATACAGACCTTCTCCAGATCCTTCAGGTTTCGGGGCTGTCGCTGGGCAATACGGACTTTCGGCTCCCTCCAAAGATTTTCTATTGGGTTCAGGTCTGGAGACTGGATAGGCCACTCCAGGACCTTGAGATGCTTCTTACGGAGCCACTCCTTAGTTGCCCTGGCTGTGTGTTTCGGGTCGTTGTCATGCTGGAAGACCCAGCCACGACCCATCTTCAATGCTCTTACTGAGGGAAGGAGGTTGTTGGTCAAGATCTCGCGATACATGGCCCCATCCATCCTCCCTTCAATACGGTGCAGTCGTCCTGTCCCCTTTGCAGAAAAGCATCCCCAAAGAATGATGTTTCCATCTCCATGCTTCACGGTTGGGATGGTGTTCTTGGGGTTGTACTCATCCTTCTATTCCTCCAAACACGGCGAGTGGAGTTTAGAGCAAAAAGCTCTATTTTTGTCTCATCAGACCACATGACCTTCTCCCATTCCTCCTCTGGATCATCCAGATGGTCATTGGCAAACTTCAGACGGGCCTGGACATGCGCTGGCTTGAGCAGGGGGACCTTGCGTGCGCTGCAGGATTTTAATCCATGACGGCGTAGTGTGTTACTAATGGTTTTCTTTGAGACTGTGGTCCCAGCTCTCTTCAGGTCATTGACCAGGTCCTGCCGTGTAGTTCTGGGCTGATCCCTCACATTCCTCATGATCATTGATGCCCCACGAGGTGAGATCTTGCATGGAGCCCCAGACCGAGGGTGATTGACCGTCATCTTGAACTTCTTCCATTTTCTAATAATTGTGCCAACAGTTGTTGCCTTCTCACCAAGCTGCTTGGCTATTGTCCTGATCCACGCATCACTAGTGCGCCAGCCTTAGGGTGCAGATTATTGTTCTTACGGAATTCACTACTCTCCATAGTTATCCTTACACAGCTGCATCTGGTACAATTGCGCCATTGTGGTAGAGCGTTAGCAGTCTTTGCTCTTGTCATTGTAGTCGTTGTGGACCTTAGAGTGTCTATTTATACAGGTAACAGAGATGTCTAAATCCAGGTGCAGTTAATATCAGGTAAGGTGTTTTAGCTAGGTTTGATGAACAGGAGGGCTTCTGGTGAAAAAGTTTAAAAACTGGAACAGGTACTGTGAGCAGCCGGTTAGAGCTTCTGTCACTGGTGCTGGTAGGCCTGAGTTCGAATACTCATGTCATGGCAATCACCCTGCAACTTACATTACTTAGCCAAATACATACAATGTGATTGTTCTGGCATTTTTGTTTTAACATTCCGTCTCTCATCTAGTTCGAATGTGTACCTTATTGAAAGATAAGAATTGGCAGACCTCTAGATAGCTTTGTAAGTCAGAGAAAACTCTGCAAAATCGGCATGTGTATCAAATACTTGTTCTCCACACCACATATAGATGTAGAACAAACGTGTCTCTGATAAGGAATCACATCAGCTCTAGTCATAGTGTTTCTATCTGAAACATTCCAAATGTTTTGCCTAAACATGGTCCAGGAGGGAGTGTTGTGTCTGACAGAAGCATACCTAGAACATGGTTGCCGTATTCTCAGAGTATCAGAAATATGTATATTTACAGTAGCATGTTTGTACATTCTCACATTTGCCATTTAAGCAATGAAGATGCCAGTTATACCAAAACAGTACATAACACAGTCCATGAAAAATAGACAACAGAATCACTTGGGACCAGTGTTGGGGGTAATATAGTGCCTTCAAAATGTATTCAAACCCTGAAACTTTTTCACGTTGTTGTGTTACAGCCTAAATTTTAAATGAATTAAATTGATTTTGTGTCACTGATCTACACACAACATCCCGTAACGCCAAAGTGGAATTATGTTTTAAGAAATGTTTACATATTGTGACCCACCACCTGGATTTGGTCCTATGTAGCAACATTTGAAATTGTGATTTTTACATTGGATAAAAGTAGAGAATCAGAGCTAGAAAATGGTATATCATACACTGTAGTTGAGGAACAATGGAAAAGTAATTCTGCTTTGAAAGTTGATAAACTTGTAACCCCACTTTTGAGAAGATTACCCATGAATGGCACCCATTCAGCATCATTCACACCCTCTTAAGCCTTAACCCCACCCATTTATTTAAGTTAGTGAATAAGTTAGTGTAGTAAACAACCAAATATTTCAAGGCTAAAAGTGGTGAATATAGTAGCAAAAAGTAGTAGTAAAAATACATGTTTATCTAGTCCTTGGCCTATATGCTAATCTGACTTTGGTGCAGGTCATGTTGTTCTTGTCACGGCCGTCAAAAGGAGGAGACCAAGGCGCAGCGTGGTATGCGTACATTTTTCTTTATTCTAAGGATGAACACTAAACAAAACTAACAAAATAACAAAAACGAACCATGAAGCTATTCAAAATGAGTGCTAACAGGCAACTACACATAGACAAGAACCCACAATACCCAAGGGAAAATGGCTACCTAAATATGGTCCCCAATCAGAGACAACGATAAACAGCTGCCTCTGATTGGGAACCATATCAGGCCACCATAGACATATATATACCTAGACCTACAAAAAACCCTAGACAAGACAAAACTAGCATACCCACCCTAGTCACACCCTGACCTAACCAAAATAATAAAGAAAACATAGATAACTAAGGTCAGGGCGTGACAGTTCTTCACATTACCATCTCTGGTAAAGTCACACTATATGAAATAAAATGAATGTTTATTTGTCACATGCACAGGATAACAAATGTGTAAACGGTAAAGTAAAATGGTTACTTGCATAGTGGAGTCTTTTGTCCAGTAGCTAGCTAAACAATGAACCATAATCCCAACTCATACTACCATGCACCATGCATGAATCTGCAGGTAGCTAAAGATAACCAACTAGGTTCAATTGAGCTAGCTAGCTAGCTAACATTAGGCTATAACTAGCAATGCAAATGGCTTTCTGAGATACAAATAATATTACTACACAGATCATACACCAGTGTTGTGTTCAAGACCACCTAAAGTGAGACCAATTCAAGATCAAGACCGGAGTGAATCGAGTCGGAGTCAAGACCAAGACCGGGAGGGGGATGAGAGGTCTGAGACCGAGTCAAGACCGAGAACCATAGAGAAGTAGTTTGGGGGTGCCGCAATTTTTTTCTTTGAAGGATTAAAGGCCCAGCGCACGCACTACTTTTCTAAAAAAAACGTTTCAAAATATTTTTATGTAGCTTTTAATTATTATTTTTATTTTTCAGGGGGTGCTGTAGAACCCTCAGCACTCCTACTTCCCGCGGCTATGCCAAGACCAGAAACGGAGAGTCCACATTTAAGACCGTGACTGTAATTTTGTCAAATTGTCACCATAATAAGTGTTCAAAATGTCCAGTATTTCTGTGTTCATATTTCACATCAACATTCAGAATAAATGCATGCTGAAGGACAATAGAGCCTCTCTACACATTTTTACTAACCCAAACACAGTTGGGAACAATGAAGGCCTTCTACGCTTTCAGAGAAAGGCTAAGGATATATAAAATAATAATAATAATATTATTATTTTCAATTATGTTCTGATTTAATCGCTTCAGTTTTTGAAAAGGGAAAGGGTTAACACGGATCCCAAACCGTCTGCGAGCATGCGCCATCGTGCGCCATCGTGCATAAATGTATTATGTCCCCCCACACCAAACGCGATCACGACACGCAGGTTAAAATATAAAAACAAATTCTGAACCAATTATATTAATTTGGGGACAGGTCAAAAAGCATTAAACATTTATGGCAATTAAGCTAGCTAGCTTGCACTTGCTAGCTAACTTGTCCTATTTAGCTAGCTTGCTGTTGCTAGCTAATTTGTCCTGGGATATAACATTTTTGTTGTTATTTTACCGGAAATGCACAAGCTACTCTACTCCGCCAATTAATCCACACATAAAACGGTCAACCGAATTGTTTCTAGTCATCTCTCCTCCTTCCAGGCTTTTTCTTCTAGACTTTATATTGCGATTGGCAACTTTCATAAATTAGGTGCATTTCCGCCACTGATCTCGTTCGTCTTTCAGTCACCCACGTGGGTGTAACCAATGAGTAGTTGGCACATGGGTACCTGCTTCTATAAACCAATGTGGAGATGGGAGAGGCGGGACTTGCAGCGTGATCTGCGTCACAAATAGAACTGACTTCTATTTTAGCCCTTGGCAACGCAGACGCTCGTTGGCGCGCGCGAGCAGTGTGGGCGCAATAATTGAATAATATAGATTTCTATTTATTTTGTAATGCTCGCGCATGCCACGCGAGCGGTGTAGTCAGCCTGTTAACACTGAAGAGAAAAAAATATCCAATCATGATTTTTTTTTGGTGGTCTTTGGGGAGATAATTATAGCTAGCTAAGTCAGCAATTGGCTAGGCCATCAGAAGCTTGATAGAAGGTATCTGCCATTCAACTGTATTAGGGCAACATTTTGGACTGACAGTGGAATCAACCAATTACATTGACTTGTAATGGGTGGGACCGTTTTAACAAAAACGTATGGACACTTCTGTCTTCACAACCAGCCGTGACCAGGAGTCCCATAGGGCAGCTCATAATTGGCCCAGCGAGCTTGTCACACACTGAAGGCCTAGGTCCAATAGGTTCACCATTGCACAAACATGTCTATAATAGATATAAAAATTGTTACAATGTCCCCCTGTTTCCCCTTACTAATAGTGAGTGCGCAACTTTCTGAAAATGTCTCCCTCTCTTCCCTACGAGCGAGTCAAGGAAATTCGGAGTCCTCACTGTCCTAGACTGAGTAAAGGCTGAGTAAAAATGTATCCGACACACCGAGACAAGACCGAGACACTCAATGTGTGGTCTTGAGACCAGACTCAAGACCGAGACCAGTCTCGAGTACTAAAACACTGTCATACACTTAACGTTAGCTAGCTAGCTACGCTTTAACATGCAATGAAAACAACTTTCTGACAAAATTAGAACAGGATATCTGAAAATGTAGCTAGACTCTTACCCATATACACGGATGAACGCTTCTCCTTCTCTGCCATGGATCCCATTGTTGCCCTTAGTTTGAAGATGTAATCCGGAGGACAGGTGTTTTATACAACAGCCTTCTGTGTTCTCTTTTCGAGACTCTCCGCATTTGGTAATCATCTCTCTGCTTCCACCCCCCATTCCACTGATTTCAAAACTCGGTCAACTTCTTCCGTGACAACAACACTGTTGATCTCCATTTCTTCCCCATCACTGTCATTAGAAGACTCTACAGTCGTGGCCAAAAGTTTTGAGAATGACACAAACATTAATTTTCACAAAGTCTGCTGCTTCCGTGTCTTTAGATATTTTTGTCAGATGTTACTATGGAATACTGAAGTATAATTACAAGCATTTCATAAGTGTCAAAGGCTTTTATTGACAATTACATGAAGTTGATGCAAAGAGTCAATATCTGCAGTGTTGACCCTTCTTTTTCAAGACCTCTGCAATCCGCCCTGGCATGCTGTCAATTAACTTCTGGGCCACATGCTGACTGATGGCAGCCCATTCTTGCATAATCAATGCTTGGAGTTTGTCAGAATTTGTGGGTTTTTGTTTGTCCACCTGCCTCTTGAGGATTGACCACAAATTCTCAATGGGATTAAGGTCTGGGGAGATTCCTGGCCATGGACCCAAAATATCGATGTTTTATTCCCCGAGCCACTTAGTTATCACTTTTGCCTTATGGCAAGGTGCTCCATCATGCTGGAAAAGGCATTGTTTGTCACCAATCTGTTCCTGGATGGTTGGGAGAAGTTGCTCTCGGAGGATGTGTTTGTAGCATTCTTTATTCATGGCTGTGTTCTTAGGCAAAACTCCCTTGGCTGAGAAGCAACCCCACACATGAATGGTCTCAGGATGCTTTACTGTTGGCGTGACACAGGACTGATGGTAGCGCTCACCTTGTCTTCTCCGGACAAGCTTTTCCCGGATGCCCCAAACAATCGGAAAGGGGATTCATCAGAGAAAATGACTTTACCCCAGTCCTCAGCAGTCCAATCCCTGTACCTTTTGCAGAATATCAGTCTGATGGTTTTCCTGGAGAGAAGTGGCTTCTTTGCTGCCCTTCTTGACACCAGGCCATCCTCCAAAAGTCTTCGCCTCACTGTGCATGCAGATGCACTCACACCTGCCTGCTGCCATTCCTGAGCAAGCTCTGTACTGGTGGTGCCCCGATCCCGCAGCTGAATCAACTTTAGTAGACGGTCCTGGCGCTTGCTGGACTTTCTTGGGCGCCCTGAAGCCTTCTTCACAACAATTGAACCGCTCTCCTTGAAGTTCTTGATGATCCGATAAATGGTTGATTTAGGTGCAATCTTACTGGCAGCAATATTCCTGCCTGTGAAGCCCTTTTGTGCAAAGCAATGATGACGGCATGTGTTTCCTTGCATGTAACCATGTTTGACAGAGGAAGAACAATGATTCCAAGCACCACCCTCCTTTTGAAGCTTCCAGTCTGTTATTCGAACTCAATCAGCATGACAGAGTGATCTCCAGCCTTGTCCTCGTCAACACTCACACCTGTGTTAACGAGAGAATCACTGACATGATGTCAGCTGGTCCTTTTGTGGCAGGGCTGAAATGCAGTGGAAATGTTTTTGGGGGATTCAGTTCATTTGCATGGCAAAGAGGGACTTTGAAATTAATTGCAATTCATCTGATCACTCTTCATAACATTCTGGAGTATATGCAAATTGCCATCATACAAACTGAGGCAGCAGACTTTGTGAAAATTAATATTTGTGTCATTCTCAAAACTTTTGGCCACGACTGTACAATGTCTGGTTCAATGAAAATGGTTAACCTAAATCGGGGATTTCCTCATTGTCGGATTCATTTTCAGAGTCAGAATGGCAAGATCGTCCTCCAGAAAATAGTCGATCACAACCTTTTCCCACTGATCGCTGTCGATAGCGCCTGATAACTTCAGATAGGCAATGTTGAGAGCAGAAGCAAAACTTTTTTACTTCTTCATGATATCTTTCAAAAAAAGTAGCATTAGAAAGGATTAACTACACATGCTGAGCAGCTCATGTTATAGACAGAAGCATACTACATGGCAGATCAATATGAACTCATCTTTCGGCATGTCCAGCCTAGCCATTATCTAGGCCAATCATGGCTAGCGTGGCTAAACCAACTAGGCTTGTAATTTAACAATTTTATTCATATTTACAGATGGCATACAAGTTTGTATTAAGGCACATAAAAGTTCACATGTTCCAGAAGGCATTTCTGCCAAAAAAACGCATTTTAATAAAAAAACAAAAAACTTTCAAATGCATCTTCTGTGATGTAGTGACATGCGACATACGGGACATACGGCTAGCTTCTTGAAACGGGTCACAATTAATAAAAAAACAGAAAGCTGAAATGTCTGAGTCAATAAGTATTCAACCCTTTTGTTATGGCAAGCATAAATAAGTTCAGGAGTAAATATTTGCTTAACAAGTCACATAATAAGTTACATGGACTCCCTCTGTACGCAATAATGGTGTTTAACATGATTATTAAATGACTACCTCATCTCTGTACCCCAGACATACAATTATCTGTACGGTCCCTCAGTCGACCAGTGAATTTTATGCACAGATTCAACCAGAGCAAAGAGGTTTTCCAATGGTTTGCAAAGAAGGGTACTGTACCTATTAGTAAATGTAATATATATTTTTTAAAGCAGACGTTGAGCATGGTGGGGCTTTTAATTACACTTTGGATGGGGTATCAATACACCCAGTCACTACAAAGCTATAGGCACCCTTCCTAACTCAGTTGCCGGAGAGGAAGGAAACCGCTCAGGGATTTCACCATGAGGCCAATGGTGACTTTAAAACAGTTACAAAGTTTAATGGCTTAGATAAATATACTAACATAAATGACAGAGTTCGTCAAATTTCTGTCCTGCTAGAGCTGCCCCGGTCAACTGTAAGTGCTGTTATTGTGAAGTGGTAAGGTCTAGGAGCAACAACGGCTCAGCCGCGAAGTGGTAGGCCACACAAGCTCACAGAACGGGACCACCCTGACCTCAACGCCATCGCACACCTTTGGGATGAATTGGAACGCCGACTGCGAGCCAGGCCTCATCACCCAAGATCAGTGCCCGACCTCACTAATGCTCTTGCGGCTGAATGGATGCAAGTCCCCGCTGCAATGTTCCAACATCTAGTGGAAAGCCTTCCCACAAGATTGGAGGCTGTTATAGCGGCAAAGGAGGGACCAACTCCATATTCATGCCCATGATTTTAGAATGAGATGTTCAACGAGCAGGTGTCCACATACTTTCGGTCATGTAGTGTACAGTATATTATTGTTTTATTTTCCATACATTTAAAAAAAATTGTATGTTAAAATAACTGTGTGTGTGAGCATCCTTAACCTTGCTAACAGACAAAGAGCTATGAATGGATAAGTGATTCACCAATCAGGGCCTTGATTGGCAAAGCAACATTAATGTGTAATAATTTGTAATGAAGATTTTTAGGACACAAATGTTCTTGCACTGTTCCCATGAAACGTGTCTAGAACATTAATATCTTATGTCCTGAGAACATAGCAACCATGTTCTGTGTATGTTTGGTGGGATGTTGATGGAATATTCTCCTATCCCACAGAAAACTGGATACAATGCTTTTGCAACGTTCCCATGATATGTGTCTAGAACATAAATATATTATATTTGGAGAACATGGCAACCAAGTTCTGGGTAAATTCTGTTTGATAATAAGGTCAATGGTCTCTTGGAAACCGTCCTTGCACATCACTGGAACATTCCTATGAAAATATTAGGTAATAACCTAATGAGACTCTTAAGAGAACATTCTCTAAAGCTGTGGGAACATTTGTTGTTAGCTGGGTATCCCTCCTTCTCTGTACAGTAATATATTCTCTCCTGCACTGCGGCCTCCTCTCCCTAGACATTGTTCCTGAAATAATCTCCTTGCCCGGAATCTGTCCCAACCATGCCGTGCAATGGACGTATGGTCACAGGCGTCCAAAGTGCCAACTGAAAGTAGGACAGACGTGCTAAAAGTGGACTAGGAACCAGGGGAGTGTGTGAAAGAGAAGGCATACCATTATTATTAATATCCCACATCACTTTTATCTAGGGCTCTATTCAAATCTGTATGATTTAAGCGATAGAAATGTGAAGGTAATTTCCGATTGCGCCGATATATGCAGCGTTTACCGTGAATGCGGTCTCCGCTAACATTTCCTTTAAATTTCAATCATGCTGTAATGCTGAACTTCCACGATACGGATTGGATAGAGCCCATAGTAACATACCATAACTCAGACACACTTGAGTCACGACTCACAACTACAGCTGACGAGGACAATTAAGTAAAAATGTATCCTCTCTCCTCTCCACAGGTGCAAATCTCTCCCCAGAGCATTAGCCCAAAGAGACAGTTCCATCCCAGCCGCAGAGAGGGTATTGATTTCATGTTTGCCACTTGTCTAAGTGGTGCGGTAGCTTTTTTTGTTTGGTGTGCGCTTCTTTTGTGCCTCTCTGTTTGATTTCTCCTTTCAGAGCTACACTAACTCCTACCCATTTTCCCTTCCCCCGTCAATCAATCCCGCTCTCTTTCATTTACCTGTTCCCGACGCCTCTCTGTGTAATTGGAGCAGACTGGGGTTGGTAAAGGAATGCATCCTGTCTACAGAGTTCCAGAGGAGAAATGCTATAGGTGGGACAGAGTGAGCTGAGAGGAAGTGACACGACTGGACTGTGTGGTGTGAATTCAAGGGTGTGTGTGTGTGTGGGGGGGGGGGGTGTATCCTCCTCTCGTCTCCACTCCACTGGAGATGGGACCAGATGGTGCTCTCATTAAAGAAATTACAGCAAAATGAGATTCTCCGCTTTAGGATATAGACGGGCTGGTAAGATCGATACCATCCTGCCACACTCCAAACAGAATGGGGGACTCAAACAGTAGCACATCGTATCTACACAAATTTCAGCCGGAATCATTTCACACTGTTTCTTATAAGCATTGTGCCTACATTTAGGGTGTGATAATAACCAGTGTTGTAGTGGTAAAAAGAAGTGGGCAAACCATAAACTCCAGTAGGCAATCGAGTTAAGACAAACAACCACCGATATAAACTTAAACGTCTAACATTTTAAAAACTGTATTGTTTGCAGTTTGGTTGCATTTTAATGTCGGCCTATATGGAAGGTAGGCCATTGGGAGTTATTCATATTGAAACATATCTTATTTTTCTTTTCTTGATTTGTTTGATAAAATTAGTACAGATTCTTTCAGGGGACCCCACATGGGGCTCCGGCACCAAGTTTGGGAACCTCTGTACTATCTTCTTTCTCTGCTTGCTTCCTCTCTCTCTTTGTCTCCTCTGTCTACTCCTGCATGCGTCGCAGCCTGCCTCAGCCTCGCCACTGTCTGTCTCACTAGTACTCTCTGTAAAGCAAAGTTATGATGAGAACTTAGTTGTCTTTTGTTACTGCTGAGGTCAGGCTTCGTTTAACGTTAGCTTCTTACCTTCTAGTCAGCTTGCTCACACTAGCCAGAGAACTATAACGTTAGCTTCTTACCTTCTAGTCAGCTTGCTCACACTAGCCAGAGAACTATAACGTTAGCTTCTTACCTTCTAGTCAGCTTGCTCACACTAGCCAGAGAACTATAACGTTAGCTTCTTACCTTCTAGTCAGCTTGCTCACACTAGCCAGAGAACTATAACTTTACTGCAATACTATACTGATAATAACTCTAGTTTTGCAAAATATGCTGTTTTCTTTCTACTGCAACTACACGTTCTCTACAGGAGTGATTTGCTGGCTGATTAAAACATCATCTCCGTGCTTCCTCAACTGGTCTATATGACAGCTAAAGAGATGCTTGAGAGCTGTGAGAGTTGTCCACTGGGGAGTTAGGGCTATCAGCAGACTGTAATCCACAGGGGGAAAATGACATTATGAGCAGAAAGCATATTGTGCTGATTATAGCTTGCATGTGTCCATTTGATCCCAATTCCTAGAATGTTACAAAATTGCCAATCGGACTTTGCATGTGATGTACAATGACAATAACCCAGACATCGAGACAGTGTCTAGTGTGTCTCTGGTGGGCTGTCTGGAAGGGGGCTTATCCCAAGCCCCTGGTGAATAGTAGTCTCCGACATGGTTCTGCTGAGTTGGGGAAATGGCCTCCCACCCTAATCAGTGAGCAACACACTCACCTGCCCCACGTAAACCTTACTTTAATCCCAGCTGGCTGCAGAAGGGGGTGAGATGGGGTGGCACTCCAGGGGATAGCAGTCTTTACATCTGTCTGTCTGAGTATTGACCAATGCCCTCCCGCAGCGGTAACTTCTACGCACCTGAGCCTGCCCAGCTGAGCCGGACACACCCAAATGCACACCCACACAACTTGCACCAGTACACACCGACATGCACCAGCACACGCGTTGAATCGTCTCTGTAATCATCTGATCACATATCTGCTGTAAAGCCTGTGTTGTGGATGGGCTGGTTGTGCAGATTAATGATGCGCTGGTTGACTCATAACCCGCAGTCCCTGCCGTTATATCAATGGGGCGGCCGGGTTTAGGGTCAATAAATATTGTGTGTATGAAGAGCGGGTGGATGGCGGGCGGGTTAAATAAAGAAAAAACTATTTATATCTATAGGCTACATTGAGGTTTTTCTTTCATTATTTTAGTCTATCTGGTATTGGTGCGTAAGCCTAAGATTTAGAGCCTAACTGTACACGCGCCAAATAGCCTTCACGCCAATCGCCAAATGCTTTTGGGAACGGGCAGAAAAAGCTAACATCAATCCACAGAGGCAAAAATAACAACGTCAGAGGTTAATTCAAATACAGAAAAGCTGCAAAATGGAGAGTTGAAAATAAAGAGAAGGGAGGGCCAGAAAAGTAATGTTTGGGAAAGATTTGTTGCTGTGGTAAAGATGATGTGTGATGATTGTGAAGCTATACAAATTCGACAGTCACAAGAAGGGGACTTCAAATAGGCCTACGGCACATCAAGGGAACCGTAGCCTACTGTTCAGATGGGTTAAATGGAAACTGACATCTGGACACTAACTGTAGGTTAACGTCTCACATAGCCTTAATATTAACTCCTGCAGAATTAAGCATTTCGTGCAGTAAAATGATACACCAACAAGAGAGGAGAAATATGATTTCTTTCTTTCAACATCTTGAGAGAATGTGAATGTCCAGTGAGATAGCATCTGTCAAGGTGCTATCTTTATCAGCATCATAAAAGCTGATAGTATTTCAACCACATAAAATAGGCCTAGTCGGGCGGTTGCAGATGGGTTATTAGCATTTGTGGGCGGGTGTGGGTGAACAAACAGCTGACCCGCGCACCACTAGTGCGGAACGATCCCGCCTAAGCCTTCTGCCTCCTTGCTGTGCCACATTAATAAGGTTCAGTTATTGGCCAACTTATTACCCCGCTAAGCTGGCCATCGTCTGTACAGACACATCCCAGTAATGGTGCCAGACAGGCCCTGGCCCACACAGTAACACCGGGCAATTAGAGTGTCCACTGTGTTGAATGTGTCGGCTCCACAGAGACATGATGCAGCTTTGTTAAATGTGCACGCTTACAGCACCTACACCACTCACGGGGCTCCAGGGGTGCCATGTAGAGGTCAGCACATGAAAAAGCATTTGTGTGACCCTTGTTTATGAGCTAAAGCTGTGAGACAAGATCATCTTCTGCCCCCTGCCCTCACAGCCTTCATGCTAGTGAATGAACTTTGAAAACATAGGGAGGAAGATCTGCAGAGAGAGAGAGAGAGAGAGAGAGAGAGAGAGAGAGAGAGAGAGAGAGAGAGAGAGAGAGAGAGAGAGAGAGAGAGAGAGAGAGAGAGAGAGAGAGAGAGAGAGAGAGAGAGAGAGAGAGAGAGAGAGTTTGGGTGGGGAGGGTAAGGTAGGGGCAGGACATTTTACAGATGACTGTCATACTGTACAAAAGTATTTTGGGGACAATAATCTTCTCTATAGAATGGGGAAATCATTGTAAAGCTTGGGTACTGGTTCTTGAATGCAGGCCTGCATAAAAAAACTATTTTACTCTGATGGTACTGTCTAAATTAAATGGTGTTGGAGAACTTCTTTAAGGGATAAATGAGGACCATTTATAGAATTTCTCGACTTTCAACTAATTTAATGCTTGGATGATTGTGTAAAGTGTAAATGACCTCTCTGATTATTTAAGCAGCAATTTTTCTCTACTCGCTGAGAGGAGCGAGCATCCTCGCCATCGCATCACCATCACCCCGTGGCTCCTGTGGCGAGCAGAAATATTGAGGCACTCAGAAATGCCATTTCAAAGTGAAACATGTCTTCAGGGGTTACACATTTACTTCTCCATGAGCTCCATAGCCTACAGGGCAATTGGCCTACACTCTTGAGCGATATTGCGTTTGAAATCTGCTTACATTTTGGTAGCATTTCTTCAACCGTTCTTCAATTTCTTCCTCTCTCACCTCTCCACCCGCAGGCAATGACGGCCATGATTCTGATTTGCATTTACAAACAGTTCAAAGCGTTCCTTCATCGTTCTGTGCCATGCGTGTAAAGTGGCCACGGTATGTGTAATATGTCATAGGAATTGTAGCCTACATCATATTGTGCATGTGAAAAATTATAAATCAGGGTAATTACAATCTTATACAAGATTGACAACATATTGATACGGTCTGCACAGTGATATCGAGGATCATGCAGAGATATTTTCACTCATACAAGCTTGTACGAAACGTAACATATCATACTAAATGGAGTGTCTCGGATTTTCATACGGAATAATACGAAATGCTCTGAGACCAGGTTGGACGGAGCAGTCGCTCACATTGCAGAGTAGCCCATGACCGATGTCCAAATAAATAATTATGGATAGCCTACTATTAAAATATTTACTGAAAGTCAGACTGATTTCAGGGCACAGAAACAATACTCACTAAAAATTATTCACTCTGCCTTTTATCTTCTGTTTCTAAACGACTGAAGCCATAAGGCTACAATAAAAAGCAACCTATATGATTTCTCAATGTTCACTGAAAGCGCAGGAGTTACACTACTATTATACACCATAGTTGGCATCGTCTTGATATGCTGATAATGAACTAATATGAGGTCACCTATTTCAACAGCCTATTGTCGGCCTATGTGGATAAAAGTTTAGTTATATTATTCTAGGAACTGTGGAGGCTACGTAGCCTATTTAACCAAGAAAAATGTGTCCACTGCAGTAGCCTATGTTCAAATATTCAGTGTAAAGTGTCGGAAGAATATAGGCACTTACCACCCCCATATCCATCTGTTCGGCCGTCAGAGATGGTGCTGCAAGAGCCTGAGATAAAAACCAAAACATGGGAAGCAGGAACATCTCTGGAGAAATAATCCAAATGCGCCGCGCGAACTGAAACATTTGAGAAATCATGCCCCGCCACTCGCTGCTCCTGCAGCGCTCAGACACCGACCCTGACCGCCGCATTCACCAAATAAATCACCCAGCTCTGGATACCTCTGATATGCGGTCAAATTTGGACGAGAATTCTACCTCACTGTTGCGCGTAAACACATGAAACACATATCACATAGAGACGAAAATGTCTTTAAAAACATTAAACAGTTCGTTTTCACCAAGATCCGCGTCCTGAAAAACCATCTCAGTCATATTGCTGATCCTTGGTGGACCACCCAATTACGCCAACGATTACCAGTATTTACAAAGAAATATAACTTCCGGCATAAGAGTCTACATTTATTTCAGAATATCCAATATGCCCATGAGGCAAAGAAAATTAACCCGTTAAATATTCCCTCTGTAACACAAGCAAACGGAGATAGGCTCGTGCTCCCTGCGCGGTGTGTCAGAGACTGAGACAGACGCACGATGAGAGAGTGGAGAGGAATTTAGCCAGTTGCAGAATGGGAGGAGGCGATACAAAAGGCGCATTATTCAGTCCACTTAGAATGTGCATAGTATTGAATTGTGACATCTTTTTAATATTTAGACCCTCGGTTTCAGAGTTGCAGGCACAACAGTGTGCACATCAGATAGGCCTATACATGCGCAACAGAGATGCCATCTCTGCATTTTGTTCAAATGAAAAAAGTATTGTTTCGCAGGGTGAAATGTAGCCTGTAGGCCTATAAATTCATCATTAGCCAAATTAACGTATAGACCTACACATGATGCTACCCATAGTTCAAAGGCTTACCTACCAAGAAAGTTGATATAGGCACACCAATATGTTTTAAGACCAGATGATGTTGCAAAAACTTCTGTGTAGGCTACTTGGCCTACGTGATGCAAGCCTACAGTAGACTAGCTTACATGGAAACAACATATAACGAAGTAGAGGTTTGTGTATATCCTGGTGCGAGGTTATGCGCGCGGAGAGAGAAAACGAGTGAGGAGAAAGACAGCCACATATTATAAATACGTATCTCTACGAAGGAAGCCTCGGCTCCCAGGTTTCTCTCATGTTGTACAGGAAGTGAGGTGAAAGCCTGGGCACTGGGCAGAGGGTAAACTGTAGAGAACATGTTCGCGCTGTCTCACCTGAGGGAAATCAGTGGGTAGCCTTTACGCCTTACTGCGCCGCTTCTATCAACAGAAGTCAGTCAACATTATTAAGTATTTCTCTTTGGCCTTCAAGTTTAATCTATAGAAAAACATATACACGTATCGAACTGGTGTCTGATTCTTTACATGAGTCATGCCTCGAGGCATTTCAACTTCACGTCTCTTGAAGTACACTACGCATCAATGTCATGGACCTATTCGTGTTGGACAAGTCGACAAGGTTAGGCCCTGCTCTCAACCTTTACGAAGTTGAGAGATTTTGTAATATTTGACCTCAGATAATGATAATTATAACAGCCATGGGTCTGCCAAGGTTAGACAGATGGTGCGTTGACTAGTTTGGGTAATAACTTATCTGTATCCTGATAGGACCTTGAGTCTTCTGTCTGACATGTTTATTGGTATTAATCACCTGAGTTCTTCCAAGGACATTAACATTGAGGAAGGCCTAGTTGATCAAGATACACAATAATATATATGTTTTACATTATAGCCATCTCCATTCCTCAAGGATGGAAATGGTTATAGCACATTTGTAACATATATTTTGGAGAGTGCATCCTTCTTACACCTAAGCACACTAACATGTTTTAGTAAAGCCCTTCTGTGTTTGTGCCCTCATTCCATTGAAGAGTTAGGCACTCTGGGGATGACTGACTTAAAGGGGCACTGGGGAGTTTACACAGCATTGTGAAATGATTGACAAATGGGGCCTTGCAGTACCTATAAAATGATGATATGCAGTAAGGGCCCACCAGCCTGCAGTTATAGATAGAGCCAACTGACTGATGTAGGTTACTGTTTTTGTCTGGCACACACACCCACGCAGCCTTTGTTTTGGTAAAAAGCTGTGGGATTGGCCTGGAGAAATGTAACCATTCTCAAATGTGTAGACAGAGCTTTTGATGCAATGACTTTTGAGGCTATTCGGAGTTTGTTTACATTTACATTGTTTACAAACATTGGAGTAGAACTAGCTTATATTTTGGGTTCTGATTGGGTATGAGATTTGAACCAAGATCATGAGGCATTTATAAGTTATGTTCTTCAAGAATCAATTGGTATACAGTATCAGTGGTGTAAAGTACTTTAGTAAAAATACCTTTAAAGTACTACTTAAGTAGTTTTTTGCAGTATCTGTACTTTACTATTTATATTTTTGACAACCTTTACTTTACTGCAAAACCTAAAGAGAATTATGTACTTTTTACTCCATACATTTTCCCTGATGACCAAAATTACTCGTTACATTTTGAATGCTTAGCAGGACAGAAAATGGTCCAACTCGCACACTTATCAAGAGAACATCCCTGGTCATCCCTACTGCCACTGATCTGGCGGACTCACTAAACACAAATGCTTTGTTTGTAAATTATGTCTGAGTGTTGAAGTGTGACCCTGGCTATTCATAAATAAATAAATAAATAAATAAATAAAGAGAATTGTGATTTCTGGGGCCTGTTGCACAAAAGTAGAATTAAGACATCCGGGATAAATGACTCAGCTGAGCTCAATGAAGCCAAAACATGTGCGTCCAGGCTTAATTGGTTGCACAAAGACCAAGCCAGGATGAGCAGACACGGATTCATTAAGCCAGGTGAAACCAATCCTGGATAGGTGCGCGCTCACGGCTCACTCAAATAGACCCCGCCACAGATCACAGATTAACTGATTTACCATGGCAACTAGAGCCGCGTACTTTTCCCCGTCGGAAGCACAAATCCTCATGGAGGCATACGAGGAGGTAAAAGATATAATTAAGAAGAAAGGCAACACCGCCACAGTGATAAAGCAAAGAGAAAAAGCGTGGCAAAGTATTGCAGACCGCCTGAATGCGTAAGTAGTGCACAATTACACACTCACCGCTCCGCTGAAACATCACAATTACAATTCAAATATTTAATTCACATCTCCAAAAATGCAGTTGTACTGTAATTATGAAACGGTTAAATTTTTAATTGAAATGCACTGCAGATATGAGTGAAATTGTGTAAAGTAACTCCATCACACTGTATAAAGCTATGATAATTTTTTTGATATTTTTACTGAAAACAAGACAAAAATACCAAGTAATTTTTTGCAGTGTGACTCCATTAAATGTGTGTGTGTGTGTAGATTAAACATGAACGGGCCAAAACGGACATGGCAGCAGGTCAAAATCAAATACAAGAACATTCTGCAGAATGGTATGGTCCCTGACTAATATTTAACAAAGCACAAGCATATATTGTACCCAGAAGGTGCCTGCTCACACATTGTCTGTACTGTTTTAGCAGTGAAAAAGAATACCCACAGACAAGGCACGGGTGGTGGGTCACCAAAGGCTGACCTTACCCCAGCAGAGGACATGGCCTTGGAGCTAAATAAAGGCAGGCCCGTCTTAGAGGGGATCCCTGGGGGGAAAGAGACGAGCATAGGTTCCTCCCAAGATGCCACCCGCTTCATTCAAGGTATGTCCTTCCATCTCTACATGGGATACAACCACATTCATATTGAATCAATTTGGACTGTCTGACTTTGGTTTACCTATTGCCTTGCAGTGTCTGGCAGCACTGTGTTCCTGTTAGAGCCACCAGCACAAGCACCAGACGATGCTGATCCAGTGAGTACTCCATCAAAGGCATACTGTAGGCCTGGCATGTCTTGTCTACTAGCTTCAATATGAATCCGATTAAATGTGATAGGGTGAAGGCCCCAGTGCAGCAGCAACAGCACATGATGGAGACGATGATGAGGAGGAGACCATCTCTCTGGATTCCAGAAGGCATGAGGTATCATGTTAAGACTGTGAAAGTACTATTTACTCTACAATGGTGAGGAGTCCTCATCAAAATCAAAAAATCGAATTTCTTTTACAGGACCCAGATGCTATACAGTGGGAAAACCAGCCTGGCAACATAGTGCGTATTAATAAAAGGACACCACATCCTGCCAAATTCCAGCTGCGCTAATTGTATTGTGTTCACAGAGCTCACAAGCTATCAGAAAGTTGTATGGCAACCACCTCCGGCGCCAAATAGAACTGGCAGACATAGACATTCAGTACAAGAAGAAAAAGATGGAAAATCTTGCACTGGAGTCCGAAATAAAAAAGAGGACAATTAGGAAACTGGACCTTGAAATAAAAAAAACTTGAGAGGGAGGTGAGATATGCCTTCAATGTACACTGTATGCTAACTGTAACACAAATGTATTAATCATTATTTTTCTTTCCTCCCCCAGCTCCAAGAAGATGACACAGCTCAAAATAAAAATTAGGTATATTCTCGTAAAGTCAAGTGAGCCATGACATATGAGCTCTTATTGTGAGCACACAGGACGGTGGCATCTTTCTAAGGTTTTTTTTATTTTCCCAGCAATCAGTACAACCAAGTCATCGTTATAAGGCATCGCCCTCTTTTGCCCACCCCCCCAGCACCAGGTGTGGCCACTAGCCTATATGAAGGCCCAAAATTGTGTGTTCCTTTCTGCTCTGACAATGGCATGCCCATTCGTGCGAGATGTGGTGGATGAAGAAGCACTTGTGCTGAGGAGAGCCTTCAGGCGAGAAAGGGTCTTCAGGGACCGGTTGGACCCACTGGCCTTCCCTGATGACCATCTATATGAAAGATACAGGTTTTCTGCAGATGGCATCAGGTATCTATGCAGACTACTGGGTCCCAGGATTAAGCACCGCACTGCACGGAGCCATGCACTGAGTGTGGAGCAAATGGTTTGTGTGGCCTTGCGCTTTTTTGCTAGTGGAGCCTTCCTGTACTCAGTGGGGGATGCAGAACAGCTGAACAAGGCCACAATTTGCCGCACAATAAGGAGTGTGTGTCTGGCTATCAAAGCATTAGCAGATGTCTTCATCTCCTTCCCTGGCCACAGAAGACTCTGTGACATCAAAGAGGAGTTCTATAGGATTGCAGGTAAGAGGATCTACAAATTACAGGACAACTGTTAACACATAGTAGGATACTCATTACTTTGTGTGACAGGTTTCCCCAATGTCATTGGTGCAGTGGACTGCACACACATAAGGATAAAAGCCCCCTCAGGTGCCCATGAGGCCGATTTTGTGAATAGGAAATCCTTTCACAGCATTAATGTTCAGGTGAACATAACTTTTTGATATTGTCCATTGACGAACACTCTGCATTGCCAGTGATGTGCATTGATTGGTGTAATATTCCTCATCTTATGATTTCAGATGGTCTGCAATGCTGACTGTGTGATCAGCAATGTTGTGGCAAAATGGCCTGGCTCAGTCCATGACTCCAGAATCTTTCGGGCCTCTGAAATCTATCAGTGCCTATCACAAGGTAAGCCACACAACCCCTATTTATAACCATCATGGCTGTGTCAAGAATATCACTGTGTTTATGAGGTAGTAATGATGAGATTTTGTGTTGACAGGTGAATTCTCTGGTGTGTTGCTGGGAGACAGGGGGTATGGCTGCCAGCCTTTTCTCCTGACACCTTTCACAGACCCCCAGGAAGCACAGCAGGCCTACAACCATGCCCATGCCAGGACCAGGGCCAGAGTTGAAATGACCTTTGGCCTCCTGAAGGCACGCTTTCACTGCCTTCACAAATTAAGGGTCAGCCCTGTTAGGGCATGTGATATTACTGTGGCTTGTGCTGTCCTCCACAATGTGGCCTGCCTGAGGAAGGAGAGGGCCCCCAGAGTGCCACCAGCCATGGACTGGGACAATCCGGCAATCTTCCCTGATGACGACAGTGGTCGGCTGCTGAGGGACCAATATGCGTTGAATTATTTTAGTTAGTATGTGTGCTTTCAATTTTGGTTAAATATGTCCTGCGGTGGCAGAGGAATTTGTTTTTTTTTGGGTTCGTTTTTTGACGAATTTGGCCTCTTATGATGTTTGTGCGGTATACTGTGTGTAATACAAGGCTGCAGGGAGGCTACTGCATCCATTCATTTGTCTGTTCAGTTGATGTGTATGGATTTGTCCTGCATTTATTTTAGTGTGCAGACATGCAGGGTGTGTTATATACAGACCTTTGAATGTGTATGTATCATTTTGTATAATATGCTTGGATTCTGTGCTTTCCATCTTGTAGAGTCACTGTGACTTCAGTTTCGAAAGGAGCTGATGGTTTACCTGCTTTGTTTTGTCCTTATTCAATAAAGGAACATAATGTTACACATTGTGTTTTTATATTCATATGGAATGTGTATTTGTTTATATGACAGAGTACTAGGGCCACACTGAAGAAAAAGGATAAAGTCATAAATTTATGAGGCTGGTTCTTTCTGCAGAAAAGCTACATATTGTTTTTACAGTTTTGATACTTATGACAATGTGATACTTAATATTCTGGCACATCAGCATGTCTTTGTTTATGAAACCATACTGAAGTACAATTTCACGAAATGCCCCACATCTGTCATTTTAACAACTGTCCTCCTTTAAAACAACTGGTTACAATATTATGACTTGTGTTTTTTCCCCTCTGTGGCCCTAATATTCTATCATTTTATATATAGCCTTATAGTCTATGGGAAACTGTAAATTATCTAATGATAGCAACATCATCTAAAAATCATTTTTTATCCAAAATCATTGAAATTAATGATCACAAACGTTTAAATAATAACAGTGGGTCTAGTTATATGTGATAACAATGTATAGTGAGCAGTGAAATAACTATTGGTTTCCATTTGTGGTGACTGCTGACTGACATTAGGGATGAGATTAAATAGATCCTGGAATTTAGCCTGGTCTGGAGCAGGCTAGCTCCACAGAATAAATCTCCATGGTAATTTATACCATAACATATCCTCCTGCCCCCTATCCATCTTTAGTGCAACCGGATTACGGATCAATTGAGCCAGGATCACCAAGATATCCTGGCTTAATCCCTTATCCTAGTTTTGTGCAACAGGCCCCTGGTTTGCGTTTAAAAAAAACAATCAACTACATTTACTTTTGATACTTAAGTATATTTAAAACCAAATACTTTTACTCACATAGTATTTTACTGGGTGACTTTCACTTTCACTTGATTCATTTTCTATTAAGGTATCTTTACTTTTACTTAAGTATGAGAAATTGGGTACTTTTTCCACCAGTATATCATACATTTATAAATCCCAGAATTGATGTAGCAACAAAGGATTCTAGCTTTAAAGAATAGTTAGGTCTCCTCCATTCCTCCGAAACCCATGGATCTTTATTTCAAATATGGTTCCTGTATAAAAGCATAAATAGATATTATCATTATCTTTTATCAGTTGGGGTATTTAGCAAACCAGTGATACATGTTATGGCTTTTTTGTTGTCGTTAGAGACCAGGAGCCCCCAGAATATACAAGTGAGTGTTCAGGGAGCCAACTGACACCCAATTAAATATACACATCGCCAGCAGCAAACTCTTTGGACTGAAAAGAGTGCGAATGCCTCTGAAATACAGAAGCTGTTTTATTTTCTACCCCTCATTACTCTGGTATTTCAAAAGACATCACAGAAAACTACAAACCAATTCGGAAAAAAAGCAGAAATCATCACAATTACACAAAATCAGAGGGTTCGCAATGGAGAACAGACAATCAGATTATCCATACTCTTCTATAGCAGATGAGTAGCACTTTGTTGTTGTGAATATAAAAGACACAATTATGACATCTTTGTGTTGTGATGTTCAAAGTCACCAGTAAGGAGAGAGACTCTGAAACAAGTTTAATTAATAAAGTGACAGCCCTATTGTACCAAGCTTTGTATGTAAACGTGTATGTATGTCTGTATTATGCTACCTCCCATGTTCTAAAAACGTCTGAAACCCTACCCCTTCAAAGAATATCTTAAATAATCCCACAGCACCCCTCCCTCCACTATTTTTTTTTGGGACTTTCAGGAACTAACAGTTTTTCGTACTAAATGAGAATAGATCTTGTATTGTCACACACTGGATAGATGCAATGACGTGTTGTTTTACAGGGTCAGCCATCGTAGTATGGCACCCCTGGAGCAAATTAGGGTTAAGTGCCTTGCTCAAGGGCACAGACAGATTTTTCCCCTTGTGAACTATCACTGACTTTGCTGATAGCTACTTCAAGTCGCTCTGGAATTACTAAAATGTCAAATATAACAATGTAAACGTGTTTGAACTATAGTCTGTTGAAACTTTTCCGAAATGTTTCAAATCATATGCACAAAGACAGCCTTTGAATGAAAAACATGAGAGGTTAAGCAATCTCTATGATGGTGTTAAAATTCCTACCAGACTGTTTGACCCTTGACTCCATCATTATCAACACAATTTCATGCAAAAAGCGTGAAAAGAGGCCTAAAGCTATCCAGAGATGCATTGCCAATAGACATAAACACCTTCTCTTCCCACATTGTCTATTCAGATCAGGTACAACAGTCTGACTGTCATTCATATGAAGCCTTGAGGGCTGAAACATGTAAAAATACATTATGCTTTATTAGTTCCCAACAAAAGCAGTATTAAGTTATCTGAGCCAAGGGGTAATATCCTCGCATTACAATCTCAAGTCGCAGACCTTGCTGTAACATTATATTAATGTTTTTGAAATGTTGTGTTTCCAATTCAAATTTCCAATTTAAAAAAAGTTCGAGCTCATTCACTGCATTGCTATACAATTGAAAAACTTGATGATTACTACAAGTTTAGATAGCTGGCTAGACTAACTAGACTAATATACCAATCTAAAATGTTTTAACAGATATGGGCTAATTGAGTGACTGTCAGTGAATGACATATAACAAGAGGAAAACTGCTGATGCACAACCAAATTACAGAGGTCTGGACCTCGATCTGCTCATATGTAGCTACGGTCCTGATGATGCAACATAATTATTGCATATTTGGTGAGATTACATAACATTACCTCAAACATGACCTAAGGCAATTTAATGATTGTGTATAACAAAACAGAACATTTAAGAGACATTCTATTGGTAACAATCTGAAGGCTTTTTGGAGCAGGTTTTGGTACCATGCCTAACCCTGTAATCTTTTCACCTCTCAGGTCAAGCCTGGGATATGTATAAGGAACACAAGGTTTTCATGTCTACTTTTCAGTTTATATCTTGTCTATTCTGAGTATGGATATTCATGCTGAGGGACTTTAACATATTTTCTTGCTATATATAAATAAAAAAATTGTGAGCCAGTGTCTGAGACGGTATCTGTCTGCCTGTAATTGTGTTTATCACACTGTGCATCTCAACCTGGTGAATTCCGCATCTCCACTGCCAGCACTGCCTAATGGGCATTCCCATTGGACAGGTTAAGATTACAGTCTTTACAAACAGACATACTGTACATGTCAACAGGGCATTAATGAATATCTTCGGCTTTTGTACTTTCTGGCTTTTTGTGTGTGTCTGTGTGTGTGTGTGTGTGTGAGTACTGAAGTATAACCAAAAAAGCTCAAAGACAATAGCATTCCGTAGAACATAAAAAATACTATAGATCCATACACACACAAGAAGTCGAGGTTACACTGTTAATGAGAAATATTCACATCATATCCGATTCCTGTGTTATATTCTCTCTTGCAGAAGGCTATAATGTTATTCCTCAACAGACTTAGCAAGACCCCAGAACCCTCTCTGAAGACACAGATAGCCTAAAGTATGAAGGCCGTCTTGCATTGTTGTGATGCACATACAGATTACATGAAGTCACATTTATTCAGTCCCCCGGAGAACGTGTCTTCTTTTCTCATTCCGATCATGCCTTCTCCCTCCACTCACATTCAGTCTAGAGCAGCTGTAAAAAAAAATACACCTTATCTGAGAGAGAGTCTGGCTTTGGTACTTTCAATGCATGCTTTTTATTCTGCTTTATGGAAGCACCTTAAAGCGTTTTTAAAAGAAAGTAAGTGCTGTTATCAACCTGTCAAGCTTCCTTTTGTTACACACACCCATATACTCCGTGACAATCCCTGGATGTGTGTGTGTGTGTGTGTGTGTGTGTGTGTGTGTGTGTGTGTGTGTGTGTGTGTGTGTGTGTGTGTGTGTGTGTGTGTGTGTGTGTGTGTGTGTGTGTGTGTGTGTGTGTGTGTGTGTGTGTGTGTGTGTGTGTGTGTGTGTGTGTGTGTGTGTGTGTGTGTGTGTGTGTGTGTGTGTGTGTGTGTGTGTGTGTGTGTGTGTGTGTGTGTGTGTGTGTGTGTGTGTGTGTGTGTGTGTGTGTGTGTGTGTGTGTGTGTGTGTGTGTGTGTGTGTGTGTGTGTGTGTGTGTGTGTGTGTGTGTGTGTGTGTGTGTGTGTGTGTGTGTGTGTGTGTGTGTGTGTGTGTGTGTGTGTGTGTGTGTGTGTGTGTGTGTGTGTGTGTGTGTGTGTGTGTGTGTGTGTGTGTGTGTGTGTGTGTGTGTGTGTGTGTGTGTGTGTGTGTGTGTGTGTGTGTGTGTGTGTGTGTGTGTGTGTGTGTGTGTGTGTGTGTGTGTGTGTGTGTGTGTGTGTGTGTGTGTGTGTGTGTGTGTGTGTGTGTGTGTGTGTGTGTGTGTGTGTGTGTGTGTGTGTGTGTGTGTGTGTGTGTGTGTGTGTGTGTGTGTGTGTGTGTGTGTGTGTGTGTGTGTGTGTGTGTGTGTGTGTGACGTAACCCATAGGGATTATTATACATGGATGACCCATAACATCAGATAATGACGCAGGGACTTGCTCGTACTCTTCTTTCAAAGATATTGGGCCAACAGACATACAGTATCTTCAATTAATTATCTTGGGAAAAAATGATTGATCTTCAATAGAGTCAGCCATAGGGATAAATGGTGGGTAACAGGAAAAACATGCTACTGGTGACTTTTTCATGTTTCATTTGATGAGATGTTGTAGATCTTTCAAGACTGTCAACTATGTGTGATGAACATACACGAAAGAAACCCATAAGAAAAGCATGCTAACATGCAGAGAAAGACCAGGAGACCAAATAAACCGCCATATCAATATTTGCCCAACCTTTGGAGTAAAGTGCTCCTTACCTTAATTGTCTTCATTTAAAACCCTTCAGAACTGCCTTCCCTGCAGATGAGATTGTGTGTTTCAATCAAAGAGAGGAAATCAAATGGGTTATACATGTCAGCATGTACCAGATTGGATCAGACTGGGGCTGTCTGTGGCGGATGAGGAGTGGCTGGGGCTGGTGCAGGGTCTAGGCGGGGGGGGGGTCATGTGTCTGCCTCCCGAGACAGGATCTGATTTATGGGCCGCGGTGTCCAACCCTCCCTGCCTCCTCAATGTCACCCTTCAGCTTGTCTCCGTCTGATAGCCACCACAGAAGTGTTAGCACAACCAGCCGTGATCGGGAGTCCCATAGGGTGGCGCACAAATGGCCCAGCGTCATCCGGGTTAGTGGAGGGTTTGGCCGGGGTAGGCCGTCATTGTAAATAAGAATTTGTTCTTAACTGACTTGTCTAGTTAAATAAAGGTTAAATAAAAAATAAACGAGGCCAACAATGTAAGGAACAGGATAGTAGGAGGAAGTGGGGGTGGAGGTGGGGGTGGATGATTGAGTGTAGTCTGGCCCAGGAGTGTGAAGGTGAACGGAAAGGCTCTGAAGCAACGAACCACCCTTGCTGGCTCTGCCTGGTCGGTTCCCCTCTCTCCACTGGGATTCTCTGCCTCTAACCCTATTACAGGGGCTGAGTCACTGGCTTACTGGTGCTCTTTCATGCCGTCCCTAGGAGGGGTGCGTCACTTGAGTGGGTTGAGTCATTGACGTGATCTTCCTGTCTGGGTTGGCGCCCCCCCCTTGGGTTGTGCCGTGGCGGAGATCTTTGTGGGTTATACTCGGCCTTGTCTCAGGATGGTAAGTTGGTGGTTGAAGATATCCCTCTAGTGGTGTGGGGGCTGTGCTTTGGCAAAGTGGGTGGGGTTATATCCTTCCTGTTTGGCCCTGTCCGGGGGTATCATCGGATGGGGCCGCAGTGTCTCCTGACCCTTCCTGTCTCCGCCTCCAGTATTTATGCTGCAGTAGTTTATGTGTCGGGGGGCTAGGGTCAGTTTGTTATATCTGGAGTACTTCTCCTGTCTTATTCGGTGTCCTGTGTGAATTTAAGTATGCTCTCTCTAATTCTCTCTTTCTTTCTCTCTCTCTCGGAGGACCTGAGCCCTAGGACCATGCCTCAGGACAACCTGGCATGATGACTCCTTGCTCTCCCCAGTCCACCTGGCCGTGCTGCTGCTCCAGTTTCAACTGTTCTGCCTGCGGCTATGGAACCCTGACCTGTTCACCGGACGTGCTACCTGTCCCAGACCTGCTGTTTTCAACTCTCTAGAGACCGCAGGAGCGGTAGAGATACTCTTAATGATCGGTTATGAAAAGCCAACTGACATTTACTCCTGAGGTGCTGACTTGCTGCACCCTCAACAACTACTGTGATTATTATTATTTGACCATGCTGGTCATTTATGAACATTTGAACATCTTGGCCATGTTCTGTTATAATCTCCACCCGGCACAGCCAGAAGAGTACTGGCCACCCCTCATAGCCTGGTTCCTCTCTAGGTTTCTTCCTAGGTTTTGGCCGTTCTAGGGAGTTTTTCCTAGCCACCGTGCTTCTACACCTGCATTGCTTGCTGTTTGGGGTTTTAGGCTGGGTTTCTGTACAGCACTTTGAGATATCAGCTGATGTACGAAGGGCTATATAAATACATTTGATTTGATTAGATTTTTTTGGAGGTGGGGGTGGAGGAGGAGGAGGAGGAGGTGGGGGTGGAGGATGAAGGGGAAGAGGAGAAGGGGAGGTTACAGGTTGAGATGCCCAGGTGAATACACCCTTGGGGAAATCAGGCAGCACCTTAGGCAGCATCAATAGTTGACCTATTACCATACTGACATGCATTCATTAGTGATGGTAACCCTTCTGCAACCCAATCTCAGATGTTTATTATCAGTAATCCCTGGGGGAAATGGCTTTGTCATGTCTCTTGTGATCCATGAAGGATCTATTCAAGTTGATCCCCTAAAAAAACATAGACCCTTATCACCCATTACTCTGCTTAGTCTCTGAACTCCAACTACCCTCGTCCATCTTCCTTTCCCTGCAGTCTCTCTTTTAGAAACAGCCATCTTTAAGCATACAGTAGTATTCCTTCCCACCTAGGCCTCTCACATCCATTGGTGTCGGTTACTATAACGTTTAACAGCAGCAGCAGTTCAGAGAGCCCTCTACCTGCGACTCCTTTAATGTGAAACGGCGCTCTGTGTTAGGAGCTTGTTCCTCTGATCTGCAGGTTCTCAGAATAAGCCATCAATGATTTAGACCAACACTAGGAGCCCTCTCTTCTCCCCCTCCTCTGCAAGAGCCGCAGGTGGGTTAGCTAGCTAGCGCTCCTCACACATCTCTGAAGAATGATCAACCCTGCTTTTCCTCATTCCTTGCATAATTTCAGTGTAGCTATATTGTTCAGAAAGCCCTGCCTCTCCACCACTTGTACATTTGAGCTACAGTACTATTTTATTACCTAGTGGAAAGTCTCCTTCTCCTGTCTTATAACGCCACGCCCCATATCCATGTTTTTCTTCCTAGCCATTTTTCATCTATTATCTGTTCCATGTATATTGCTGGGCAGTGCTTTATCTATTATCGAAATGTAAATTGATGGATTTACGAGAGTCTAAAAACCATGTGCTAGCATCCCGTGGAACAGACTCTCATCCAGGCATTCTCTCAATCATTTTGCCTTTAATTAATTAGCTAATTAATCAAATTAAGCTCCAAAGCTGATTTATGGTACGTTGTGGATTAGGCATGATGAATAGAAGCAGGGGACATGGAGGATTCTCCTTCTGGGTAAGCAGTACCACTCACTAGAGGCCATATTTAATCCATGGATCTCCACTTTTGACTTTTGATTTCACACCAGACACGCCACGCTATGCACCAAGTGCTTTGTGTTAGCAGTTTTGCCTTTGTGACATGCAAAATGATCGGTGAATGCTCTGTGATTCATCATTAGTGGCAACCGGATGATTATTCATTTGATTAAATCTCCGGCCTTATCCAAAAGCCGACATCGCATAATGAAATCTGATACTCTCAGTGAGAGATGGCTCGAGACGGCGGGTAACAACGTTCATGCTTCAGAGCCGTGGATATACACGTTTCCCCCCTCATTCCATCTACCCCCACCACCTTCATCCCTGGTGTCTAATTGAAGAAGATCAGCGTTGGGAAATTGAAATCAGACAGAGGACATATACACGTGCACCATACATATGCACCTTTTATCTCCTCATGTTAATCAGACTCTAATGTAACCCCTCTCGGTTGCGTCTCTCTGTGAGAGATGTTTTCTAGATTGGACGTAGTACTCTGCTGCCTGAGAGAGAGGCTCGTCTGTAACAGCAGAGAGGTAATCTCATTTCTCACCTCCCCCTTGTCATTCCCAGTGGGAACACACACACTGAATAAAACAAATAATGCACAGCATAGATTGTCCTCTGATTCCAATTGCAATCTAGCGGAGTGTGTGCGTTTGTGCTTGTGTAAGTTGAGTACTCCTTCAGGAAGCAGAGGAGGGAACAAGCCCCGATCCACATCAACGAGACTGCAGGAGACAGAGTCACAACTTTTAAGTTCCTCTGCGTCCACATCACCGAGGACATTTTAATTGACCATCAACACCACCACTCTTGTCAAGAGGGTGCAACAGCGTCTCTACTTTGTAAGGCGGCTGAAGAAATGTGTCATGCCACCCCGGGACCTCTCCAAATACTACCACTGTACCATCGAGGGCGGCCTGACCGGTTGCATCGCGGCCTGCTATGGGAATTGCTCCGTCCACGACCGCAAGGGCCTCCAGCAGGAGGTGAAGACTGCCCAGTACATCACTGGGACCGTGAACCCATACCATCCAGAACATTTACTCGAAACGGTGCCTGAGGAAGGGCCCCACACACCCCAGCCACGAGCTGTTCTCTCCCTTAGCGTTGGGCAGACGGTAAAGGAGTTTAAGGTTTGATACTGTACCAACAGGCTCAGAGACAGTTTCTATCCACAAGCCATCAGATTGCTGAACACTTGAACTGGACTGACCACCTGCACTGATTCTCCGCACCTCAGCACACATGCACTCACTCATGCACACACACACACACACACACACACACACACACACACACACACACACACACACACACACACACACACACACACACACACACACACACACACACACACACACACACACACACACACACACACACACACACACACACACACATCACAACTGCTGCTACAAGACTCTTACTACACTGCTAAATTTCTACATTTGCCCCCCATCCCCAATACACATGTAAATATTGGACTATAAATTGAACCTTTCTGTATTATACTTATGATAAAATTATTCAATTTGATTGCCATTTACTTTACGTTCGTATTCTTATCTTTTATTACTTCTAATTGTTGTTTGCATTGTCGAGAAGGGACCTGCAAGTAAGCACTTCATTGGATGATGTACAGTGCATTCGGAAAGTATTCTGACTTCTAGACATTTTCCACATTTTGTTATGTTACAGCCTTGTTCTAAAATTGATTTAATATATTTTTTTCCCTCATCAATCTATACACAATATCCCATAATGACATTGCGAGAACAGGTTTTTAGACATTTTTGCAAATGTATTAAAAATTTAAATAATTATTTACATAACTATTCAGAACCTTTGCTATGAGACTTGAAATTGAGCTCAGGTGCATCCTGTTTCCATTGATCATCAAATCAAATCAAATGTATTTATATAGCCCTTCGTACATCAGCTGATATCTCAAAGTGCTGTACAGAAACCCAGCCTAAAACCCCAAACAGCAAGCAATGCAGGTGTAGAAGCACGGTGGCTAGGAAAAACTCCCTAGAAAGGCCAAAACCTAGGAAGAAACCTAGAGAGGAACCAGGCTATGAGGGGTGGCCAGTCCTCTTCTGGCTGTGCCGGGTGGAGATTATAACAGAACATGGCCAAGATGTTCAAATGTTCATAAATGACCAGCATGGTCAAATAATAATAATCACAGTAGTTGTCGAGGGTGCAGCACCTCAGGAGTAAATGTCAGTTGGCTTTTCATAGCCGATCATTAAGAGTATCTCTACCGCTCCTGCGGTGTCTAGAGAGTTGAAAACAGCAGGTCTGGGACAGGTAGCACGTCCGGTGAACAGGTCAGGGTTACAGATCATCCTTGAGATGTTTCTACAACTTGTCTGGAGTCCACCTGTGGTAAATTCAATTGATTAGACATGATTTGGAAAGGCACACACCTGTCTATATAAGGTCCCACATGAGGTGAGGTCGAAGGAATTGTCGATAGATCTGCGAGACAGGATTGTGTCGAGGCATAGGTTTGGGGAAGGGTACCAAAACATTTCTGCAGCATTGAAGGTCCCCAAAAACACAGTGGCCTCCATCATTCTTAAATGGAAGAAGTTTGTAACCACCAAGACTCTTCTTAGAGCTGGCCGACTGGCCAAACTGTGCAATCGGGGGAGAAGGCCCTTGGTCAGGAAGGTGACCAAGAACCCGATGGTCACTCTGACAGAGCTCCTGAGTTCCTCTGTGGAGATGGGAGAACCTTCCAGAAGGACTACCATCTCTACAACACTCCACCTGTCAATGTTCACGAGAAGACCCAGATGCAGAGTTACGAAGTAACAAAAGCTTATTACAAAAACAGGGGGGGTAGGCAAACGACAGGTCAAGTGCAGGCAGAGGTCAGTAGTCCAGAGCAGAGTCTGAAAGGTACAGAATGGTAGGCAGCCTCAGGGCCAGGGCAGGGAGAGGTCAGTAATCCAGGGTGGTATGGCAAGGTACAGAACAACAGGCAGGCTCAAGGTCAGGGCAGGCAGAATGGTCAAAAACCGGGAAAGCTAGAAAACAGGAACTAGAGACAGACAGGAGCACGGGGAAAAAACTGGTAGGCTTGACGAAACAAAACGAACTGGCAACAAATAAACAGAGAACACAGGTATAAATACACTCGGTATAATGAGAAAGATGGGCAACACCTGGAGGGGGTTGAGACAAGCACAAAGACATGTGAACAGATCAGGGCGTGACACCACCAATCAGGCCTTTATTGTAGAGTAGCCAGACGGAAGCCACTCCTCAGTTAAAGCCACTTGACAGCCCGCTTAGAGTTTGCCAAAAGACAACTAAAGGACTCTCAGAACATGAGAAACAAGATTCTCTGGTCTGATGAAACCAAGATTGAACTCTTTGGCCTGAATGCCAAGCATCACATTTGGAGGAAACCTGGCACCATCTTTACGGTGAAGGCTTCTCAACAGTTTTTACCCCCAAGCCATAAGACTCCTGAACAGGTAATCAAATGGCTACCCGGACTATCTGCATTGTGTGCCCCCCCAACCCCTCTTTTACGCTGCTGCTACTCTCTGTTTATCATATATGCACAGTCACTTTAACCTCTCTAGGGTATGTGGGACGGTAGCGTCCCACCTCGTCAACAGCCAGTGAAACTGCAGGGCGCCAAATTCAAAACAACAGAAATCCCATAATTTAAATTCCTCAAGCATACAAGTATTTTACACCATTTTAAAGCTACACTTGTTGTAAATCCAGCCAAAGTGTCCGATTTCAAAACGGTTTTACGACGAAAGCACACCAAACGATTATGTTAGGTATGAGCCAAGTCACAGAAAAAGACAGCCATTTTTCCAGCTAAAGAGAGCATTAACAAAAAGCAGAAATAGAGATAAATTAATCACTAACCTTTGATAATCTTCATCAGATGACACTCATAGGACTTCATGTTACACAATACATGTATTTTTTGTTCGGTAAAGTTCATATTTATATCCAAAAATCTGAGTTTAGGCAAGACGCTACTGTATCACTTGGCAAAAAGCCTGATAAATGCACAGCGCCAAATAAAAATTATTTACTATGAAATTTACTATAAAATCAAACTTTCATTAAATCACACATGAAATATACCAAATTAAACCTACACTGGTTGTGAATCCAGCGAACATGTCAGAATTCAAATAAGGCTTTTCAGCGAAAGCATACAATGCTATTATCTGAGCATAGCACTTATAGTAAACAAAAGAGAGAAAACAATTCAACCCAGCAGGCGCGACACAAAACGCAGAAATGAAAATATAATTCATGCCTTACCTTTGACGAGCTTCTGTTGTTGGCACTCCAATATGTCCCATAAACATCACAAATGGTCCTTTTGCTCGATTAATTCCGTCGATATATATCCAAAATGTCCATTTATTTGGCACGTTTGATCCAGAAAAACACCGGTTCCAACTTGCTCAAACATGATGACAAAATATCTCAAAGGTTACCTGTAAACTTTGCCAAAAAATGTCAAACTACTTTTGTAATACAACTTTAGGTATTTTTTAACGTTAAGAATCAATAAAATTGAAGACGGGATGATATGTGTTCAATACAGGATTAAAATGAAATGTTGCATGCCTTCTGTTTGATTGAAGCGCATGTCCAGGACACCTGGAGTGCCTCGACTTCAAGATGGCCGTATTTCTTCATTACACAAAGGAATAACCTCAACCTATTTCTCATGACTGTTGACATCTAGTGGAAGCCGTAGGAACTGCAAGCAATTCGCTTAGAAATCTGGTTTCCCAATGAAACTCCTTGAAAAGACAGTGACCTCAAAAAAAACAAACAATCAGAATGGTTTGTCCTCGGGGTTTCGCCTGCTAAATAAGTTCTGTTATACTCACAGACATGATTCAAACAGTTTTAGAAACTTCAGAGTGTTTTCTATCCAAATCTACTAATAATATGCATATCTTATCTCCTGGGGATGAGTAACTGGCAGTTGAATTTGGGTATGCTTTTCATCCAAACGTGAAAATGCTGCCCCCTACCCTAGAGAAGTTAACTATACATTCATGTACATATGTACATACTTCCTCAATTGGTCCGACCAACCAGTGCTCCCGCACATTGGCTAACCGGGCTATCTGCATTGTGTCCTGCCACCCACCACCCACCAACACCTCTTACACTACTGCTACTCTCTGTTCATCATATACGCATAGTCACTTTAACCATATCTACATGTACATACTACCACAGTCAGCCTGACTAACCGGTGTCTGTATGTAGCCTCGCTACTTTTATAGCCTCGCTACTGTATATAGCCTCGCTACTGTTTTTCACTGTCTTTTTACTGTTGTTTTTATTTCCTCACTTACCTATTGTTCCCCTAATACGTTTTGGCATTATTGGTTAAAGCCTGTAAGTAAGCATTTCACTGTAAGGTCTACTACACCTGTTGTATTCGGCGCACGTGACAAATAAACTTTGATTTAACTTGAAGCATGGTGGTGGCAGCATCATGCTGTGGGGATGTTTTTCAGCAGCAGGGACTGGGAGACTAGTAAGGATCGAGGGATAGATGAACGGCGCAAAGTACAGAGAGCTCTTTGATGAAAATCTGCTCCAGAGTGCTCAGTACCTCAGGCACTGGCGAAGGTTCATCTTCCTACAGGACAACGACCCTAAGCACACAGCCAAGACAACGCAGGACGGGTTTTGGGACAAGTCTCTGAATATCCTTGAGTGGCCCAGCCAGGATCTAAAATCTCTGGAGAGACCTGAAAATAGCTGTGCAGCGGCGCACCCCATCCAACCTGACAGAGCTTGAGAGGATCTGCAGAGAAGAATGGGAGAAACTCCCCAAATACAGGTGTGCCAAGCTTGTAGCGTCCCACCCAAGAAGACTCGAGGCTGTAATCGCTGCCAAAGGTGCATCAACAAAGTACTGAGTAAAGGGTATGAATACTTATGTAAATGTGATATTTCAGTTATTATAATATTTTTATGTGCAAAAATGTCTAATGGGGTATTGTGTGTAAATTGACAATAAAACAACAACAATTTAATCAGTTTTAGAATAACGCTGTAACGTAACAAAATGTGGAAAAAGTCAAGGGGTCTGAATACTTTCCGAATGCACTGTATACCATGCGTATCCCTACATACGACTAATAAAACTTGAAGCTACTCCTGTGTGTGTGTGGTGTGTATGTGTGTGGTGTGTGTGTAGGTTCGGCTAGTTAACATTGTTTCTTGGTCTACAGCAGTAAGATGGTGCTCTAGCCCTGACAGATTTCAAACATCCTCGCCACAGAGGATGCAGGAAAGGAATGCATCTTGGGAATTGATGCGCCAGTCAGTCCTCCACCATCTCAATCCTCCCCCTTCTTCCCTTCCCAACAATCCCCTGCCATCCCACCACCAACGTCCTCATCATTATCAGTATTTATCAATGTGAGTAGCCTTTGAATAAGGTCGGCTGCATTTCACAAAGACAATGAAAAACATCAACAAGCAGTATTTGCTAAGCACACAGCGCAGTTCAAAGAGGAGATCCCTCATTCTCATGCTCTTTAGGAGGCAGGGACAGAGCAGTATGGGGTGCTTGGCTCATCATGCTATTCCCTTCAAAACAAGATGTGCCCTGTTTACCTGACTGCAACCCAGGACAATAGACCCTAGCCGAGCACATTTAGTGTTAAAGCTGCAATATGTAACTCTTTGGGTGACCCGACCAAATTCACATAGATATGTGAGTTATAGATCTGTCATTCTCATCAAAAGCAAGTTAAAGAAGCAGTAGATATTTTCTATGCACGCTATTTCTATGCTTCCTGTTCTGAAGTTACATTTTCGCGTCTTTTGGTTTTGTACACCAGCTTCAAACAGCTGAAAATACATCATGATTGGTTATTGAAAAGATATTTCACAGTGGTTTAGATTCTCTACCCTATACATTGCTTGTTTTGTCACACAAACTGAAATTAGGCAAACTATTAGAATTTTTGCAACCAGGAAATGGCAGAGGAATTTCTGCATCATGCACATTAAAAGAAGAATCCACAGCCCTCTATTTTTGCTTGGAGTGTGTACCAGTGGAGTTATGTGGAGTTTGCTCAGTAGCGCTTACTCATATTTCCAAGTATGGGTAGCTGCAGCCCAATATGGCAACCGAGGTATGGGTGGTTGGGAGTGTCGAAAGTGTATGGAAAGCTAATCATCTAATTGGGCTGTATTGTTGCCACTCAAGACTGTTTTGTGTGGTTGATTTGGCAGCATCACGATGAGTTGATAAACCGGTGACCAGTGCACTCAGCACCGATGTTGTGCCTGCCAACTTTAAGTGCTTCCTACTAGGTATCACGGTCGTGTCGCCAGCGGTAACTACGTTGCAAATGTTTTCTCTCACAGGATTTTATTTCAAGTAGCTATAGCAGCCTAAACAATAAAAAAAACTATTTTTGATAACCATCTAGATCTCATGTTGATACATACATACAGTCTACTACTCAATGAGAAGGGCATGAACGATAACAAAACGGCAACATTGTAACAATACTCACACTTGACAAGCACTTCTGTCCGGCAGTAGCTACCTAGCCAATAACAGGGTGACAGTCACAGTAAGCACACACATACAACGCATGAAGCAACAGTACACCCATCATCAATACTTTTCATAAAAAATGAACAATCGTCAGTTTTATAACTGAAAATGTACAATTATTTTCTTAAAACTAACAGTGAACTATGACTCAGACTCATAATTGGGCTTAAAAACAGAAGACCAAACTCTGGCGGTACAGTAGCTCAATGTAAGGCAGTTGCGTGGTAAGAAACAGAAGAAAAAAAGCACAGCTCAATCAAAACCATCTAACCAACAGAAAAGAGCTTTTGACACACCCACTCCTTTCCACACTCCCACTATTTTCCTTCTGGCACACCCACTCACCCTTACTCCGGTCACCATGTTGGGATGCAGCTATCCCCTTCTCCATATTTCAGTGAGGTATTTTCAGGGCATGGTTACGCTCCAAAATACTTACTCACATTCCTGGGAACATCGTGGCACATATCTGGAATTAGGCCATATAACGCAACGAGAGGGCTAATTAGGCAGGATAATATTAGCCGCTAACAGTGAAACACTGTGGGGTTAATAACTTTTTAGTTATTCGGCTAATTACCAGCCCACAGCTTCCTCAAAGCCCCATAGAGGCTGGGCCTGAGGTGCCTGTATAAAAAAAGATCCCTAATTGTGTCAACACTCCCACTTTGGCACCAACTGCACGGGGGACCAAATGGACGGGGGACAGGTACACCTAAAAACCATGACATCATTTTTTTTACCCCCCCCAATTACAGGTTTTTATACCTCTGTCATCAACCCTCTTTTGGGGGGGAACGCTGGTGCTTAACAGGGTTGATAAAAAGCAGGAAGTAGCCCATCAGTTACTTAAAGAATAGTATATTCTGAGTTTGACAGCTTTGTTGGCTACGTAAAGGGCCTGGTTTGTACGATGGCTGTTAGCAGAGCTAGCTCTGGCTAGGGCAGAGAGAGAGAGAGAGAGAGAGAAAGCCCTGGTGGCTTGATGACAGTGTGGTGCCTTGCCCGTTGTTGCCCTGGTGCTCCCTTGGCACTATGCTGGTCTCCCCGTGGCAGGCCTGTAGCTGGTGCTGTCAGGTTAATGGAGGCTTGCATCAGCCTGGGCTGCCTCTCAGGGACACAAACACTCCCCATAATGAACTGACTGGCCAATACTTTTACATCACTGGTTCTCTCTGGCCATTTAATTAAAGCCCCAGTGCTTATTCGCTCCAGCTGTGTATAGCTATGCCACATCATTGTGAGGCGTTGTGTATAGAAACAGAGGGTGTACTGTTGCTCCTTTAATTAATTGATGTAGCAATCGTACACTCTTAGAAAGAAAGGTTTCATATAGAAGAAAAAACAGTTATATTGCTTGCTTCATATATAAAACCCCTAAAAGGTTTATATACAATATAACCCTTTTATAGGGCTCTTTGATCAGAACCCTATGGGTTCTTATTCACAGAACTAAATACAGAACCCGAAGGGTTCTTCTTCACTGAACCAAAATTGGTTCCATAAAGAACCCTGTTTGGTGCCATTCATGAATTATGGCTTATACTAATAAATAGTACTATTTCTAGCTGAGAATATAACATAATAAACAATAGAATAATGTACAAAAGAATACCAGCATAGTTTTGAGATTTTATTGTCACTATATGCACCGGTAGCCAGGGAGGCATCTCTTTATTTGAATGATGGCCAACGTCAATCTTGGTAGCAACTCTGGCTGACTCCTTTATGGAACAGTACAGTATGGGTTGTTTCCTGGCTGGTTCTTGAGAAGAAAAAATGAGGAGCAAAAACATTAGTTCATCTTCAGAAATAAACATGAGTTAATCTGCCAAATTGAAGACTAAACACTATGCAGACATATAATAAATATGATGTTGATTAGAAGAACATGCCGTTGTTGTCATCAGCAGTAGCCGAAAGAGTAGATCCTCTGCCAGAATGAGCAGAGGATCACCAAGACTTATAATGAATAATTTATTATAATTTAGATACATACAGTACCTCCTCTCAGTCAGCCCACTGCCCATCACGTTAAAAAAATGAAAAAGCATCTAGTTAGCTGTCATTTAGAATTTAATGCTAGCTTTGGTTAGCTGTTGTTGGCTAAAATCCACATTACACTCTGGGGTAGAGAAAGAACCCTCAAAGTTCTTTGCCTTCACTGGGTTTATGAACTGGGTTTACAGTATATATAGAACAATTTTTTAGGAACCCCTAAGAACCTTTTTCTTAGAGTGTAGTCAATACTCTGGAGTGTTAAAAACAATCAAGCCTGGCTCTGTTGCTGGTTTCACACACTTTGGAAAAATATATTCATGCTCACAGTTAACATTGTGAGATACACCTGTCACTCTTCCTGTCAATGGACTTAGCTATTGATCAAGGAAAGTTAAATGGACTTGGGAAATCCATGTCATTGATAAAGACCTACCAGTTTTAGTTCAGTACCCAAACTGCACAAAGAAACCATTCCTCTTATTGCTTGAATTATAAGGAGAACATTCAATAACACGAAGTAAATTATATCTGATTAATATCAGATAAATAATGTTGTATGTAGTTACCTCTAGCTCTGTATGTGAATATTAACTAGCTACTTCTACTGTTTGAATAGTATTTGGAGACTTTGACAGCGCTGGGCTATACAGGGATAATAAGATACCCTATATCCTATATAGTGGCACCCTATCTCCTATATAGTGCACTACTTTCGACCAGAGCCCATCAAAAGTAGTGCACTATGTAGGGAATAGGATGCCATTTTGGACATAGCCAGATGCTTTCTCAAGGTGTTACAGGTTCTGCCAGACAAGCGCTTTGATTACAAGATACCACAGATGATCAAAGACCCAGAGCGCGAAATAAGATCTCATACCTATAAATTGAGGACAACTCTCTCCATTCACAATTTAATTACAAAAGTAAATATGTCATCCCAACAATGCCCTAGTAAGAAACAATATCAAAACATCAATCAAAGCACAAGTCATTAGACGCCATTTAGGATGGTCATAAAAAAGTATTGTCAATCCAGACTTGGAATCCTTGAATTATCCTGCCATATCATTCCTCTTGCTAACTTATTAGGGATGTGCATCTTTCAAACCAAATGGGACGGCAAATCGCTGCAGAATGCTGTGTTAACCATGCTGGTTAAGTGTGCCTTCAATTCTAAATTCATCACAGACAGTGTCACCATCAAAGCACCCCCACACCATTACACCTCTTCCTCGATGCTTCACTGTGGGATCCACACATGCGGAGATCATCCGTTCACCTACGTTGCGTCTCACAAAGACATGGCGGTTGGAACCAAAAATCTAAAATTTGGACTCTGTCACGCCCTGACCTTAGATATCTCTGTTTTCTTTATATTTTGGTTAGGTCAGGGCGTGACTAGGATGGGTACGCTATTTTTTGTATTGTCTAGGGTTTTTGTAGGTCTAGGTATTTGTATGTCTATGGTGGCCTGATATGGTTCCCAATCAGAGGCAGCTGTTTACCGTTGTCTCTGATTGGGGATCATATTTAGGTAGCCATTTTCCTTTGGTGTTTGTGGGATCTTGTCTATGTGTAGTTGCCTGTCAGCACTCGTTTGTATAGCGTCACGGTTCGTTTTGTTAGTTTGTTCAGTGTTCATTCAGTGGTCCGATCCTTATGACGAACGTGACAGACTCATCTGACGAAAGGACAGATTTCCACTGGACTAATATCAATTGCTTGTGTTTCTTGGCCCAAGCAAGTCTCTTCTTATTCGTGTCCTTTAGTAGTGCTTTCTTTGGAGCAATTCGACCATGAAGTCCTGATTCATGTAGTCTCCTCTGAACAGTTGATGTTGAGATGTGTCTGTTACTTGAACTCTGTGAAGCACTTATTTAGGCTGCAATGTGAGGTGCGGTTAAGTCTAATGAATTTATCCTCTGCAGCAGAGGTGGTCTTCATGAAAGCCAGTTTCATAATAGCGCTTGATGGTTTTCACCTTCTCCACTGCGGTCCCGTCGATGTGGATAGGGGCGTGCTCCCTCTGCTTTTTCCTGAAGTCCACGATCAGCTCCTTTGTTTTGTTGACGTTGAGGGAGAGGTTATTTTCCTGGCACCACACCGCCAGGGCCATCACCTCCTCCCTGTAGGCTGTTTTGTCATTGTTGGTAATCAGGCCTACTACTGCTGTGTCTTCTGCAAACTTGATGATTGAGTTGAAGACGTGCATGGCCACGCAGTCATGGGTGAACAAGGAGTAAAAGAGGGGGTTGAGCACGCACCCTTGTGGGGCCCCTTTGTTGAGGATCAGCGAAGTGGAGGTGTTCTTTCTTACCTTCACCACCTGGGGGTGGCCCGTCAGGAAGTCCAGGACCCAGTTGCACAGGGTGGGGTTCAGACCCAGGGCCCCGAGTTTAACTTCTCTAGGGTAGACGCTAGCGTCCCACCTCGTCAACAGCCAGGGCGCCAAATTCAAAACAACAGAAATCCCATAATTTAAATCCCTCAAACATACAAGTATTTTACACCATTTTAAAGATACACTTGTTGTAAATCCAGCCACAGTGTCCGATTTCAAAAAGGTTTTACGACGAAAGCACACCAAACGATTATGTTAGGTCAGAGCCAAATCACAGAAAAAGCAGAAAGAGAGGAGTAACAAAAAGCAGAAATAGAGATAAAATTAATCACTAACCTTTGATGATCTTCATCAGATGACACTCATAGGACTTCATGTTACACAATACATGTACAGTGGGGAGAACAAGTATTTGATACACTGCCGATTTTGCAGGTTTTCCTACTTACAAAGCATGTAGAGGTCTGTAATTTTTATCATAGGTACACTTCAACTGTGAGAGACGGAATCTAAAACAAAAATCCTGAAAATCACATTGTATGAATTTTAAGTAATTAATTTGCATTTACAAATAATATGCATATCTTATCTTCTGGAGATGAGTAGCTGGCAGTTTAATTTGGGCATGCTTTTCATCCAAAATTCCGAATGCTGCCCCCTACCCTAGAGAAGTTAATGATGAGCTTGGAGGGTACTATGGTATTGAAGGCTGAGCTATAGTCAATGAACAGCATTTTTACATAGGCATTCTTCTTGTCCAGATGGGATAAGGCAGTGTGATGGCGATTGCATCGTCTGTGGATCTATTGGGATGGTATGCAAATTAAAGGGGGTCGAGGTGTAGAGGTTATATGATCCTTGACTAGACTCTCAAAGCACTTCCTGATGTCAGAAGTGAGTGCTACGGGGCGAATGTAATTTAGTTCAGTTACCTTTGCTTTCTTGGGTACAGGTACAATGGTGGACATATTGAAGCAAGTGGGGACAGCAGACTGGGATAGGGAGAGATTGAATACGTCCGTAAATACTCCAGCCAGCTGATGTGCGAATGCTCTGAGGACGCAGCTAGGGCTGCCGGCTTGGGAGAGTTAACACGCTTAAATGTCTTACTCACATCGGCCACGGAGAACGAGAGCCCACAGTCCTTGTGAGCGGGCCATGTCGGTGGCACTGTGTTGTCCTCAAAGTCGGCGAAGAAGGTTTGTGCAAATTCTGCCATCTATCCACGGTTTCTGGTTTGCGTAGGTTTTAATAGACACAGTGGGAACAACATCCCCTATACACTTCCTGATGAACTCCGTTATAGTGTATTTGTATACGTCAATGTTATTCTCAGAGGCTACCTGGAACACATCCCAGTCCACATGATCAAAACAATCTTGAAACATGGATTACGATTGGTCAGACCAGTGTTGAATAGACCTTAGCACGGGTACTTCCTGTTTGAGTTTCTGCCTGTCGGAAGGGAGGAGAAAATGTTTGTTGTGATCTGATTTGCCAAAGGGAGTGCTGGGGAGGGCCTTGTAGGCTTCCCAGAAGGGGGAGTAACAGTGGTCGAGTGTTTTATCAGCGTGAGTACTACAGTCAATGAATGTGTTGATAGAACTTTGTTTGCGTTTTCCTCAGATTTGCTTTGTTCAAATCCCCAGTTACAATAAATGCGGCCTCAGGATATGCGATTTCCAGTTTGCACAAAGTTCAGTGTCATTCCTTGAGGGCCGTCGTGGTATCGGCTTGAGGGGGAATATACATGGCTGTGACTATAACCGAAGAGAATTCTCTTGGAAGGTATTTGATTTTGAGGTATTCTAGGTTGATGAACAAAAGGACTTGAGTTTCTGTATATTATCACAATCACACCATGAGTAGTTAATCATGAAACATACACCACCACCTTTCCTCTTCCCGGAGAGTTCTTTATTCCTGTCTGCGCAATGTACTGAGAACCCAGCTGGCCATATGGACGGGGACAGTATCTCCGGAGAGAGCCATGATTCATTGAATACCTCTTCACTGCCAGCGGCGTCATGGAGCAGCCTCTGAGAAGTTTTTTAAATTTTTTTATTTCACCTTTATTTAACCAGGTAGGCTAGTTGAGAACAAGTTCTCATTTGCAACTGCGACCTGGCCAAGATAAAGCATAGCAGTGTGAACAGACAACAACACAGAGTTACACATGGAGTAAACAATAAACAAGTCAATAACATGGTAGCACGCGGCGTTTAAAGTTAGTAGCCCGGGGGGTGGTCTGCTCAGACGGAGGGGGTCTGCTCAGACGGAGGCCGGTTGAGGGCACAGCGGATGGGGTATTCGTCTGCAGACCAGACGTGGTCGTGTCGACAGAGAATCCAAGCCGGATGGCGATGGCGAAAGAGGTATTGTAGAATTGTGTTTGCTAACTGGTGCTAGCTTCGTGGCAGTGGCGTTAGCTGCAAGCTAGCTGTGAGGATCAGAAGTAGTGGCTCAGGGATTATGGCAGGAATCCGGCGTTGTTGTGGAGAGACAGTCCGATGCTGGTAAATTGGTGAGTAATATCCAGGCTAATAACAGGGCTGGTGTCTGTGCAGAAGGTAAAAGCTGCTAGCAGCGGCTAAAAATGACTAAATAGCTTGTAGCTGATTAGCTGGTTAGCTACTGGGGGTTCTTGAATGTGTTCCAAAGTTAAAAAATAATTGCGATTTCGTATCACATTGGGTGAGGTAGGTTACCGGAAGGTATAATCGAATTAAAAATCGAAAAGAGATATATATATATTTTTAATATATACAAGAAATACGAAAAATACAAACGTACACGCGAGGACGAAACAAAACACGTCTACACTGCTACGCCATCTTGGAAAAAATTGGGTGACCAGGGCCATCTGGGACTGCCTCGTGGGTGAATTCAGGTGTGTGATGGCTACCTGTGTCCTGCATAACTTCATGAGGATGGACACGAGGACCAGGAAGGAATATGCAGCTCGCCGCTGTGTGTCAGAGGAGAGGTCTGCTGCTCTGCTGGATGTTTCAAGGATGGGGGCCAAAAACGCAGTAGGGGAGGCAATCCGTATGCGGGAGATCTTCACCTCCTACTTCTTCGAAGAGGGTGCTGTTCCCTGGCAACACCATAGACTACACTATGCACAACCAAAGGCTATTTTAAGAGCCAGCCACATTGCAATAAGAGTATGCATCCATTTACTTAGCTACAGTGCATTCGGAAAGTATTCAGACCCTTTACTCAGTAAATTGTTGAAGCACCTTTGGCAGCGATTACAGCCTCAAGTCTTCTTGGGTATGACGCTACAAGCTTGGCACATCTATATTTGTGGAGTTTCTCCCATTCTTCACAGCAGATTCGCTGCACAGCTATTCTCAGGTCTCTACAGAGATGTTCGATCGGGTTCAAGTCCAGTCTTTGGCTGGGCCACTCAAGGACATTCAGAGACTTGTCCTGAAGCCACTGTTGCGTCGTCTTCGCTGTGTGCTTAGGGTCATTGTCCTGATGGAAGGTGAACCGTCTCCCCAGTCTGAGGTCTTGAGCACTCTGGAGCAGGTTTTCATCAAGGATCTCTCTGTACTTTGCTCCCTTCATCTTTCCCTCGATCCTGACTAGTCTCCCAGTCCCTGCCACTGAAGAACATCCCCACAGCATGATGCTGCCACCACCATGCTTCACCTTGTGCCAGGTTTTCTCCAGACGTGACGCTTGGCATTCAGGCCAGAGAGTTCAATCTTAGTTTCATCAGACTAGAGAATCATTTTACTCATGGTCTGAGAGTCCTTTAGGTGCCTTCTGGCAATCTCCAAGCGGGCTGTCAAGTGCCTTTTACTGAGGGTGGCTTCTGTCTGGCCATTCAACCATAAAGGCCTGATTGGTGGATTGCTGCAGATATGTTTGTCCTTCTGGAAGGTTCTCCCATCTCCAGAGGAACTCTGGAGCTCTGTAAGAGTGACCATTGGGTTCTTGGTCACCTCCCTGACGAAGGCCCTTCTCCCCCGATTGCTCAGTTTGGCCGGGCGGCCAGCTCTAGGAAGAGTCTCGGTGGTTCCAAACTCCTTCCATTTAAGAATGATGGCGACCACTGTGTTCTTGGGGACTTTCACTGTGTTCTGTGCCTCCACACAATCCTGTCATGGAGCTCTACAGACAAATCCTTCGACCTCATGGCTTCGTTCTTGCTCCGACATAAACTGTCAACTGTGGGACCTTATATAGACAGGTGTGTGCCTTTCCAAATCATGTTCAATCAATTTAATTTACCATAGGTGGACTTCAATCAAGTTGTAGATACATCTCAAAGGTGATCAAAGGAAACAAGATGCACCTGAGCTCAATTTCAAGTCAATTATGTTGTAGAAACATCTCGAGGATGATCAATGGAAACAGGATGCATCTGATCTCAATTTTGAGTCCCATAGCAAAGGATCTGAATAGTTATTGTAAATAAGATATATAGTTTTTAAATCATTTGCTAAATTAAAACAAAAAAAAAACGTTTTTACTTGGTCATTATGGGTCATTATAGTTTTTTTATTTAATTAATTTTAGAATAAGGCTGTAACGTAACAAAATGTGGAAAAGGTCAAGGGATCTGAATACTTTCCAAATGCACTGTATATCTGTATTCCGGACACTTTTATACTGTGTATTTTAATACTGTATTCTCGACATAGCTCATTCTTGTAACGGTCGTTTTCCTCCTCGTCTGAAGAGGAGCATGGATCGGACCAAAACGCAGCGTTGGTTGAATACATATTTGTTTATTAATAATAACGAAGACGGAAAAACTCTTAAACAAACTACAAAACAATAAACGACGTGAACAGACCTGAACTTGTGAACATATAACATGAACGCACGAACAGGAAGGAACACACGAATGAAATAAACGAAACGAACGAAAACAGTCCCGTGTGGCACAAACACTGACACAGGAACAATCACCCACAAACAAACGGTGAAAACAGCCTACCTTAATATGGTTCTCAATCAGAGGAAACCTAAAACACCTGCCCCTGATTGAGAACCATATCAGGCTAATTAACAATGAACCCAACATAGAAACACATAACATAGAATGCCCACCCAGCTCACGTCCTGACCAACTAAACAAAGACAAAACAAAGGAAATAAGGTCAGGAACGTGACAATTCTAGTATTTATATTATTGGATTTTAGTTACACTGTTTATACACACCATATACTTATCTATTTACTGGATTCTTGACACAACTCACAAATATACAGTACCAGTCAAAAGTTGACACGCCTACTCATTCAAGAGTTTTTCTTTATTTGTACTATTTTCTACATTGTAGAATAATAGTGAAGACATCAAAATTATGAAATATACCATATGGAATCATGTCGTAACCAAAGAAGTGTTAAACAAATCAAAAAACATTTTATATTTTAGATTCTTCAAAGTAGCCACCCTTTGCCTTGATGACTGCTTTGCACACTCTTGGCATTTTGTCAACCAGCTTCATGAGGTAGTCACCTGGAATGCTATTCCAACAGTCTTGAAGGAGTTCCCACATTATGCTACGCACTTTTTGACTGCTTTTCCTTCACTCTGTGGTCCAACTCATCCCAAACCATCTCAATTGGGTTGAGGTCGGGTGATTGTGGAGGCCAGGTCATCTGATGCAGCACTCCATCACTCTCCTTATTGGTCAAATAGCCCTTACACAGCCTGGAGGTGTGTTGGGTCATTGTCCTGTAAATTCATCTGGTGTATACGTATAGATTTTGATTACTGTTACAGTGCTATCTGAGTGAATTGGATTTCATATATTTAAAACAAAATAATGTATTATTTTTATTTATGTACTTGTTTGACATTTTACTGCATTGTTAGGAGCTAGTAACATAAGCATTTCGCTGCACCCGCTATAACATCTGTGTACGTGACCAATAAACTCAGACTCCTCCTCCTACCCCCTCACTTATGGAGTGATAAATAAGGCACTACAAACCAGACACTTTTAAAAATTGCTTGTCAGGGTAGACACACACAGTTTAGAATCAGGAGCGGAAATAACACAGCAACCATTACCATCATACAAAGAGCGGTCCAGAGGTAACAACGGCAGCCATAAAACTTTCATTAACCCTGATTAACTGCACCAAGGGGACATGAGTGAAGGGTACAGATGGGAAAGGTTTACTGTGGCTTGTGGTTACAGAGGTTGATTCCATGACCACAGGTTCTATGTAGGCTGGTGCTCGAGAAGAATGTGTGTGTGTGCGCATGTGTGAGTGTGCATGTCTGTGTCTAACCAGCCCCCCGTTACCTTCCCTGTAGTCCTTCATTTAGCCGTTCCATTAAGCACTCTAGAGGTACTGCACAATGGACAACATGCTGACCTATCCCTAGCAACTCTGCCGAGCCAGGGTTAACAGCCTTCTCTATATTTAAAAGCTTTCAAATGGCCATTTATTTTTTCACCATGACCAAATATTTAGTCAACATCTCAAGGGCTAGAGAGAGTAGTTCACCATAGCGATATATTGAAAACATTAGAAACCTAAGTCAATTCTAATCATGTAAACTATCTGGGTGTATGAATACACAGATGGATTAAAACGGGGATCAACGAGGATCCATTGACATTCACATTTTTTAATTTAACTGGATTATCATCGTCTCCTTTGGCTCCGTGAAATTGCCTAAGCTTCCCGTTCTCGGATGTACATTAGGCTTTGTGTGTGTGTGTGCCTCAGACACTTCTCTGCCCTTCAGTAAGGAAAGAGAGGAAGCCATTAAATGGCGACTGCCCCTAAAAAGCATCTTCTTTGAAAACAACCTACATTATGTGGCATCGACATGAGTCAGGAACACCTATTGTAGTGTCACCACCACTACAATGTGTAAATAGGATCATTTTGGTCAAAGTCAGTCCCGTCCAAAACTGAGATTTGCGAGATGATAGGAAAATAATGGTATGTCACGGAATGAAGGGTGCTGTAACAGTTTTCCGTGGGTTGGGTTTATTTTAACCTTCCTACAGCTGGCAGGACCCAAGTAATCATCAATTCGGAGCACAGCTGCATGTGATCCAATCATAATAAGCAATAGCTCCAAATTTCAATGACTTAAAAACCTCAAACCAACTTTCAATTGTAGATGTGTATATTGAAAGCATTTAATCAGACAACTAAAAGATGTGACACATGAAAATATTGTCCCATTTACATTGTGTCATTTATTGACGGGACCTAACTATGACAAGCAACTTTGCCAATATTTGGCTCAATATTTGGCTAACTCTTCCCACCTGCGAACACACACAAGAGACACTCACATCAAACCACACCCCGAAACCAACCCAAGGTTGAATTTAGCCATGGCTTGCTTGCATTTCTTAATGAACCAAATCAGAAAGTGTAGTCACCCTTTCACATCCCCACTAACCCTCACTGGCTCCCATCTCTGTCCCCCTCCCCACTGTCCCCCCTCCCTCTGTCCCCTCCACTCTCCCATTCTCTGTGCTGCCCAAATCCATTTAGTTAATGGGCCCAGCCCATGTGCAGCCAAACAGAACAAAACCCACTCAAACACAACACAAACTCATGCACGCCTGACACACACACACTGACGCATGCATCCTGGCAACGTTTGCCAGTCGCCGGTCTCCACTTGTCGCCGTCCAGTTGCTGAGACGTTTCTACTTGGACAGCAACTGAAAGAAAGAGGGTCTTGATGTTTGTGTCCCTGTGGATGGGCTGGGTGACCTTTTCAAAGCACTCACTTAACAAGAGGCAGGAACAGAGTGAATGACATGGAGGGGTGGGGAGCAGGAAGGGAGGAGGATCCGGGGGGCTTTTCCCTCAATTGCTGCAGCAGCTTCAGTCCACAACTGCTTCGTCTGGCAAGACAAAGATGGAATGAATGAAACAGCATGGTCAATGATAGCAGCTTCTTCTGCGTCTACTTTATAACTTCATGTTGTTGTTTTTTTGCGCTTTGGCACTACGAGCTTCCCTCTGACAGACATGCCATATTGCTTTACTGTAAGATAGAGTGTGTGAGACAGCTCATTCATCACTGTATCATTAGCTTCTATATCGTTCCTATCTAATCAACCCATAACAGCTGCACACAAACATGGCTCCCTGAATTATACATGCAGAGGGATTTTGGTTCTGGCCCAGCATCGGTTGGGCACGGATACGGGGCTGAGAGATAAAAGAGCCCAATTGAGCGCTGAAGGGAGGGGGATTGGAGAACCAGAGGATTTCAGGCGGTGGCACTCATCATATGGTTCAGGACATTTCCCATAGAGATGGCATGATGTGTCATTTTCCACTTGAACGAGATGAAGATATTCCCAAAACCCCCTCTCAGTGCCCTCGGCTGTACTGTCGCTATTGGATGGGCCGGTCCGTCAGATCTCATCGATCAGGAGAGATTCGCCATCGCAGTGGGGGCGTTGTTAGATCTGAGGGAGAGATGCTATGACACGTCAATCCCGTGACCTCTGATCCCCTTAATATGGGACGTGCGTCACAGACACACACACTTCCCTGATCACGGCGCACAGAACATGCTGTGTGTGGGTGTGTGTCATGTTGTGCTGGAGTGGAAGGAACATGGACAAAGTCAGCGTACCAGAGCTACATATGTTGCCATCGCCCCTCTATGATGCCCGGCAGGCATGAGTTAGCATGACCCCCTGACCCAATGCCGGGGTGTGATGTAATATGGAGCACCCGGCAAGCCAGACTGTTCCATATAATGTAAACTCCAATAGAAATAACTTCAAATGTATAACTTCAAATTAAACCAAATAATTTGCACTCATGACTACTGGTTTCAATTACATTTTCAGCCAACTTACAAGCAAGTACTTTATGAATGTATTGTTACAAATCAACTTGCCTACTAACGTTATCCCTATCAACCTGCTAATTTTACGTTAGCACTACATGAGTCAGTCAGATGCTATCAACACCTAGCTTACAGCTACATTAAAATAAACCAAAGTTTTGGAAATATATAACACCATCTAAACAGTTATCAATTTAAAAAATCTATATGCGGTTATCTTAGCCAGCAAGCTAGTTAGCCAGCAAGCTAGCCAGCCTGCTAACGTTAGCTATTTATCGAACAAGCTATTAGCGTAGCCTGCCTAGCCAACCACCACAGTAAGCTAGAGTCCAACTACTACAGACCAGGTAGAACACAACACAACTAAAACATAACCACAAATCAAAGCCAAGAGAGAGCAGAGACTTACAGATTGATGGTTAGGGCCCATCAGATGGTAAAACTTTTAAAAGAGTGCAGCCTGAGTTAGCTACCAAAGCGAGGGGGGTCGAGGGAAAGTCCGGGAAATAGATAGATTCCAGATGTCCGCCAGCTAGCACTAAGCCAAGGTGGAAAAAGGTATACAAATCGTGTAGCCTACTTAACAGAGAACATACCAAAAAGTTGACAAAACAAAAAGGAGAACAGACGAGGAACTACACAATTAGAGCAAGTAGGTATGATTTTCTCTTTCATTTTGAGCCCACGACAAGAAGGCATCAGAGCCTGATCGCTCTGGATAAAAATGTCTGCTAAATGACAAAAATCGACATGCAATATTTCAATTGGGAATATTAATCTAAACTGCGTTCTTAGATACAAAAGGACACAGCTACCATATTGGGTAGAATGTACTCTCTATGTCTGACACACCCATGCAGACAGACAGACATGCACTACATAAACAAAGCATGTGTTTTTAATTGAGAGAGATTCACAAGCTGTTTATTTGCCATCGAGTAGCGTCCTTCAGCGGCCACAAAGAGCCTGGTCACGTGAATGAAGGAGATCCCTATGAATGTGAAAAGCCTCTCTCCACTCCACACCCTCCTACCTATTAACAATCCACTGGGAATGTCAACCATCATAACAATATAACAAAACACAAACAAACAGCCTGTACTCTACCCCTCCATAAAACGCACTCAGACGACATGGCCGGGTTGTTCAGTGTCTACCCTGGTAAAGTAAGACACATGCAGCTTTTAGAGGGAGATGCACTGACACAAACAGAGCTACTGATTGATGGACTAGATTGGCTGTGGTTGGCCAATCCAGTCCATTAATCAGTAGCTCTGTGTGTGTCATTGCTTCTCCCTATTAAAGCTGCATGTGTCTTACTTTACCAGGGTAGACAGTGAACAACCCGGCCATGTCGCTTGTCTTTTTACCGTCTTACTTAATTTTCTAAATTGTCTGGATCCTTCCTTCTCCACGAACCCCCTATGCACTCATCGTAGTCATTGAGGACATTCCTCAAAAAAATAAATGTATCTGTTAATAATGAAATGTGTTTCAGAATGTGCTCTGAGTTGGAGCTGGAGGGAAGCGGGCGGGTTGGAATCGGCTGTGTGCTCTCTGAGCGAGCACCTCCTCAATTAGAGCTAAGCTCAGCCATCAATAGGATCAGAGGAGAGAATTTGGCTGCTCCCCTCATCCTGCCCAGGGACTCCATTGTGACAGGCCATGCAGCTGACGTTCTGCATGGAGATCTGGCAGAGGAAGCTTGTGGAGGGAGGCATTGTGTGGAGACAGCCATTGTCAAATGTTCCTTTCCACCAGCAAGGACATTGGGAAGACAATCCATGCAAAGGATATCCATCTATTAAAAAAAAAAAACAATGATTTTCTTCTCCGCCCGAGCATTTAACACGAGAGACTCACGCAGTATCCATGACAGTGTCCATGACTTAATAAGGATCGGATCCTTTTTTTCAATTGTCGCCTAAAATGACATACCCAAATCTAACTGCCTGTAGCTCAGGACCTGAAACAAGGATACTGTATGCATATTCTTGAAACCATTTGAAAGGAAACACTTTGAAGTTTGTGGGAGAATGTAGGAGAATATAACACATTAGATCTGGTAAAAGATAACACAAACTTTTCCCCAAAAAATATTTCATGTTATTAAATGTTTTATTTTATTTAACCCTTATTTTACCAGGTAAGTTCACTGAGAACACATTCTCATTTACAACAACGACCTGTGGAATAGTTACAGCGGAGAGGAGGGGGATGAATGAGACAATTAAAAACAGGATGATTAGATGACCATGGTATGAGGGCCAGATTAGGAATTTAGCCAGGACACCTGGGTTAACGCCCCTACTCTCACGATAAGTGCCATGGGATCTTAAGAGACCACCGAGAGTCAGGACACCTGTTTAACGTCCCATCTGATACAGCAGTGGTTCAAACTGTAGAACCCAGTACCTACATTTGAATATAATTTTTTATTTATTTATTCTATGCTACATTTTATCTCTGGGACCCTCAGGATGGCAAATCAGAGCAAGATTACTGAATGTATGTACATTATTTACCTTCAGAGGTCAATGTATCAAACCAGTTGCCGTGATAAAAGTTTTTTGTTGTTGTGCACTCTCCTCAAACAATAGCATGGTATTTTTTCACTGTAATAGCTACTGTAAATTGGACACTTCAGTTAGATTGAACAATAATTTAAACTTTATGTCCTGGAAAGTTGTCTGTTACTTACAATGTAATTCTGGTCACATTAGCGCACGTTAGCAACAACCGTCCCGGTATAGGGACACCGATCCCGTAGTTAAGAGACAAACTGTTGAACCACTATGTTCAGTAAAGGTCTGACTGCTCCTCTTCCCAGCAGCTAAGTTTCACATACTACTTCTTATAACCAGACAACATAGCAATCAGACCGCGTATTTAAACTCTACCTCTCTAATCAACAGTAGGTTCTGCAGTCATGGAAATTCAGCTGATTCATGCAGACACTTGTGTTGTGTTCATTATCTTTTGATTGCATTTCCATTTAAAATGGGACACCGCTAAACAGAATTAAATCCCATTGCCTGTTGGTGATCAGATTCAGGTCTCATTTATTCATAAGACTGCAAGCAAGAGTTTTGTCAGAAATATCAGTAAACCTGATTCATAACCCACTTTTTAATTCAATTTGTCTCAATGGACAATTCACATTTTCAAGTCAAGGGCAAAAATGGCTAGTCTTTTGGAAGCATTTGGAAAAATGACAAGTTCAACAGGGCTTTTAGGCCAACCTAAATTGCCCATTCAAATCTTTTTTTATTTTTTTATTTCACCTTTATTTAACCAGGTAGGCCAGTTGAGAACAAGTTCTCATTTACAACTGCGACCTGGCCAAGTTAGAGCAAAGCAGTGCGACAAAAACAACAACACAGAGTTACACATAAACAAACGTACAGTCAATAACACAATAGAAAAATCTATGTACAGTGTGTGCAAATGTAGAAGTGTAGGGGGGTAAGGCAACAAATAGGCCATGGATGCGAAATAATTACAATTTAGCATTAACACTGGAGTGATAGATGTGCAGATGATGATGTGCAAGTTGAGATACTGGGGTGCAAAAGAGCAAGAGGATAAATAACAATATGGGGATGAGGTAGTTGGGTGTGCTATCTATTGATATTACCTGATGGTGTATCGGGCATGTGGCCCGTACATTGCAGCACTTGAGCGATTGATCACAACTACACCGATACGTCAAGAACATAAGCGAACAAATTTATGAATCGAAGAATCTCATTATGCTTTGTATTGGAAGGAACTCACAGTGAATCCCATTGGTAACAAGTCTTAACGCAGTGGTCCATTCAGAATGTAATAATTGGAGTATTTTGTGTCGGTACAAACGTCCACTGTGATTTCCACGTAGAACCAGAACATCGGGGTGCTAATGCTACACACAAAGCCGTGCTGAAATGTAGCTGACTACACTGTTTCTGTATGTGTAAGGGCTGGAGGGGAGTCGAGAAAGAGGACATGCACGATACGGTAATTGGGGCATTTTGTGAATGGAGATGATGCGTCACCCTACTCGATTTCTCTCTCCTCCTACTCACTTAATCTGACTTGTTTTTTTTTTTACAGTGAAGAGCAAGACGTGCCGCTCTGTTCTGGACCAGCTGCAGCTTAACTAGGCATTTCTTTGCAGCACTTGACCATATGACTGGACAATAATCAAGATAAAATACAACTAGAGCATGCAGGACTTGCCGTGTGGAGTGTGGTGTCAAAAAAGCAGAGCATCTCTTTATTACGGACAGACCTCTCCCCATCTTTACAACCATATAATCTACATGTTTTTACCATGACAGTTTACAATCTAAGGTAACACCAAGTAATTTAGTCTCATCAACTTGTTCAACAGCCACATCATTCATTACCAGATTCAGCTGAGGTCTATGTCTAAACAAATGTAAAACAAAATAAATAAAAGGAGGGACCAACTCCATATTAATGCCCATGATTTTGGAATGAGCAGGTGTCCACATAGTTTTGCTCATGTAGTTTATTAGCCACTCCTTTTTACCCATCTCTTTCAACCATACCGTTTTTCAATTCCTCGTCAATCCATGGAGGCTTAACAGTTCTAACAGTCAGTTTCATGTTTATCAATTTCATAAACGCATCAATTGCAGCGTCTGGATGCTCCTTATAAATCACATCAGACCAACTCAATTCGAGTTTTGGTTTTAACTTAATAGCCCTTCACTGACATGGAGGTAGGCTATTTAAAGAGTGCATGGAGGGTGAAGGAATTGACCGACAAATCTATGGATGTATTAGCCTATAGCCTAATTTCGTCTGTCAAACAGGTAGACCTACCTCTTATTTCTTAAATAGGAGAAAATAGGCTCCAACATAAAGTCTTCTTGTTGTTAGTAAAGCCTAATTAAAATGAAGACGGTTGAAATGAATTATACCTACTGGAATTTGCCTCGACTTTCAGCACCATGAGCTGTCCATTTCTGTTTGATTGTGCTGCAGCTGCTGCTTCAAGGTTTAACACCACAATGTAAATTACTCAAATCTGGCTTATTGTGAGGTCAATAACTCTGATACATAGATCACAGGCAAGAAACATATGGTTTTTAATCAAATCAATTATAGTAGTAGCAAGCTATCAAAGTTGCCCTCTGGTTATTCTCCTCTTCACGCTCTCCTTCTCAAACTGAAAAGATAGGCTATAGGCTAGTCCACACGCAAGATAATGCATTTTTTGGTCTAAGATTTATCAACAATTACTTTCAGAATCAACCTTGTACTCTCCTCCTGAACTGGCACTGTAGCCCTACACAGCACAGCCATTGCTTAAGCAGCACACAAACATGTTTTTGATCAGCAACAGCAGAGCAGGTTGGGGCTCAGGGTCGGTATAAACATTGCAGTGTGTAATGCAGCCTAGTTTTATTTACACCATCTCAGCAGCTATCTGAGAAATATAACTTTTGCTCCCCGATTCTCAGAGCATGCACTTCATAGCCTATAGGTTATTGATCCTTTGATTGAGACCACATTAAATAGCCTATAGGCACAATTGATATTGTGAGCCCAGCGGAGAATCAGAGATGAAGGGCGGCATCGGGCCACATTGATATATAACCTAATAAGAAACTAATTCTAAAACGCTGCGTAACGAAGACACTGGGAGTCAGGAAGCAGGTGCAGTTGGTGAGTTTAAGAATAATGAACGATACAGAGCGATTCAAAACAAGAGAAGCATCTGGACATGAAAACAGAACCAATACTGCCTGAAGACTGATGCTAAGGAGTGCTAGATACAGGGGAAGTAATCAGGGTAGGGATGAAGTCCAGGTGTGCCTCATGATGGGGCACAGGTGTGCATGAGGGTTGCCAAGACCGGTGGTTAGTAAACCCGGCGACATCGAGCGACAGAGCGGGGGTAGACGTGACACACTGAGAAATATTGAAATTTCATGAATTACAAATGACATGACTCTCCCCTGGACTAGATTCCAAAAACACTAAACCCTCCCCTTGACTGAAATTGAAAGCGCATGACCCTCCCTCATTTTCCTTCAGGTAAACATTCTGTACATTTCGATCCGTCCCCTATGAGAGATTCTGGAGCGGCACCTGAGGCAGTGTTTTCTACCACCATCAACAAAACACCAAATGATGGAAGAATGGTGTTAAATTCTTCCAATAGAGTTCCAGACACTTTGATAATCTATGCCAAGGTGCATTAAAGACCTTCTGGCTCGTGGTGGCCCAACACCCAATTAACCCTTTACACTCGTACCCATATACAGGTTGAAAATGGCAGGTTTGGGCAATGATAAGTGCCTAACTTGCCTGTATAGTAACACGCTATAAATGACATCAGAACTCTTCGCTTTGCTGTATGTGTTTTGACTGACAGCTGTTCTGAACTTGAGCACCGTACACAACAAGAAGTTGCCCACAACCTTCCTGCTAATTGGGTCACTTTTGCAAATTGTTTGTTCTCTGAGTGAGGGAAATGCTGTACATTTTAGAGGACTTGATGTATTTTGAAAGATGAGATGTTAAAGACTAAAATAAATACCGCTTTGATGTCATACAAGCAAGCCAAATGTGTACTTAACATTTTCATTGCATAAAACTCATGTCATATACAGTGTCAACGTTTATGATCACTATGTTTGATGTACAGTGGCTTGTGAAAGTATTAACCCTCCTTGGCATTTTTCCTATTTTATTGCCTTACAACCTGGAATTAAAATTGATTTTTTGGGGGTTAGTATCATTTGCTTTACACAATATGCTTACCACTTTGAAGATGCAAAATATTTTTATCGTGAAACAAACAAGAAATAAGACTGAAACTTGAGCGTGCGTAACTATTCACCCCCCCAAAGTCAATACTTTGTAGAGTCACCTTTTGCAGCAATTACAGCTGCAAATTCTTCAAGGCAAAACTTCTCCAGCTCCTTCATGTTGAATGGGTTCCACTGATGTACAGCAATCTTTAAGTCATACCACAGATTCTCAATTGGATTGAGGTCTGGGCTTTGAATAGACCATTCCAAGACATTTACATGTTTCCCCTTAAACCACTCAAGTGTTGCTTTAGCAGTATGCTTAGGGTCATTGTCCTGTTGGAAGGTGAACCTCCGTCCCAGTCTCAAATCTCTGGAAGACTGACACAGGTTTCCCTAAAGAATTTCCCTGTATTTAGCACCATCCATCATTCCTTAAATTCTGACCAGTTTCCCAGTCCCTGCCAATAAAAAACATCCCCACAGCATGATGCTGCCACCACCATGCTTCACTGTGGGGATGGTGTTATCGGGGTAATGAGAGGTGTTGAGTTTGCGCCAGACATAGCGTTTTCCTTGATGGCCAAAAAGCTAAATTTTAGTCTCATCTGACCAGAGTATTTTCTTCCATATGTTTGGGGAGTCTCACACATGCCTTATGGCGAACACCAAACATGTTTTCTTATTTTTTCTTTAAGCAATGGCTCTTTCTGGCCAGTCTTCCGTAAAGCCCAGCTCTGTGGAGTGTACGGCTTAAAGTGGTCCTATGGACAGATACTCCAATCTCTGCTGTGGAGCTTTGCAGCTCCTTCAGGGTTATCTTTGGTCTCTTTGTTGCCTCTCTGATTAATGCCCTCCTTGCCTGGTCCGTGAGTTTTGGTGGGCGTTCCTCCCCCCGGCAGGTTTGTTGTGGTGCCATATTCTTAAATTTTTTAAATAATGGATTTAATTGGTGCTCCGTGGGATGTTCAAAGTTTATGATCTTTTTTTATAACCCAACCCTGCTCTGTACTTCTCCACAACTTTGTCCCTGACCTGTTTGCAGAGCTCCTTGGTCTTTATGGTGCTGCTTGCTTGGTGGTGTTGCAGACTCTGGGGCCTTTCAGAACAGGTGTATATATACTGAGATCATGTGACAGATCATGTGACACTTAGATTGCACACAGATTGCACACTAATTATGTGACTTATTAAGGAAATTGGTTGCACCAGATCTTATTTAGGGGCTTCATAGCAAAGGGGGTGAATACATATGCACGCACCATTTTATTGTTTTCATTTCACTTCACCAATTTGGACTATTTTGTGTATGTCCATTATATGAAATATAAATAAAAATGAATTTAAATTACAGGTTGTAATGCAACAAAATAGGAAAAACACCAAGGGGGATTAATACTTTTGCAAGGCACTGTATAGTTACAGGATGACATGGCGTCATATCCTGGGTTGTTCTGAACAGAATGAGTCTGTTTGTCTATTGTGAAGAAAATTTGAAGTGGAACACGCACCTGAATGCATGACTCCTTTCTATGCGCACCAAAATAACGATCTGTTTCGCTAAATTGCCCTGTGAATGCCTAACACTGTAAGATCCTATTTTATAACTTAGCTAGTCATGTTGGCAATAGAGTAAGCCTTCAAATGATGCCTACCTGACCCAGATTGCGATTTATAATGGGCCATTTTTGGATTGCGTAAACAACAACAGTAATCATGTGATGGCGGGGATGCAGGGCTGTGTTCCAAACAAAACAACTACATGTGTGCTTGCTCAATGATCCTCAATGGCACAGCTAGGATAGATCAAAAAATAACCTTATAGTTGAACAATCAATCAATTAAATCAGATGTCACAAAGTGCTATACAGAAACCCAGCCTAAAACCCCAAACAGCAAGCAAAACAGATTTCCCCCCAACATCAGAAATTACGACAGTCTCTAGCGGTTGGAGGACTAAATCACCTCAAGCTCAACATTTGGAAAATAACGGTATGTTTTGCGACTAAAGACACCCTTCTTGTCAGCTGACCAATGATTTTCATTGCAGTTTATGTAAGTTAAGTTAGGTTTTGAGAGTTTTCAAAAAAAGTTATATATATACACATCTTGTGGGACACGCTGTATATTGTAAAATTCGACTGCGCAACGGACCACACATCATTTACTATCCAACTTTTTAACTAAATTATTCATACTCATTTATATGTTATAGTTTTAAACTTATTCTACTTTCTCAAAACATAAGATTAATCTGTAAAACAAATAATGAGACATTATTTAGTTACAACACTGAAGATGTTGGAGTTGACAGGCAAGCAATTTATTTTTTACTGGAAATATCTAGTAAACACTTCGGATACAAGGTTGGTGCGTCTTTTTTGAACAAAATTAAACGGATATATCGGGTAATTGAACAAAATAGTTAGGTGGCCAATAACTGGGGAACGTATGCCGATAATACGTGACTTATTTTTTTGCTAAACTGCTTATCAAAAAGCTGATAGTAGTAGTATTTCCACTGAAATGTCAAACATGCTAATTGCTAACCCGTTAGCTAACATTTTTACGACACCAATAATCACAAAACATTGATGGCTTGATCACAAGATAACACTGTTGAAGGTAATATATTTCTTAAATGCTGTTGAATATGCCGATAAAAAGGGATGCTACGCTAGAAGCACGGTGGGTAGGAAAAACTCCCTAGAAAGGCAGGAACCTAGGAAGAAACCTAGAGAGGAACCAGGCTTTGAGGGGTGGCCAGTCCTTTTCGGGCTGTGCTGGTGTAACTTATGTATATGTACTCTCCATGCGTTGTGTTTTCTCAAAATAAATCACTTCGGCCAGTGGTCCCAGTTGAGCATCATTTATTTCTGTTGTTAAATGGGAAGCACGTTAGTTGTGCAGGGCTTAACGGTATTGATGGCTGTCGATGGCAAAATCCCTTGCATCACATTTTCATACTGGGTGAACAAAATACAAAAATACAATACAAAATATAACATGTGTAAATACCTGTTGTTAAATGGGAAACAGCACGTTAGTTGTGCAGGGCTTAACGGTATTGATGGCTGTCGATGGCAAAATCTGTAGCATGAAGACAACTGTGATCTCCCCCTATCTGCAAGCGGGGCCAATCACAACACACCTTATTGTCATCAGAGTTGAACTAACCAATAAGAATGCTTGAACATTAAATACACATTTCTTTAGAGGCAAGTGGAAACATAACCAACCCTGTTACACTGGGTGGAGATTATAAGAGTACATGGCCATTAAGGCCAGATTGTTCTTCAAGATGTTCAAACGTTCAGGGTCAAATAATAATCACAGTGGTTGTAGAGGGTGCAACAGGTCATTACCTCAGGAGTAATCACTCTTCTTTGAGTCATAAAAGTGCATTTACATTACTTAGTAACTGTGCACAATTCATGGGTGTGTGGCTACTTGGAGACACCAGTTAGTCCGCTTATTCATAATTTTTTTAAATGTTGCACCTACTCCACACTTTCCAGGAATAATCTTATAATATGACTAATGTATCCAGACTATATTCAGATTTTGTTATTAACAAATGCAGTGAAAATTACAGTAAATATAAAATGTACATAAAATCAAGTGTAATGTTTCGATTCAGTCTTGTGCCAGGTGAACTGTTGTGTCCTTAACTTTGGTCTAATAATTTCCCCATAATCTCCAAACTGTTCCCTTACCATTGCTGCCATGCTTATGCATTTCATATTTATTCTGTAAGAAATATTTATATTCAGCCCTATCCATATAGGCCAATTCCCACGAGTGGGGTTAAGGCTTAAGACACTTTATGTTGGTGTTTCCTTTATTTTGGCAGTTACCTGTAGGTACGATAGTAGTGGAGGTGAGGGGACTTTAAAGGGGGCAGGTGTCAACTTGGTCACAGCAGGTGTGTAAGAGGTCACGTGACACCTAACTCATTTAAAAAATAGAACATGGAAAGAATGGTACAGTTGAAGTCAGAAGTTTACATACACTAAGGTTGGAGTCATTAAAACTTGTTCTTCAACCACTCCACAAATTTCTTGTTAACAAACTAGTTTTGGCAAGTCGGTTAGTTTGTGGAGCGATGGGTAACGACGCTTCGTGGGTGTCAGTTGTTGATGTGTGCAGAGGGTCCCTGGTTCGCGCCCGGGTCGGGGCGAGGGGACGTACTAAAGTTATACTGTTACATTGATGTTACATCTCCACCCTCTCCGAGCTGGGCATCTCCGGCGCGGCCCACGCTTGGATTGCGTCCTACCTGACAGGTCGCTCCTACCAGGTGGCGTGGCGAGAATCTGTCTCCGCACCACGTGCTCTCACCACTGGTGTCCCCCAGGGCTCTGTTCTAGGCCCTCTCCTATTCTCGCTATACACCAAGTCACTTGGCTCTGTCATATCCTCACATGGTCTCTCCTATCATTGCTATGCAGACGACACACAATTAATCTTCTCCTTTCCCCCCTCTGATAACCAGGTGGTGAATCGCATCTCTGCATGTCTGGCAGACATATCAGTGTGGATGACGGATCACCACCTCAAGCTGAACCTCGGCAAGACGGAGCTGCTCTTCCTCCCGGGGAAGGACTGCCCGTTCCATGATCTCGCCATCACGGTTGACAACTCCATTGTGTCCTCCTCCCAGAGTGCTAAGAACCTTGGCGTGATCCTGGACAACACCCTGTCGTTCTCAACTAACATCAAGGCGGTGACCCGTTCCTGTAGGTTCATGCTCTACAACATTCGCAGAGTACGACCCTGCCTCACGCAGGAAGCGGCGCAGGTCCTAATCCAGGCACTTGTCATCTCCCGTCTGGATTACTGCAACTCGCTGTTGGCTGGGCTCCCTGCCTGTGCCATTAAACCCCTACAACTCATCCAGAACGCCGCAGCCCGTCTGGTGTTCAACTTTCCCAAGTTCTCTCACGTCACCCCGCTCCTCCGCTCTCTCCACTGGCTTCCAGTTGAAGCTCGCATCCGCTACAAGACCATGGTGCTTGCCTACGGAGCTGTGAGGGGAACGGCACCTCCGTACCTTCAGGCTCTGATCAGGCCCTACACCCAAACAAGGGCACTGCGTTCATCCACCTCTGGCCTGCTCGCCTCCCTACCTCTGAGGAAGTACAGTTCCCGCTCAGCCCAGTCAAAACTGTTCGCTGCTCTGGCACCCCAATGGTGGAACAAACTCCCTCACGACGCCAGGTCAGCGGAGTCAATCACCACCTTCCGGAGACACCTGAAACCCCACCTCTTTAAGGAATACCTAGGATAGGATAAAGTAATCCTTCTAACCCCCCCCCCCTCCTTAAAAGAGTTAGATGCACTATTGTAAAGTGGTTGTTCCACTGGATATCATAAGGTGAATGCACCAATTTGTAAGTCGCTCTGGATAAGAGCGTCTGCTAAATGACTTAAATGTAAATGTAATGTTAAATGGTTAGGACATCTACTTTTAGCATGACAAATACTTTTTCCAACAATTGTTTACAGACAGATTATTTTACTTATAATTCACTGTATCACAATTCCAGTGGGTCAGAAGTTTACATACACTAAGTTGACGGTGCCTTTAAACAGCTTGGAAAATTCCAGAAAATGATGTCATGGCTTTAGAAGCTTCTGATAGGCTAATTGACATCATTTGAGTCAGTTGGAGGTGTACCTGTGGATGTATTTCAAGGCTTACCTTCAAACTCAGTGCCCCTTTGCTTGACATAATGGGAAAATCAAAAGAAATCAGCCAAGACCTCAGAAAAGAATTGTAGACCTCCACAAGTCTGGTTCATCCTTGGGAGCAATTTCCAAACTCCTGAAGGTACCACGTTCATCTGTCCAAACAATAGTACGTAAGTATAAACACCATGGGACCACGCAGCCGTCATACCGCTCAGGAAGGAGACGCGTTCTGTCTCCTAAAGATGAACGTACTTTGGTGCTAAAAGTGCAAATCAATCCCAGAACAACAGCAAAGGACCTTGTGAAGATGCTGGAAGAAACAGGAACAAAAGTATCTAAATCCACAGTAAAACGAGTCCTATATCGGCATAACCTGAAAGACCGCTCATCAAGGAAGAAGCCACTGCTCCAAAACCGCCATAAAAAGCCAGACTACGGTTTGGGTCTTCCAAATGGACAATGACCCCAAGCATACAGCATCTTGCCCAAGCCTCCCCCATTTCTCCTTCACCCAAATCCAGACAGCTGATGTTCTGAAAGAGCTGCAAAATCTAAACCCCTACAAATCAGCAGGGCTAGACAATCTGGACCCTCTCTTTCTAAAATTATCAGCCGAAAATGTTGCAACCCCTATTACTAGCCTGTTTCACCTCTCTTTCGTATCGTCTGAGATCCCCAAAGATTGTAAAGCTGCCGCAGTCATCCCCCTCTTCAAAGGGGGAGACACTATAGACCCAAACTGCTACAGACCTATATCTATCCTACCCTGCCTTTCTAAGGTCTTTGAAAGCCAAGTTAACAAACAGATCACCGACCATTTCGAATCCCACCGTACCTTCTCCGCTATGCAATCTGGTTTCTGAGCTGGTTATGGGTGCACCTCAGCCACGCTCAAGGTCCTAAACGATATCATAGCCGCCATCGATAAGAGACAATACTGTGCAGCTGTATTCATCGACCTGGCCAAGGCTTTCGACTCTGTCAATCACCACATTCTTATCGGCAGACTCAACAGCATTGGTTTCTCAAACGACTGCCTCGCCTGGTTTACCAACTACTCTCTGATAGAGTTCAGGGTGTCAAATCGGAGGGCCTGTTGGCACTGTCTCAGATCGGAGGGCCTGTTTCGGAGGGAGGGCCTGTTTCGGATCGGAGGGCCTGTTTACCAACTACTCCCTGATAGAGTTCAGTGTGTCAAATCGGAGGGCCTGTTGTCTGGACCTATGTCAGTCTCTATGGGGGTGCCACAGGGTTCAATTCTCGGGCCGACTCTTTCTCTGTATACATGGTGGTGCTCTTGCTGCTGGTGATTCTCTGATCCACCTCTACGCAGACGACACCATTCTGTAAACTTTTGGCCCTTCTTTGGACACTCTGTTAACTAACCTCCAGACGAGCTTCACTGCCATACAACTCTCCTTCCGTGGCCTCCAACTGCTCTTAAATGCAAGTACAACTAAATGCATGCTCTTCAAACCGATCGCTGCCCGCACCTGCCAGCCCGTCCAGCATCACTACTCTGGACGGTTCCAACTTAGAATATGTGGACAACTACAAATACCTAGGTGTCTGGTTAGACTGTAAACTCTCCTTCCAGACTCACATTAAGCATCTCCAATCCAAAATTAAATCTAGAATCACTTTCCTATTTCGCAACAAAGCACCCTTCACTCATGCTGCCAAACATACCCTCGTAAAACTGACTATCCTGCCGATCCTTGACTTCGGCGATGTCATTTACAAAATATCCTCCAACACTCTACTCAGCAAATTGGATGCAGTCTATCACAGTGCCATCTGTTTTGTCACCAAAGCCCATATACTACTCACCACTGCGACCTGTATGCTCTCGTTGGCTGGCCCTTGCTTCATATTCGTCGCCAAACCCACTGGCTCCAGGTCATCTATAAGTCTTTGCTAGGTAAAGCCCTGCCTTATCTCAGCTCACTGGTCACCATAGCAGCACCCACCAGTAGCACGCGCTCCAGCAGGTATATTTCACTGGTCACCCCCAAAGCCAATTCCTCCTTTGAGCACCTTTCCTTCCAGTTCTCTGCTGCCAATGACTGGAACGAATTGCAAAAATCACTGAAACTGGAGACCCATTTCTTCCTCACTAACTTTAAGCACCAGCTGTCAGAGCAGCTCACATATCACTGCACCTGTACATAGCCCATCTGTAAATAGCCCATCCAACTTCCTCATCCCCATACTGTTGTTTTATTATTATTATTTCTCTCTTTTGTACCCCAGTATCTCTACTTGCATATTCATCTTTTGCACATCTATCACTGCAGTGTTTAATTGCTAAATTGTAATTATTTCGCCACTACGGTCTATTTATTGCCTACCCCCCTTATCTTACCTAATTTGCACACACTGTATATAGACTTTTTCTCTATTGTGTTATTGACTATGTTTGTTTATTCCATGTGTAACTCTGTGTTGTTGTTTGTGTTGCACTGCTTTGCTTTATCTTGGCCAGGTCGCAGTTGTAAATGAGAAATTGTTCTCAACTAGCCTACCTGGTTAAATAAAAGTGAAATAAAAAATAAATAAATACTTCCAAAGTTGTGGCAAAATGGCTTAAGGACAACAAAGTCAAGGTATTGGAGTGACCATCACAAAGCCCTGACCTAAATCCCATAGACAATTTGTGGGCAGAATTTAAAAAGTGTTTCTGAGCAAGGAGGCCTACAAACCTGACTCAGTTACACCAGCTCTGTCAGGAGGAATGGGCCAAAATTCACCCAACTTATTGTGGGAAGCTTGTGGAAGGCTACCCAAAAGGTTTGACCCAAGTTAAGCAATTTAAAGGCAATGCTACCAAATACTAATTGAGTGTATGTAAACTTCTGACACACTGGGAATGTGAGAAATAAAACCTGAAATATATCATTCTCTCTACTATTATTCTGACATTTCACATTCTTAAAACAAAGTGGTGATCCTAACTGACCTAAGACCTAAGGAATTGTGAAAAACTGAGTTTAAATGTATTTGGCTACGGTGTATGTAAACTTCCGACTTCAACTGTATATCATAACGTGGTTTTAAGTGGCCAGTGAAAGGCATGCTTTGCTGATGCCACTGAGATGATGCTCATGAATAACATGAGACTCATTATGACAACAAACATTACTGACGCCATTGTGCTTCAAGTCACCAAGGGGACAAGGTCTTATGACGACACCAGGAACATCTCTCACTCATCCACAGCTCCTGTGCTCTGATAATCGTAATTTACGTTGAGATTCAAACATTCACATGTGGATAACTCTACACATTTATATTCAAATATTCACACAGAGGCCCGCATTTTGCTTATGTTGGTATTCAAACATTCACACAGTGATTTAATCCAGTTCTACAAGAGACCCATGCCCCCATCATGCCAGGCCCACATAAATAAGGGTTGGAGGGCTTTCAAAGTGAGCACACCAACCCACAAAACACGAAATGTGAATCTCTTTTCCTCGCCACTAATTAGGCACTCCAACCAATAACAGTTTTACTGCAATGTGCTATAAGAAGTGGGAAAAGGCCCTTTGTAGAACAGAATGGAAAAGGAATAAAAACAAGCCAAATGTACTTAAGTGAACTATATTTCATAAATATGAGAAAAAAGGCCTAGTTTCTTATTGAAAGTCAATAAAGCAACCTTTGTGAAACAGACTGTGCTTTTTTCAAAGCCTATTTCTTATCCATTAAAAATTGATTACGCATTAAGGAGACCAGATATTGGAAATTAAAATTGGGGAGCAAACAAGTCGGGTACAGTGATAGACATCATTTTTACATGCTCATCCGATTGGATACAGCATTTCATTTTTGAAACATCAGCCTCAATTGAACTTCTGAGTTGCTTTTGTCTTTCTGAGGGCTAATCAGGGACCTTTCCACGGACAGCTCTAGCCGGGGACAGGCCACCAAAATCAGGGTCACCTTATTGTACAACCAAGTTACAATCTGGACCGAAAAAGAAAAACATCAGATCAAATATATCCCTGTTTCAGTCTATTTGGGGCAATTGAATCCTGTTGAGCTGCATGTCTGGGGGTCACGACTGACTACAGCCACTCCATCCGCTTGGCAGGATAACGAATTCCAAAGTGGGACAAGGGCTGGGCTTGAGTTTGGAAATAATGTTGTTCTGTGGTCCATGTGTGTGTGTGTGTGTGTGTGTGGGGGAGGGGGGGGGGGGCGACGACACGTTGAGGAGCATTGGGAGTGCTTCCCCTCCTGAATGCCTGGCCAGTAGACACTCGAAGCCTCTCACAGAGTGCTTTCCTAAAAGTAGCTCCACAATAGGCAGTGAAACCCAGGACGCCTCTCCAGGGCTCACTTCACAAGGGAGAAAAAACAGATACATTTCTCTGTTTAATGCAGACCCCAGTGCCAGTGCATGCCAGACGTATTAAACATCAACAAAATGAGCTGACAAGAGCCAAGCTGTAAAAGTACTCTTGTCTTCAACAACAACCTCTTGCATGGAGAATGCAGCCGCTTCGATGAATATAAACTTGTTTCCCTTTTAGAAAACAGGAATCCTTGACAAAGCTGTGAATATTCACGCTGGTGAGCTCCAAAAGTACTGGGACAGTGACACGTTAAGTTGTTTTTTGGCTCTGTACTCCAGCACTGATACAATAACACTGACTATGAGGTTAAAGTGCAGACTGTCAGCTTTAATTCGAGGGTATTTTCTTCCATATCGGGTGAACCATTTATAAATTATTGCACTTCTTGTACATAGTCCCCCATTTTAGGGGACCAAAAGTATTGGGGGGAATTAACTTATATGTTTATTAAAGTAGTCAAAGGTTAAGTATTTGGTCCCATATTCCTAGTGCACAATAACTACATCAAGCTTGTGACTCTTCAAATTTGTTGGATGCATTTGCTGTTTGTTTTGGTTGTGTTTCAGATTATTCTGTGCCCAATAGAAATGAATGGTAAATAATGTATTGTTTCATTTTGGAGTCACTTTTATTGTAAATAAGAATAGAATATGTTTCTAAACACTTCTACATTAATGCGGATGCTAATCATGAGTAATGATGAGTGAGAAAGTTAGAGACATAGATATCACAAGCTTTATGTATTTATTGCGTGCAAGGAATATGGCACCAAATACTCAACTTTTGACTACTTTAATACACATAAGTGAATTTGTCCCAATACTTTTGGGGGGACTATGTATAAAAAGGGCTGCAATTTCTAAACGGTTCAGCCGATATGTATGAAAAAACCCTCAAATTAAAGCTGACAGTCTGCACTTTAACCTCGTTGTCATTGAATCATTTCAAATCCAAAGTACTGGAGTACAGAGCCAAAACAACAACACAATAATTATTCAATCTCCCAATACTTTTGGAGCTCACTGTAGCTGGAGGATGAAGAAAAGTACTGTTTGTACTTTTCCTAACTCGTGTTTGAATAGATATGGAGATCAACATAGGTCATTGGTAATATAAAGTATAAATAACAATTGTATAATCCACCCTCAGGTCCACCCACTCTAAATTCTTCACCAATCAGAAAAAGGTAGCTCTAAAGTCCTAGGCCAATGAGGTGTCTGAATGAACAACAAGACAATGACGACCAGCTTCTCTGAAAGTTGGCTCTGAAAAAGGCAGTTACTTTGGAGTAATCACAGTGGAAAATCAGGGAGAGTGAATAGTAACAACACAAAGTAGAGAAAACAACACTTCATACATACAGTCAATTCCCCAGTCCCAATAAACCACTACACTGTAAACTGAAAGCCCTCCTGGGATGAGGGTTTTCCATGAATTACTCACTATTGAAAGAAAATCCTGTACTGATTCACTGTTCAGATAGTTTTCAAAACATTGGCTGAGGATAGCCAAAACATGAGATTTGCGATGTCTGGCATGATAACGTCTCTAATCCTGTCAGGTGTGAACTTTGAACTCTCCCGTCAGACGACACGGGTGAGGAGAGACAGGTGCATGGGGCCAGCCAGATCCTCCCTGAATGTGCTCTGTTCACACATACATGCGGACTCACCCTAGACCCAAACATATCACCTACACAGATCACTTCACCCACACACAACCCATACAGGAAACCCCAGCCCAGCCCGACCTGTGACCCGCAACACATGGTACATGTAGCGGGCAGAGTGAGCTAGCGTGTTTAACCAGAAACATGAGCCATTTCCCTGGGCCGGGCTCTCTAATAATTAAACATGGCCATGGCCGTTAAACTCTGAGCAGTCACGTCTGCATTGGACCGCACCTTCTACAGGTCCTTTTATGTGAAAAATGTATTTTAGCTCTGCGTCCTGCTACCAACGTTGAGATGACCAGAAGATCCCACAAGACTGTGCTTTAACTGCAGCCAGTAGGACATGTTTGTACAATAATACCACTAAATGGTGCATGCAGCGGGAGAGGTCCGATCTGTGAGTCAGTGACACTCCAAAAGACAATATCCTGGCCGAATGCACCGAAGGACAGTGGCAGAGCTGTTATCGTTTGTTGCTGGTGTCTGCCTCAGTGGTGGAGGTTATGGTGTTAAAGCAAACCATTTTCGTACCCCGTTGCCAGAGGGAACCAGCAGGGCTGATTACAGCTGCCATTCAGAATCAAGCCAAAACAGGTTGAGACCCCCACTGTCTTTTTCTTTAAAGTTGGGTGTGTGCTGGAGTAGAACATCAGATTTGGGAGGAGAGCACTGGAGGTCCACTGAGGGATAAATGTCTTACAGGATGAAAGTATATCACAGCATTGGACCACTGGGAACCCAGAAGCAGTGGCATGAGGGTCATATGATCTGAGGTCAAAGGTCAACAGGAAACTCTAAAAAAAATCCAACGTCAGTCCCTTGGCATTACATTTTTGTCAATTAGCAGACACTCTTATCCAGAGGGACTTACAGGAGCAATTATGGTTAAGTGCCTTGCTCAAGGGCACAGACACATTTTGTCACCTAGTTGGACCAGGGATTTGAACCAGCGACCTTTCGGTTACTAGCCCAACTCTCTTAACTGCTAGGCTACCTGCCGCCCACAGGAGCAATAACTCCCCGGATCCAGAGGCTTACCACAACCACCACTCCAGTGAATGAGCTAAATTGCACTCACCGCAGATGGTAAACTCTATCCTACTATCCCACCTCACCTCACTTCACCCCCTTGCCTTCCCCTCTCACCCTTCCTCCCCTCTCTTAAATCAGATTCACCTGCTGTAAGGTGCTGTAATCCATTTTAGTGCGGTTAGTGTCTCTGTTTAGTGGGAGGGCAGGTTCCTCTCTTAAACCCAAATCTTTTTTGTGTGACTGCTCCTGTCCATCAGTGTTTTGTTACTTGTCGTGTTTTATGTTTTTGTGTGGACTCCAGGAAGAATAGCTGCTGCTTTGGCAAGAGATAATGAGGATCTGAATAAACCAATAATAAACCAATAAACCCTTAATCTCCCTTGAGCCCATCAGGAAAGATTTTCTTTAGCTAGACAGGAAGTGAAAGGAGAAAACCACACTGACTGTGTGACGTTCGATCAAAGAGCGGCACCACATCAACCCACTAAACACTGATACAATTCATGGTTAGGGGAGAGAGGGGAGACAGGAGAGTGGGCTGAATAGACACAAAATAATTCAAAGTGCCACACTAACCAGAAAAAGACTGGAGATTGTTGGTGTTACATACAGTATAAGGAGATGTGTGCCTTTGTAAATATATTGAATGCCTCGAGCAATGACGCAAGCCAGATAAGAGATTGTCAGACTGTCCTTGGGAGTCCATAGAAATTAAAAACTTCTTGCATGGAGCGCTAGCGTGTGCATGTACACAAAAACAAATGCACACACACACATACATACTGTTGAGTCAATATTACTTCGACCTTCGATTGACACTCACAGAGACAATAACAAATATTCTACATGAGTTTATGTCAATAAACCGTACAGACAAAACACTCCCAAGGCTTCTTCAAACACACACACATCTCGCTCCAGACATTACGCTCCACCATGCCAACAAACTTAGCTTCATTCATTACTACTCTTTTCTAATAAAACAGGGGCTGGCTGCATTTTTGACACAGCTACTCAGGGCCATTGTCTGGATGAGCGAGCCTTTTTCAAGGTCTAGAACCACAGAGAACGGAAAGGGTTGTGTTTTGGGTGGACAAAGGCTGTTCTGCACGGCTCCTTTGGGGGAGAAGGTGGTTCTGTCTTTGCATGTGAACAGTCCACGCGAGGCGTGTGGGATACGAGCCCCTCCAGGCCCGCTCAGCCAGGCAAACCCCCACGGTGTCCCGCTCTCTCCCTCAGATCGGCCAGCATTCCAGCATTTGCTTTTCAACGAGGGAGCGAGAGAGAAGAGCACAAACAAATTCAGTACCAAAACAAAAGGGAAACAAAAGCAGCCACGTCCAGCTGAGAACCTTGGGGGAATTTGCTCTCTCCAACTAACAGTCCAGCGCTCCAAACGGCTCACAATGGCCAATTAGGCTGAGAGGATTACTCTCTCTGACCACTCTCTCTCTCTGCCGTATGGGCATCGCTGTCCTCAAGGGACACTCTCATGATGTCTGAGAAGAACAGCAGAAATTAAGAACACAGAAACAGAATGAGAGAGAGACTATATGCTTTCATAATGAGGACAATGTGTAATATACTGTAGTATCTAACTGTGTGTGACAGCCATGGTTATTTTGTCTTCATTCTTATATCTTCATTCTTATTCGTTTTTAAATTTTTTATTTGAAATTCAGTTTCAGTTAGTTTTCTGACTTCCGACTATTTACTGTTTTTATTCAGTTTTAGTTTGATAAATACATTTCAGTTTCATTTTTATATTATTTACTTTTAGTGTTAAGGACAGAAAGTAGCATGGGAGGATAGGAGCCATTTATGTGATGTAAGTATACTGAACAAAAATAAAACGTAACATGCAACAATTTCAAAGATATTACTGAGTTACAGTTCATAGAAGTTCATAGTGTCCTTTTATTGTCCCCAGCACAAGATGCACCTGTGTAATGATCATGCTGTTTAATCAGCTTCTTGGTTTGCCACACCTGTCAGGTGGATGGATTATCTTGGGTTTGGCAGATGGCAAGAGAATGCTACCTGCCCGAATGCATCGTACCAACTGTAAAGTTTGGTAGAGGACGAATAATGGTCTGAGGCTGTTTTTCATGGTTCAGGCTAGGCCCCTTAGTTCCAGTGAAGGAAAATCTTAATGCTACAGCATACAATGACATTCTAGACCGTTGTGTGCTTCTAACTTTGTGGCAACAGTTTGGGGAAGGCCCTTTCCTGTTTCAGCATGACAATGCCCCCGTGCGCAAAGCAAGTCCATGCAGAAATGGGTTGTCGAGATTGGTGTGGAAGAACTTGACTGGCCTGCACAGAACCCTGACCTCAACTCAATTGAACAACTTTGGGGATGAATTGGAACGCCTCTGCCAAGCCCTAATCGCCCAACAGCAAGTCCCCGCAGCTATGTTCCAACATCTAGTGGAAAGCCTTCCCAGATGAGTGGAGGCTGTTATAGCAGCAAAGGGGGGACCAACTATATATTAATGCCCATGATTTTGGAATGAGATGTTCAACAAGCAGGTGTCCACATACTTTTGTTCATGTAGTATACTACTTTGTGTCTGGTAGGGATGTTTACCTGTGTCCTAACTGACACAGGTACTTGTCCAGACATGTATACTGGAACATTGGTACATTGTGAAAACGCAACGCGTCTCTCTAGAGCACCAAAAAAAATCGTAAATCATCATGAGGGGCCGCAGTGGCTCGCGGGTCTGAGTACCCACATCCATACCCACACATGCAGTCGGAGCCGGCCCTAGCCTTTTGGGGGCCCTAAGTAATTTGTTTTTGTTTTAGAGTTAATTTCCTGCAATTCTACATATTTTGCAATGGGTTGGAGAAAAGATTTTGCAGTTGTATCACTCATTTCATGCAATTCTACAAATTTTGCTATTGGGTGGAAATGTTTTTTGTTGCAGTTTTTAATATGATATCTGTGTGAGAGTGATTAAACAAATCTATGGGGGGCCCCTGGTCAGTAATTTGGCCATGATTACTACAAGTTTAGCTAGCTGGCCACTAGACTAATTTACCAATTTAAAAAATGTTAGCGACAGTTGCCCATCCCTGGTCTAGAGAGACAGCAAGTGATGATGCACAAGCTAGGCCTATTTAAAAACATTGTCATCTCCTGGCAGCATTTACCTGCCAGATTCAGAAACCCTATAGGTCCATACGACAAAGTTACGTTTTTAACTAATTCATGCAAGCATTGACGAGCAGGGTACAGAAGCAATCTTTACCCATTGAAACCAGTGCAGCCAAGCCTGATTTCAAGCAATTGCAAAAGCAATAAACATACCTGTAGTTAAAAAATGTGTTGTATTATAACTGAATTATAGCTCCCGCCCAAATGTTGTATATATAATGTATATACAGTATTCATTTCATAGTCACCAGTCATCTCCATTATACTCAAAAGTAATTTCAATTTCAACCAGTGAATGCTAGCAATGGCTAGCAATTCTACCGGGATAAACAAATAAGAACACCACGATAAAGTAAGTATACTATACACAGGGTCAGTACCATATTTGCAACGTGCAGGGATACTGGATCAATACAGGTAGATATGTATAGGTTTGACTCGGCATCAGGATATGATAAACAGAGTAGCAGCAGAGTATATAATGATTGCATGTGAGTGGGTGTGTGTGTGAAGAGTCAGTATAAATGTATGTGCATATTAAGTGTGTGTGAGCAAATTATGGAGTGAGTGTTTGTATGTGTAATGGAGTATCAGTGTGCATAGTGTGTAGGGCCCTGTGAGTGTGCATAGACACGGCGCAAAAAAATGAATAAATACAAAATGTCAACTCAGATAGTCCGTGTAGCCATTTTGTTAGCTATGGCATGGGGATAGAAGCTCTTCAGGAGCCTGTTGGTGTCAGACTTGATGCACCGGTACCGCTTGTCGTGTGAAAGGAGAGGGAACAGTCTATAGCTTGGGTGGTTGGAGTCTTTAATGGCAAGGGGTTGGAGGTCCTGGACGGCAAGGAGCCCGGCCCCAGTGATGTAATGGGCTGTCTGCACCACCCTCTGTAGCTCCATGCGATCGAGGGCAGTGATATTGCCATACTAAGCAGTAATGTAGCCAGTCAAGATGCTCTCAATGGTACAGCTGTAGAATGTTTTGAGGATTTGAGGGCCAATGCCAAATCTGTTCAACCTCCTGAAGGGGAAGAGGCGCTGTCACACCTTAATGACTGTGCGTGTGCCTGGACAATTTTAAATTCTTAGTGATTTGGACACCGAGGAACTTGACGCTCTCAACCTGCTCCATTGCATCCCCATCGATGTGGATGGGGGCATGATCCCCCCCTTTCCTGTAGTCCACCAACAGTTCCTTGGTCTTACTGACATTTAGTTTGTTAACAAACTATAGTTTTGGCAAGTCGGTTAGGACATCTACTTTGTGCATGACACAAGTAATTGTTCCAACAATTGTTTACAGACAGATTACTTCACTTATAGTTCACTGTATCACAATTCCAGTGGGTCAGAAGTTTACATACACTAAGTTGACTGTGCCTCTAAACAGCTTGGAAAATTCCAGAAAATGATGTCATGGCTTTAGAAGCTTCTGATAGGCTAATTGACATCATTTGAGTCAATTGGAGGTGTACCTGTGGACGTATTTCAAGGCCTACCTTCAAACTCAGTGCCTCTTTGCTTGACATCATTGGAAAATCAAAAGAAATCAGCCAAGACCTCAGAAAAAAAATTGTAGACCTCCACAAGTCTGGTTCATCCTCGGGAGAAATTTCCAAACTCCTGAAGGTACCACGTTCATCTGTACAAACAATAGTACGTAAGTATAAACACCATGGGACCACGCAGCCTTCAAACCGTTAAGGAAGGAGACGTGTTCTGTCTCCTAGAGATGAATGTACTTTGGTGCGAAAAGAGCAAATCAATCCCAGAACAACAGCATATCCACAGAAAAAACAAGTCCTGTATCGACATAACCTGAAAGACCGCTCAGTAAGGAGGAAGCCACTGATCCAAAACCGCCATAAAAAGCCAGACTACGGTTTGCACCTTCTTCACAACGCTGTCTGTGTGGGTGGACCAATTTGGGGCGGCAGGGTAGCCTAGTGGTTAGAGCGTTGGACTAGTAACCGAAAGGTTGCAAGTTCAAATCCCCGAGCTGACAAGGTACAAATCTGTCGTTCTGCCCCTGAACAGGCAGTTAACCCACTGTTCCTAGGCCGTCATTGAAAATAAGAATTTGTTCTTAACTGACTTGCCTAGTTAAATAAAGGTAAAATAAATAAAAATAAAAATTCAGTTTGTCCGTGATGTGTACGCCGAGGAACTTAAAACTTTCTACCCTCTCCACTACTGTGGATAGGGGGGTGCTCCCTCTGCTGTTTCCTGAAGTCCACAATCATCTCCTTTGTTTTGTTGACGTTGAGTGTGAGGTTATTTTCCTGACACCACACTCCGAGGGCCCTCACCTCCTCCCTGTAGGCCGCCTCGTCGTTGTTGGTAGTCAAGCGACACTGTAGTGTCGTCCGCAAACTTGATGATTGAGTTGGAGGCGTGCATGGCCACGCAGTCGTGGGTGAACAGGGAGTACAGGAGAGGGCTCAGAACACACCCTTGTGGGGCCCCAGTGTTGAGGATCAGCGGGTTGGAGATGTTGTTAGCTACCCTCACCACCTGGGGGCAGCCCGTCAGGAAGTCCAGTACCCAGTTGCACAGGGCGGGGTCGAGACCAAGGATCTCAAGCTTGATGACGAGTTTGGAGGGTACTATGGCGTTAAATGCTGAGCTGTAGTCGATGAACAGCATTCTCACATAGGTATTCCTCTTGTCCAGATGGGTTAGAGCAGTGTGCAGTGTGATTGCATCGTCTGTGGACCTATTGGGGCGGTAAGCAAATTGGAGTGGGTCTAGGGTGTCAGGTAGGGTGGAGGTGATATGGTCCTTGACTAGTCTCTCAAAGCACTTCATGATGACGGAAGTGAGTGCTACGGGGCGGTAGTCGTTTAGCTCAGTTACCTTAGCTTTCTTGGGAACAGGAACAATGGTGGCCCTCTTGAAGCATGTGGGAACAGCAGACTGGGATAAGGATTGATTGAATATGTCCGTAAACACACCAGCCAGCTGGTCTGCGCATGCTCTGAGGACGCGCCTGGGCCTGCAGCCTTGCGAGGGTGAACACGTTTAAATGTTTTACTCACGTCGGCTGCAGTGAAGGAGAGTCCGCAGGTTTTGGTAGCGGGCCGTGTCAGTGGCACTGTATTGTCCTCAAAGCGAGCAAAGAAGTTATTTAGTCTGTCTAGGAGCAAGACATCCTGGTCCGCGACGGGGCTGGTTTTCTTTTTGTAATCCGTGATTGACTGTAGACCCTGCCACATACCTCTTGTGTCTGAGCCATTGAATTGCAACTCTACTTTGTCTCTATACTGACGCTTAGCTTGTTTGATTGCCTTGCGGAGGGAATAGCTACACTGTTTGTATTCGGTCATGTTTCCGGTCACCGTGCCCTGGTTAAAAGCAGTGGTTCGCGCGAATGCTGCCATCAATCCACGGTTTCTGGTTTGGGAATGTTTTAATAGTTGCTGTGGGTACGACATCGCCGATGCACTTTCTAATGAACTCGCTCACCGAATCAGCGTATTCGTCAATGTTGTTGTTGGACGCAATGCGGAACATATCCCAATCCACGTGATCGAAGCAGTCTTGAAGCGTGGAATCAGATTGGTCGGACCAGCGTTGAACAGACCTGAGCGCGGGAGCTTCTTGTTTTAGTTTCTGTTTGTAGGCTGGAAGCAACAAAATGGAGTCGTGGTCAGCTTTTCCGAAAGGCTGTGTATATACGGCTGTGATTATAATCGAAGAGAATTCCCTTGGTAGATAATGCGGTCGACATTTGATTGTGAGGAATTCTAAGTCAGGTGAACAGAAGGACTTGAGTTCCTGTTTGTTGTTATGATCACACCACGTCTCGTTAATCATAAGGCATACCCACCCGCCCCTCTTCTTACCAGAAAGATGCTTGTTTCTGTCGGCGAGATGCGTGAAGAAACCAGCTGGCTGCACCGACTCCGATAGCGTCTCTCGAGTGAGCCATGTTTCCGTGAAGCAAAAGAACGTTACAGTCTCGGATGTCTCTCTGGAAGGCAACCCTTGCTCGGATTTCATCAACCTTGTTGTCAAGAGACTGGACATTGGCGAGTAGTATGCTAGGGAGTGGTGCGCGATGCGCCCGTCTCCGGAGCCTGACCAGAAGACCGCTTCGTTTGCCCCTTTTACGGCGATGTTGTTTAGGTTCGCCGGCTGGGATCAGATCCATTGTCCTGGGTGGAAGGGAAAACACAGGATCCGCTTCGGGAAAGTCATATTCCTGGTCGTAATGATGGTGAGTTGACGTTGCTCTTATATTCAGTAGTTCCTCCCGACTGTATGTAATAAAACCTAAGATTACCTGGGGTACCAATGTAAGAAATAACACGTAAAAAACGAATTACTGCATAGGTTCCTAGGAACGCGAAGCGAGGCGTCCATCTCTGTCGGCGCCGGAAGTACATACTGAGTTAGGAAGGACGCTTGTACCTTTGAAGTGAATTGGTGTATTGATACACTACCATCCAAAGCCAAATTACTAACTTCACCATGCTCAAAGGGATGTCTGTTGTTTTTTTTACACATCTACCAATCAGTGCCCTTTTTTGAGAGGCATTGAAAAATCTCCCTGGTCTTTGTGGTTGAATCTGTGCTTGAAATTCACTAGTCGATTGAGGGACCTTACAGATAATTGTATGTGTGGTGTACAGAGATGTTATTCAAAAATCAGGTTAACCCCTATTATTGAACATGTGTCCATGCAACTTACTATGCGATTTGTGAAGCATATTTTTACTCCTGAACTTATTTATGCTTGCCATAACAAAGGGGTTGAGTACTTTTTGACTCAAGACATCAACTTTATTAATTTCAAAAAATGTCTACAAGCAAAATTCCACTTTGACATTATGGGGTATTGTGTGTAGGTCAGTGACACAAAATATTAATGTAATCCATTTTAAATTCAGGCTGTAATGTAACAAAATGTGGAAAAAGTAAAGGGGTGTAAATACTTTCTGAAGGCAGTGTGATTATACAATCATTCATACTTCTCTCCCACCAATTACCATACCCCCTGCTGAAGCCTACAAACACTCCCTCTTCACCTACAGAGATGCCCTGGTCCACCTACTTCACCAACATCATCAACAGCTCCAATAAGAACTAGGACTCTGTTCTCCACTGTCAGCAAACTACTTCCGCCCCGCAACGACACCTTCGCTACTCCCTACACTGAACTCTGCAACTAATTTCTTCACTTTTTCCAAGGACAAGATCACTAAAATAAACTCATCACTGACTGATCAATCTTCCTCAGCTGCCCCTCCCCGTCAACCTCCCAACCGTCACCCATGAAAACACAGCTTTCCGAATTCCCCCCCATTGACTCTCCCTCTATCTCAAAACTACAACCTGCTACCTGGATCCCCCTCCACACGGTTCTCATCAAAGCCTGCCTGCCTGCCTGCTCTCTGTCCATATATATCACACAGAACATCAACCTCTCCCATGGAACTGTCCCCTCTAACTACAAAACAGCTGCAGTCACCCCTATCATGAAAATGCGGGGACTGGACACCACCATCCTCAATAACCTTTGCCCCATTTCCAACCTTCTTTGCCAAAACTCGAACAGACTGTTGCCTCCCAATTACAAACCCACCTGATATGCAACAACCTATTCAAGCCCCTCCAGTCTGGTTTCCACCCACTCCACAGTACTGAAACTGCACTCCTCAAAGTTGTCGATGACCTCCTTACCTCTGCTGATGCTGGTGCCCTCAACACCCTGATTCTCCTTTACCGGAGTGCCGCATTTGACACAGTGAGCCATCAGATCCTCCTCACCAGGCTTGAAGGTCTGGGTGTTGAGGGCACTGTATTCCCCTGGCCTCAATCGTACCTCATAAACCGGACCCACTACAGCTCCCTCAATGGCCACACCTCAGCCTCAGCTACAGTTAGACAGGGTGTCCCCCAGGGCTCTTACTATTCATCTACAACGTCACCCTTGGTCAGATCCTCTGTCACGTAAACCTTGACTTCCCCTGCTATACCGATGGCACCCAGATCTACTTCAGCACCAAACCACTCCTCAACCCACATTGAATCCTGCCTCTCTGCAATAAAAACATGGATGCAACAAAACTTCCTCAAGCAATACAGTGATAAAACGGAACTAATCCTCATACTGCAGATACCAAATCCACTCTCACCACTGTCTCTCTGCACGTAACCTTTGCATCATCCTGGACTCCACCCTCTCCTTTGACCTCCACATAAGACAGACTGTCAAATCCTCATTCTTACACCTTGGGAACCTGGCCAAAGTCAGGTCCTCCATCTCCTGTCCTGCCACTGAAACCCTCATACATGCATTCATCTCCTCCAGTCTACTGCAACTCACTACTCCCTCCAGCCATCCATGACTTAGTCCATCACCATCTTTCAGTCCCTCTTAAAGCCCCACTTCCCCCCTCCAGAGACACACACTCTCACACTACATAAACTGATCCATCACACGTGTTCCCTTCCTTGAGCCCACTCTTTGCTTTGTTTCATGTTTTTGTTTGGTCTGGCGTTTTGTTTTGACTACTGTTTCTTGTTTCATTTCTACAATTGTAACACGACTTTCAGTCCTGGAAAAGCGCTATACAAGTCCCATGACCTATTATTACTGTGACCATGATGGGCAGGAATATGCTGAATCATTAGGCTCCAACCATCACAGTTCTCTCTCAGAGAAAAGCAGACAGACAGGCCTCCAGTGGAGCTTATCAGACAAGAGAGAAAGTAAGCCTTGAACTGATGAAGTGCCTGTCTGTCTTTCTCTCTCTCTCTGTCTCTCCTTCTTGCTCTATCTCAGAGAAAATAGAAAGTGTGTACCACAGGAGAAACACAATGCCAGGTAAACTAGGCCCACTCTGCATGGCAATCAGACCGCAATCAACGCAGTCTGAAATTGCATCTGAGATTGGTGTGAAGACAAAGCCTGATAGCTTACTCTGTGGCTCGGTTTCTCTGTTCACCAAGCAGGGGCTCTGCTGGTGGCGTTGATGTGGCGGGCCAGTTCATGTCACACAATGAAGCCGAGAGCTTTTGACACATCATACAACGCTTTGAAGAGAAAAGTGTTGAGACGAGAGGCAGATCTGTGAGGCCCTGGCTGTGTGGAGGCATGTGTCTATTCAGTCTGTCTGGCTTGACATCATCAGTCAGGGACCAGCTTATAGGGAAACAAGAGACAGAGCCCAATTGTCTGTAACCCCTCTCCTCTCCTCCTCTCATATATCCTAATCAGCTAACACACAGGTGAACCCATGAGAAATGAGTTGCATTTCTCTCATGCCTATATTTCCCTGGAAATACACTGAAATACATAAGTCAGCGTCCTGGAAAAACCTTCCTTGTCGTCTGTTTTTTTGGACAACATTACTTTAAATGTATCGTGCACCTTTCCATGTTCTGTAGATGTTCCATGACTCTAGAACCTGTCAAGGTAATGTATTTATAATTTCTAGTCCAAGAAAACCATGATTCCTCTTTTTCTCTGCAACAACCCTCTATGGTAAAGTAGAAAACGAGGGGAAAACCCTCCATCCTCACCTTTTAGCTGGTGCCCCTATATCCCCCCTACCAAGGACCCCAGCCAAACCCACTAATAGGGAAGGCTGTCCCTGCCACAGTGACTGCCCATTCCACTGAACCCTTTGAGTCACAAGTCCCCAAGTGCTAGGGTGTCATCATCCATCAGAGAAGAGAGGCCACAAAGACACAGTGATACACGTGACATCACCCATTACAATATGGACACTCACAAACAAGCCGATTGTGAATCATAGACAAAGAAATGGCGCTTTGAAGTGCATTTAGTTTACAAAGGATTGAATAAGATGATGTTCCATCACTATATCCTAAATGGGATGCATTCTGTGATCTCTGACTTAGACTTAGCATTGCTTTTTTCTGCAATGTTAGGATCAATGTCAAATAAACAAATTAATTACTTTAGGTGAAAGACATCATACAGACTACTGAATGCAACTTAATGAACAGAATATGGACTTAGTATTCTGGGTACACAATACTGTGCCATAATTACGCACATTAGTCCTCTTCACCCTAACTCAAAGTTACTGCAGAAGTAAAAAGAAAAAAGCATGTTCTGTATCACAATTTCTCCATAGAAAAAACCTCCCCTAGGCAACAGAAATGTTTGTGCATTTACATAAACATGAATATACATGCATCAATGCAAGTTTGAGCAAACAGAGTCCACCCTGATACAGGGTACAAGGTTAGAACATGAGAAGCTATTAAGCCTTAATGCTCACATCAGTTTTGTCTTTCAAATCCGTTTTGTACTACTGACTGTCCAAAAAAGGAAGTTACAAGTGTCCAAATCCGATGTGTATATTCAGACAGCAGTCATTTGCTGACATGGTTATGTTAGTTGTCATAGTAACAATGGTTGTGTGCGCAGTGGTGTAGGCTTATTGGTGGTGATCGTGCTTCCTAATTCAGTGTTGCCAACTTACCGACTTTGTTGCTATATTTAGCGAGTATTCAGACCCCACTAGTGACACATAATTAAAAAAAAAAAAAAAAACGACTAGCGACTTTTGGAGACTGACGTGAAAGCACTATCGTTCTTACTCTTCTCAACGAGCAGTGGGTGCTGCCGTGGGCCCCACCCCTGTCCCAAAGCACTCACAGGCAGCCCAGTCCTCACGCTGCAGTCAGAGCAGGAGATGTTCACCCCTCCACGGGATGAAAATGTAAAATGTTTTGTCTAAAATAAATCACCGCACAAAAATAAATCACTGCATTTGACTCACACAGCCTCAGTCACGTAGTCACCTTGTCCACTGTGTGTGTGCCTCTCTGTGACATAAGCTAAACATCTAGCTGGCTCAGTCTAAACTGTACACTCAAAAATACAGAAAGGAGTGGGAATCAAATCCTGAATTCAAAGGCTGGTTGAAGCCGTTTATTGGAGATGATACACGGGCATACTGCCTGTATTGTAAGGCTGATTTCTACGCCAAACTTAGTGATGTAAAAAAACACATGACAACTCAAAAACATACTCAAAAGGCAAACCTTATAACAGTTCCACCCAAAACAAGCTGCCATTTTTGGTTTAAAAAAATTACTCTGCAAAAAAAGGCTGAGGCCACCATGGCATTAGCTATGCTGGCATGTGATCACATTGGAGAAGCATGTAGAGCTGCTTTCTCAGACTTCACTGCTGCTACCCACTTCAAAATGCACAGGACAAAGTGCACAGAAATGATGAATGGTATTCCAGCACCATACTTTCTGAAAAAGTTGGTCGCAGATGTGGGTGACCAGCGTTTCAGCCTCCTCCTCGATGAGTACACGGATGTAAGTGTTTCTAAGTACCTGGGGGTTGTGATAAGGTACTTTAGTGACACCAAGCAGACTCTCTGGGGCTTGTTGAGTTGGAGGGAGGAGATGCCAAATCTATAGCCCGGGCTGTTGTGGCTTTCCTCGAGAAGTGTTGTCTTAAAAAAGAGAAACTCCTGGGGATAGGGACTGACAATGCCTCTGTTATGACGAGGATTAAAAACGGGGTCCATGGGCCTCCCGGGTGGCGCAGTGGTCTAGGGCACTGCATCGCAGCGCTAGCTTCGCCACCAGAGTCTCTGGGTTCGCGCCCAGGCTCTGTCGCAGCCGGCCGCGAGCGGGAGGTCCGTGGGGCGACGCACAATTGGCCTAGCGTCGTCCGGGTTAGGGAGGGTTTGGCCGGTAGGGATCTCCTTGTCTCATCGCGCTCCAGCGACTCCTGTGGCGGGCCGGGCGCAGTGCGCGCTAACCGAGGGGGCCAGGTGCACAGTGTTTCCTCCGACACATTGGTGCGGCTGGCTTCCGGGTTGGAGGCGCGCTGTGTTAAGAAGCAGTGCGGCTTGGTTGGGTTGTGCTTCGGAGGACGCATGGCTTTCGACCTTCGTCTCTCCCGAGCCCGTACGGGAGTTGTAGCGATGAGACAAGATAGTAATTACTAGCGATTGGATACCACGAAAAAATTGGGGAGAAAAGGGGGTAAAATTAATAATAAAAATAATAATACAAAAAAAATGGGGTCCATAAAGTGCTGAAGGAGGAGTATGGCCTCAAATATCTGGTTCTTATTCGCTGTGTGTGCCTCTCTCTGCAGCTTGCTCATTTGTAGTTCTAAACATATTTCGGGTGTTTTTTACTCACTTTTTGTCTCTCCCACAACGTTATTCCTCTCTCCTACAGCGTCCATCACAATTACATGCACATGGCAAATTATGCAAATTAGGTGATGGCATCATTTAGCGACTTTTAGGACAGCCAATAGCTACTTTCCTTACTGAGGAGTTGGCAACACTGCTTTCTATCACTCAGAAGTTATGTAGCAAGCTAAGGTGACAAGAATGCCTGCCATGGACATTTCCCAGTTGCTTTGAATATTCAAAATCATAGCGTAAGAACACTTTTAAAGCCTCAAAGGATAAGATACAACTTTCAAAACAAGTCCTTTTTGGCCACAGCAGTCAACTAGCTAGCTAGGTAGCCGTTTAGCTTTCTAGCACATTCACTAATGTGTTTGTAAACAATTAACAAGCTAGTTAGCCACATGTTCTTGTCAAAACTGTCAACAGAGTAGCTAGCAAGCAACAAGATATGCCGAATAACAGTCTAAAAACCACTTGAGGGCAAATACATTTAATTTAGACAAGTCACATGGCCAGAAATCAGACGTTTGGTGAAGTTTTATGTCACCTGCAAGCAGTCAATCAGTGTCTGAGGACCAAAAAAAAAAAAAAGCGATGACGAACCCCCCCAGTCTGACAGACCCGGTGGAGTGACCCCCCCCCCCCCCCCCACCCCATACACACTCACAGCCCTCTCAGCTCGCTACACTAAAGGCGTGTTCACATTGGCAGTTTGAAGTGACTCAAATCCTATATTTGCATATCCGATTCAACTCTGTTCTTTTTCCTGCAGTCTGAACATCCAAAAGGCACATGGAATCTGATATTTCAAGCCACATTTGAAATGTGTGTGTATGGGTCTGTCAGACAGAGGGGGTCTGTCACCACGTTTTTGATTGAGTCCTCAGACACACGCAAACACAGACAGAGGATGACTGCTTGCGGACGCCATAAAACTTCACCACATGTTCTGTTCGACAGGAGCAACAGCCAGTAGCGAGCGTGAGGGGTTGACTGATATTCAGAGGGGTGGAATGGGTGAGGCTCGTCCACTATGAGAGATGTGACATTGATGGGTCCTGGTCGTCTGATAAGTTTGAGGATTTCTTGACACTGGAGCCGGGATCCTCGAGATTGTCCACATACTCTCACCCCCTGGAGGTAGCACATTCAGGGGCGTCATGCACCCCGAAAATCCAACAGGGCACAAAGTATGTGAGGAAATTTGATAATTCAAACATCTGAAAGATTTTTTCTGCATCTAGAGACCTAATCATTATGCTTAATTATATTCTTCTGCATATCTAAGCATAACTATTGCGTTGTCTGTATCCTCCTGACTGGTGGTTTGAAATATGCTTCTCTGCTAAAATCTGGGTAAAATATATTCAGTACAAGCTACTCTAAACTGATTGATAGCCTGAAATGGCTTCTGGGTAGCTAGTTATGAGGTTGGGAGATTGGGAACCTATCTATCTATCTATCTATCTATCTATCTATCTATCTATCTATCTATCTATCTATCTATCTATCTATCTATCTATGTAGGCTAGCTAAAGCCAACTTCATAAAGTTGCTAAGTGGCTAGTAGTATTACAGAAACCCCCCCCCAAAAAACAGGACAAATCTTTACACTTTACAATTTTCACTGAAAAATTCATCTTCGGCGGCTTTGATAAAATATTATTGATAATTTCGCCCTCCCTTGAACCACAGCTGTACTCATATGAGTTAATGAGTCAGTCAGAGCAGAGCAGGGGCCTTGTCACAAAGGTTTAGCAAAATAAACTACAACTTTGACGAACATTAAGAGACAAAACAATTCAACGCAACCCTGAGGAGATGCCAAATGAAAGCGAGGAACATCAGAGCTGCTTTTAAGTTTTTCAAATTTGTTTATTTAGATCTTTGGAGAAAAAAAGGTTAAGTTCTGAAAAGTAAGTTATTGCATTCAAGTGAAAATCAAAACACCCAGTAATCACCCTAGCTGTTTGCTGCTACAATGTTTCCATGAAACACACACACACACACACAAATTAGATTAAGTTGACCTAGCATTGAAGGATATCACAGGCATCTCTAACACCCCTGAGGTATCAATCAACAACCCGATCAGTCGAATAATCACATCAAGCTTCAGTTTCCTGCTGGAGGGAAAAAGTCCACATTCTCTAGGCAGCGTCAGAGGCCTTTGAACCGAATTGAGGGACGTGTCCTGGTCACTAACAAGGCTAGATGCATGATCTCCAAACTCAGGGAACCTTGAGCATGGACACTAACAAAGTGAGCTAATTAAGACCAGAGCAGGGAGTTAGTGAGGAGTTCTGCTCCTTGCCTCCTGAGAGGCATACAGGACAGATACTGTGTCCTGGTGGTCATCGATCTGACTCAGTTACCCTACTACATGGAACAGGTCATTAATACTCTGTCTCTTAGAAACAAAACATGCACTTGCACAAGCTTGCATATACACAAGTTCACAACCCACACACTTGCAAACGCACCTGCCATAGATTACACAGGTAGGATGGGAGTCGATTCATGAATGCATACAGTGCATTCGGAAAGTTTTCAGACCCCTTGACTTTTTCAAAATTTTGTTACGTTACAGCCTTATTCTAAAATGAATTACATTTAAAAAACAGTTTTTGGGGAATTTTTGCAAATGTATAAAAAATTAACTATTTAGTTAGCTAGGATTTAATTAGCTAGGATTTCCAAAGAGTTAGCCATATTAATAACTTCCCGTGCTATTTTAGAAATACCATATGAGGGAAAAGCAATCGCAAAGAACACCTCCCGTTTCTGTAATCACACGTTTATGACGGTGTGAAAAAGGAGAATTCACAGAATGTCTTACATGGGGTACTACATATCCCAAATAACACGACCATGATACCCAACATTTCACTCTGGTTAAAAGGAATAGCCACTAATGGAATACCTGCCCTTGATGTGAATGGAGCATACAGTGGGGAGAACAAGTATTTGATACACTGCCGATTTTGCAGGTTTTCCTACTTACAAAGCATGTAGAGGTCTGTCATTTTTATCATAGGTACACTTCAACTGTGAGAGACGGAATCTAAAACAAAAATCCAGAAAATCACATTGTATGATTTTTAAGTAATTAATTTGCATTTTATTGCATGACATAAGTATTTGATCACCTACCAACCAGTAAGAATTCCGGCTCTCACAGACCTGTTAGGTTTTCTTTAAGAAGCCCTCCTGTTCTCCACTCATTACCTGTATTAACTGCACCTGTTTGAACTCGTTACCTGTATAAAAGACACCTGTCCACACACTCAATCAAACAGACTCCAACCTCTCCACAATGGCCAAAACCAGAGAGCTGTGTAATGACATCAGGGATAAATTGTAGACCTGTACAAGGCTGGGATGGGCTACAGGACAATAGCCAAGCAGCTTGGTGAGAAGGCAACAACTGTTGGCACAATTATTAGAAAATGGAAGAAGTTCAAGATGACGGTCAATCACCCTCGGTCTGGGGCTCCATGCAAGATCTCACCTCGTGGGGCATCAATGATCATGAGGAATGTGAGGGATCAGCCCAGAACTACACGGCAGGACCTGGTCAATGACCTGAAGAGAGCTGGGACCACAGTCTCAAAGAAAACCATTAGTAACACACTACGCCGTCATGGATTAAAATCCTGCAGCGCACGCAAGGTCCCCCTGCTCAAGCCAGCGCATGTCCAGGCCCGTCTGAAGTTTGCCAATGACCATCTGGATGATCCAGAGGAGGAATGGGAGAAGGTCATGTGGTCTGATGAGACAAAAATAGAGCTTTTTGCTCTAAACTCCACTCGCCGTGTTTGGAGGAATAGAAGGATGAGTACAACCCCAAGAACACCATCCCAACCGTGAAGCATGGAGGTGGAAACATCATTCTTTGGGGATGCTTTTCTGCAAAGGGGACAGGACGACTGCACCGTATTGAGGGGAGGATGGATGGGGCCATGTATCGCGAGATCTTGACCAACAACCTCCTTCCCTCAGTAAGAGCATTGAAGATGGGTCGTGGCTGGGTCTTCCAGCATGACAACGACCCGAAACACACAGCCAGGGCAACTAAGGAGTGGCTCCGTAAGAAGCATCTCAAGGTCCTGGAGTGGCCTAGCCAGTCTCCAGACCTGAACCCAATAGAAAATCTTTGGAGGGAGCCGAAAGTCCGTATTGCCCAGCGACAGCCCCGAAACCTGAAGGATCTGGAGAAGGTCTGTATGGAGGAGTGGGCCAAAATCCCTGCTGCAGTGTGTGCAAACCTGGTCAAGAACTACAGGAAACGTATGATCTCTGTAATTGCAAACTAAGGTTTCTGTACCAAATATTCAGTTCTGCTTTTCTGATGTATCAAATACTTATGTCATGCAATAAAATGCAAATTAATTACTTAAAAATCATACAATGGGTGATTTTCTGGATTTTTGTTTTAGATTCCTTCTCTCACAGTTGAAGTGTACCTATGATAAAAATTACAGACCTCTACATGCTTTGTAAGTAGGAAAACCTGCAAAATTGTCAGTGTATCAAATACTTGTTCTCCCCACTGTACGTACAAACTCAACTACTTTGATTGACTACTCTGGCATAGTGTAGAGAGAGGGCTAGAAACGTATTGATGCCCGAGTGTCCCTCATCCTGCTGACGCATCTCTGTGTTAGAAATGGAAATACCACCCACATCCTGTATTAGGAGGAAACACACAAGGAAAATAATTTCTAACATCTTTCACTTGTCTGCAAGACAATAATATTCAATCATCCTATTATCAAGGTAATCATTCACCAAGTCCTTTAAAAGTGACCAGCTCTTCCACACTGGTATCAGTCCCACTATTAGAAATTATGTTCTGACAGTCTGCCGGTAATGAGGAATTCTTCTTCCGTCCCACTGGTTGCACTTCACCGGTGATCTTGTATAGTTTTAGGTACAGTCAAGGATTTTGCTGCAGCCTCAGACGATAGATTCTCATAACCTGTAAAGAAGGAAACAAAAAAGTGAAAATAACATGTCCTGGGTTCAAGAGAAATTGATATTTCACATAGATTTTCCCTAATATGATGACTGCAGTATACAACATAGAAGCTTATCAGGTTCTGATCATCTTACTATGCTTCTTCACCTGAGATTGGCCCCGATTGCTAATCAATCAGTTCTTTATTCTCCAGGCTCCGCTTTGTCATCAACATGGACAACCTTGCAATGACATGTATCCATCGTCATTTTCCCTGAACTTTTACTGCTGACCTCGTTATGAGCAAAACATGATAAGGACCTTCCCATTTTGGCCCTAATGTGTCTGTCACATATTTTTCACCATCACCCACTGTCTTGGCACTATGTCATGTCCCCCTCGGGAGTTATTCCCCATTAGAGAGTTGTATGCAATAGTTACGTATTGTGTCACTCAAAGTGAACGTCTGCTTTTCTCAAATCTAACGTGCCTGGTAGTGACATGGGTCCATTGTAGGAACTGACCAGCCTACCTTCCTCACACCCCGCTCAACAATGCTTGAACCGTCTGTGTATAAGATAAACTCGGGGTTTTCCAATGAATGACTCTATAAACCAATCAGAGACCTGATCCAAAACAACTCACAACAGTCGTGTTCAAGTAATGTGGTGTCTGTAGGATACATCAGAGTAGCTGGATCACATGGTGTCTTTTCAACTATACCCATGTCCCATAAATCTTTAGCCACTACTTTAGTAGCGGCCATAGCTTCCTTGCTAATGGGATATTGTTTTGTGCAAGTCGGAAGTTTACGTACACTTAGGTTGGAGTCATTAAAACTCGTTTTTCAACCACTCCACAAATTTCTTGTTAACAAACTAAAGTTTTGGCAAGTCGGTTAGGCCATCTACTTTGTGCATGACAAGTAATTTTTCCAACAATTGGAGTGGCCATCACAAAGCCCTAACCTCAATCCTACAGAAAATTTGAGGGCAGAACTGAAAAAGTGTGTGCGAGCAAGGTGGCCTACAAACCTGACTCAGTGACTGGGCCAAAATTCACCCAATTTATTGTGGGAAGCTTGTGGAAGGCTACCTGAAATGTTTGACCCAAGTTAAACAATTTAAATGCAATGCTATCAAATACTAATTGAGTGTACGTAAACTTCTGACCCACTGGGAATGTGATGAAAGAAATAAAAGCTGAAATAAATCTTCTCTCTACTGTTATTCTGATATTTCACATTCTTAAAATAAAGTGGTGATCCGAATTGACCTAAGACGGGGAATTTTTACTAGGATTAAATGTCAGGAATTGTGAAAAACTTAGTTTAAATGTATTTGGCTAAGATGCATGCATGCATGCATGGAATGTATGTGTGTATATACACTGCTCAAAAAAATAAAGGGAACACTTAAACAACACAATGTAACTCCAAGTCAGTGGTTCTGTGATTTTTTTCTCTCATTTTGTCTGTCATAGTTGAAGTGTACCTATGATGAAAATTACAGGCCTCTGTCATCTTTTTAAGTGGGAGAACTTGCACAATTGGTGGCTGACTAAATAATTTTTTGCCCCACTGTATATATATGGACTTGATGCCATATATATATATTTAGCCCCTTTTGAGGACTCAAACCTCTTCTAGAACACATGGTCTCTGTAGGGCCTGGCTACCCATAAAAACTTATGTTCACCTCAAAAAGCTTGTTGAAGGCTTACATTAACCACATGTGTAAAAATTGCTACTCAACTTGCAACTCACTTCTATGCAACAAGAAGGTTTCACAAAAAGGAGGCCTCAAACCTTTTAATAGAGTAACAAAGGACTAAACTCTGTAATAAAACAAAGGACTTGAACACTCATACATCACAGATACATATCACTCATTGCATGCACTATTTTAACCTGATTTGGTTATTTTAAAATTATTTTGGTCTAGACTCACCCAGCAATTCTGCCATCAATCAGGAGATTAAGAGTTGACTCCCCAAAGTGGGTTGTGCACAGCCTTCTCTCTTTCCTCTGCATCAACACAGTTGATATGTTTTTTTTTGTTGTTCAGACCAATTCATCCGGGTCACGGCACCAAGTCTTAGCAGTTGATGTTATTCTTCAATAACACAAACTCCAAAGCAAATCAGGGGGAGAAAAATAGGTTTATTTGAGAAGGACAAATCAGATATTACGCTGGGAGGTAGATGTTCAATCTCCCCTGTCCTCAGCTTTTCTCCACAGAACAAAGTAACAGGATGCCATTTATAACCCCCCACCCTAGCCTGGGGTTGACCAATCAGAAGTCCTTGCAGTACAATTGGGCCAATGGCCAAATAACAAGTATCCTGCCCCAGACTCAATGTACAGAACGTAGCTCTGAGTTCAGGACTGACATTCCACAGATTCTAAACAGCTGTTGAACTGAAAGCCAACTCCTATTTACATAGAAAATTCCCTGTTGACCAATAGTACTATATTTAATTTAGTACGCTCATCCTCTGCGTTGTGTATTTATCTTCAAAATATTATTGTAACAAGTTCTTAAAGCCCATTGTCGTGCCATTCATCCGCCACCATCACCTCATGTTTCAGCCTGGTAATGCACGGTCCCATGTTGCAAGGATCTGTACACAACTCCTGGAAGCTGAAAATGTCCCAGTTCTTCCCTGGTCTGCATACTCAGACATGTCACCCATTAAGCATGTTTGGGATGCTCTGGATTGACGTGTACCACAGCATGTTCCAGTTCCCGCCAACTTCGCACAGCCATTGAAGAGTGGGACAACATTCCACAGGCCACAATCAACAGCCGCATGAGCTGCATGAGACAAATGGTGGTCGCACCAGATACTGACTGGTTTTCTGATGTACTCCCCTACCTTTTTTTAAGGTATCTGTGACCAACAGATGCATATCTGTATTCCCAGTCAAGTGAAATCCATAGATTACGGCATAATTAATTTTTTTCAATTGACTGATTCCCTTATATGAACTCATATGTAACTCTGTATAATCTTAGAGAAATGGTTGCATGTTGCGTTTATATTTTTGTTCAGTATAGGTGTATGTAATATCCTGCATCACCATACCTACCAGGTGCGCTCAAGCAGTCCCAGCCCCCATTGCAGCAGTTGTACTTTAATGCAGTCAGGTTTTCGCTGCAACCTTCCCCTTTAATTATTTCCTGCTGGCATCTCCAACAGCGCCCTAGATGAGGAGGTGCAGAGCTTTCAGACTCTATAAAAGAAACAAATCACCCCCATGTTCCCCCTGCTCCTGACTTATTACTTTCCTGACCCCTACACACACCCTCCACCACGCCTTTACACACACACATGCGCACACACACACACAGACAAACACACACACAATGAGGAAATTTAGTAATTTAGTGTGCCGGGCACCCATTTGGACCCGAATCAGTGCAGATGTTATGAGGGCCCGTTTGTTTAGATATAAAGGCCTGATTTAATGCATCGCTGGGGCGTCATGGATATTGCAGGGGCCATTGGTGGAGTTCTGAGCAGGCATGAAGTAATGGCTTATTCTAAAGAGACGTTTACTCCCAACATACGGGATCATCATCACCCAGAGTGCACCTAGTTGCAGAGGGGCCAGCGGTCCCCAGAGGGGGGGCCTCCTGAGACCCATTCACCAGACAGTCACCACCCCATCCAATCCTCACCTGAGCCAAGGGGGCTAATGACAAAATCGCAGTCTCCTAAGACTATGTGGGCATTTCCATGAATTCCTCCATAATCATACAGGCTTGTTTGACGCCATTAGTCCATTACATCTATATGGATTTAGCCTTATGCATTTTCCTCAGCCACACTTTTAGCGAGCCATTATTTCTCAAGAGCTCAGTCATCGACAGAAATAATGTTTAACCTGTCAGACGAGGAAAGGATTGGGGTAATGAGGACAGTAATGGAGGAAGCTAGAAGAGCAAACACTGTGCTTTACTGGCCTGACTCGGCTGCTCCCTGACATTGGGGATTGGCCAGAGTGGGGTCTTAGACTTAAACTTTAGACGTGCTTGGAGTGCACAAAATAATTACCGCATTGGGAATGAAGCTAGTGGGCTCATTGTTCAGAAAAGCATTCTAGAAAAACATCCATTCTATTAGCGCCAAGTATACTTATCTTTTTCTCAGAGGTCGGTCCTGGACAATTATCCAGTGAAGGATGTCTAGAGCGCCGCTCCTCTGTATTGCCAAAGCCAGTGCAGCTGTCCATATGGACAAAAAGGAATAATAATCAAATACAGTCTATTTTCAACACACAGACTTGGCAATGCAAGCGACAGTATTTCCAAGCGCCCGTGTCACGCAGTAAGAGCAAACCACAAGCAGATGCATTTAATGAGCACCCAAAATCCTGTTAGTCAGCTCATACATTCTGTATAGAGTAATACACCTTTATTTCAGTGATTGATGCAATCATAGGCAGACAACCTGTTATTTTATAACCGCCTTCGATTTCCACTATGAAAAACGTTTGGCGGAGACGTCTTAACTGTTGTAATTAGACCATTGTGCGTTAGTCGGTAAGAGTACAGAAAATAGAGTGAAATTAATAATTAGCTGTGCTGAAAAGGCAAATGATCGATAAAAACCTCTCAGTATGTGCCATACGCCACAAAGCACCATTGTACTGGGAATAAAGCAGACCGGCTGCAAAACATTGTTTGCTTCCAGCAGTATTAAACTGCTAAAGCTTTTTGCTAAAGGTCAGCAATATTTCCCCCTCAATTCGAATAATGACGCCAAGGAAAACCAAGGGGACATGCAATTTCAAGGAGTGAGTGAACAAAAGACAGAGTGGATGAATACAGTGTGTATAGTCAGAATGGCAGTGGATGAATACAGTGTGTATAGTCAGAATGGCAGTGGATGAATACAGTGTGTATAGTCAGAATGACAGTGGATGAATACAGTGTGTATAGTCAGAATGACAGTGGATGAATACAGTGTGTATAGTCAGAATGACAGTGGATGAATACAGTGTGTATAGTCAGAATGACAGTGGATGAATACAGTGTGTATAGTCAGAATGACAGTGGATGAATACAGTGTGTATAGTCAGAATGACAGTGGATGAATACAGTGTGTATAGTCAGAATGACAGTGGGTGAATACAGTGTGTATAGTCAGAATGACAGTGGATGAATACAGTGTGTATAGTCAGAATGACAGTGGATGAATACAGTGTGTATAGTCAGAATGACAGTGGATGAATACAGTGTGTATAGTCAGAATGACAGTGGATGAATACAGTGTGTATAGTCAGAATGACAGTGGATGAATACAGTGTGTATAGTCAGAATGACAGTGGAAGAATACAGTGTGTATAGTCAGAATGACAGTGGAAGAATACAGTGTGTATAGTCAGAATGACAGTGGAAGAATACAATGTGTATAGTCAGAATGACAGTGGAAGAATACAGTGTGTATAGTCAGAATGGCAGTGGATGAATACAGTGTGTATAGTCAGAATGACAGTGGATGAATACAGTGTGTATAGTCAGAATGACAGTGGATGAATACAGTGTGTATAGTCAGAATGACAGTGGATGAATACAGTGTGTATAGTCAGAATGGCAGTGGATGAATACAGTGTGTATAGTCAGAATGACAGTGGATGAATACAGTGTGTATAGTCAGAATGACAGTGGATGAATACAGTGTGTATAGTCAGAACTGCAGTGGATGAATACAGTGTGTATAGTCAGAATGACAGTGGATGAATACAGTGTGTATAGTCAGAATGACAGTGGATGAATACAGTGTGTATAGTCAGAATGGCAGTGGATGAATACAGTGTGTATAGTTTAGAATGTCAATGGATGAATACAGTGTGTATAGTTTAGAATGTCAATGATGAAAAGTGTGTATAGTTAGAATGACAGTGGATAAATAGTGTACGTATAGACTGTTGCTGCTGTGTGTGTGTGCTAGGCTGGGCCAGGGCCTCAGTGGGATGATGACACAGTAGAGCGTGACAGACACGGCTCCCAGCTCTGTCCCCTGCTGGGACACAGATCTGCTCCGTCATCCCAGGGCTGGCACTATAAACCTGCTCAGATGCCTGTGTGTGTGAGAGAGACAGAAAGGAGTGTCCCTGTGCTCTGAACATGAGACTGCTCCCTCATTATTTATGCCCCGGTAACCAATGTATTCCCGAATAACTGGACAACTGAACAGTTCTTCAGCCACCGACAGTCTAACCCGTTCTTCAGCCACCGGCAGTCTAACCCATTCTTCAGCCACCGACAGTCTAACCCGTTCTTCAGCCACCGACAGTCTAACCCGTTCTTCAGCCACCGACAGTCTAACCCGTTCTTCAGCCACCGACAGTCTAACCCGTTCTTCAGCCACCGACAGTCTAACCCGTTCTTCAGCCACCGACAGTCTAACCCGTCCTTCAGCCACCGACAGTCTAACCCGTTCTTCAGCCACCGACAGTCTAACCCGTTCTTCAGCCACCGACAGTCTAACCCGTTCTTCAGCCACCGACAGTCTAACCCGTTCTTCAGCCACCGGCAGTCTAACCCGTTCTTCAGCCACCGACAGTCTAACCCGTTCTTCAGCCACCGACAGTCTAACCCGTCCTTCAGCCACCGACAGTCTAACCCGTGGGCTTTAGCTTAAAAAGGTACTAAAGGAAAAGACACACCATACCGAACATCGGCCATGTGCAGTAGTTCACATGCTGGGTGGCGACGAACGTGGCAATTCAACATGTAATCGTCAGGAAATAAAAAGAAAATAACGCTTGATGTTCTGTGGTCAGAGGCGATAAGACGGCTCCCCGCTGGCTCCGCTGTTAACCGTTCGTCTGCATGGTCTGCTATGTCCTTAAAAGAGGGAGCATATGAGTGTATATGTATTTAATCTATTTATGTTATGGCAGTATATGCTCATTCATTTCTGACCAAAACTTCATTATCGAGATGAATTGATTGAAAATGAGTGGGAAGCTGACCCCTGGCCTTTCTGTACCAGCCAGTCTCCAACCATGAAGAACACAACACTGTGCTAAATCATCATTCAAACTTTATTGATAGTTTGTGTTAGAAAGCAGTCTCACAATCAGCCCTGTACAAACTTAGAAACACAAATTGAAGACCACACAATGGAACTGAGTGACAACAGGGACTGACAACCAAAGACCCCAGCCTTAAAACTGACCTTGCAAAGTGAGAGAGAAAGAGCGATGAAGAGAAAGAGGAAAACAGAAGGAGATGAGAGAGAAAGTGTGAGAAAGAAAGAAACGTAACAATCCTTCACAGAAGGATATGCTTTAGGCTCTCTGGCAGCTGGGTAATTATGTCGCAAAGATCTCCATCATCACTTTCCAGAAAATTATATATTTTTGTTGTTGTTGAAAGATGCAAGGTACTTCATGAATTATTTCCACGCTTTGATACTCTGTTGTCTTTATTCGTGCGAAAACCAGATGTCGGCAACAGAGGTGTTCCAACTTTCTCAGGCTACGTGACCATTGCTGTGACGCAGGCTCTCTCTCGACAGGTAGAACAGTCCCATTTAGTTGCTTTAGGAGCTAATCTACACTGCTCTCAGTTGCAGAAAATCCTTTACATCTACTGCCGTTCAGAATACACTGTAGATAAGCTCAACCAATTAAGTATCAAAGTAAAATAGAAAAAATGAGGAAGATACGCAAAACGCGGTTTCGCGCAAAGACGCTGCCTGCTGATTGGCCGAGGGCCTTTAGCTGGAGGCTGTCGTCATGGAGAGGCAGACGTGGTAAAGCTCCACCCCTTTTCCAACCAGCTGCTAGAAAGCCACGCCTCTTCAGGGAGTGTTGGGCTGGGAGGTCTTCGAGGCAGCCAGCATGGCACGTACTTTGGCCATCAGATCCTGAAAAGGAGAAGGGGAGAGAGGGGGATGAGAGGAGAGATAGAAACAGACACACAAGGAGAGGGAGGGGAAACAGTGAGTGAGAGTGTGCCATATAAAAGACCAATAATGAGGACCAGAGGAAACGTCTTGATTAAGAAGCCTACAGTCATATAATCTGGATCCAATACTGATGCACGCAAAATTGTCTACTCTCTCAGAGAGCCTTCCCCCACCATCACAATTCAACACAAACACAAATCTTCTTCCCTGCCTCTCCCTGGGGTTATCTTTCAACTAGGACAGCTTAATGTATTCCTGACTATTTATGACAGTGGGCTGTGGGACAGCTTCTCTCCTCCCTGCAACAGAAGGCCCTCAGATCCACTCCTTATTAGGTAAGCAGTCCCAATCTGAACACAATCCAACCCGGAGAATACACATCAAATAGGGGAGATAATCAAATCTGTCAGCGCGAGCCACTGAACAGGCCACTTGTCATAGAAGCTTCTCCTTGCTCAGGGGTGACGTGGGGCGTGTATTGCCTATCGCTATGTCTCCTCCTCTTCTCCGGCTGTTCTCTCCCTCCTCCCTCTCCTGTGGCTGACTGAGATATTGACCCACAAAGTCAAATAAAGCCCTGCTCCATATCAGTCGTAAAACAAACTCCCGAGTGAGCAAGCAAGAGCACATGCATACGCACAGAGAGACGGAGGGACACATCAGAGTGAAAGCATTGGTGTTGGTCTGGGTTGTTGAGGGGAGTACAACCTGGGAAGCCACTGTTAAAACAGCGGGAAGGAGGTGCAGGACAACCTCAGCAATTTGAGACAGAGGGACAAACAAAAAGGCGTTATGAATAATGGAGTTAATGTCGGGGGTAAATGATGTGAGAGTGGGGCTTTAGACAGGGCTGGTTCTGAAGCCTAGAGGCTGGTTCTGAAGCCTCAGGGCTGGTCCTGAAGCCTAGAGGCTGGTTCTGAAGCCTCAGGGCTGGTCCTGAAGCCTAGAGGCTGGTTCTGAAGCCTCAGGGCTGGTCCTGAAGCCTCTACGTGTTTCTCTGTCAGGGACGTCTAGCGCCTGACTCTGCGTACTGATGAGAGAGCTGTGTTTTAAGTATGTGTGAGTGTAAGAGAATGCGGGAAAGTGTCAAAGACATAAACGTACGAGTCAGAGAGAGTCTGAGAGAACGTGTAAAGTATGTGCAAAAGACAGCAGGAAAGAGGAAGCCTGGCAATGTGGTTGGAAGGGGTACATAGAGTACTCCAGGGGGATGTTTCTGACTCTGAGCACCTTGATCTTTGGCATCAGGAGAAAGAGGAGGACTAAGCCTGGATCAAGTCCTGCTAAGCCTGGATAATGTCCTACTCTATACTACCCTACCCTGGTCCTGGCTAGCCATCAGCTCTTCTGTCAGCGTGCTGTAATTAACAGCCCTAATCACACCGCTGACAAGCTGCTGTCACAACATGTCACGCGCACACACAAGATCACATCAGAATTAACATAGGTGTTTTGGGGATGGAGTGATTCGTGAACGCCGACTCACACATGCAAAGTAAACACACGAAGACGGAAGCACACACACGGTCACCCATGCACACTCCTAGCTGAGCCTGGCACTGAGACGGCCATTTGGGACGCAGACACGGTCTAAAAGGAGCATAGAGAGACCGTTCTCTGTAGAGGACCATCTCACCAACTGGCACAGTACCCAGAAGGAGAGCTCAGCCTCACAGCAACCACCTCTCACCTCCAGCAGCGCTGGGAGAATGAATGGGCTCCATGAGCAGAGAGAGTGGGAGAAAGGTTCATCACGAGCCTGGGGATGAGTGAGTGAGAGAGGGCTGAGTGAGAGGAGGCAGTGAGAGGAGGATCCCTCAGGAGTGGCAGTGAAAGCAGACAGAGCTGGCAGAGCAGGCAAGCCCTCGGAGGAGAATGAAAAGAAGAGAAGGAGATGAGGAGAGGCTCACATTACAGTATCAAGGACGAGAGGGGGACGAGTGGACTGGCTTCCAGAGCCTTGTGAACGAAAGAGAGAGGAAGGGACGCTGACACTTTAATCAGTGTGAAGTGTAAGGGGAGTGAGTATGGGAGCGGTGAGGGATATTGTATGTGATAGAGGGATCACAGATTGTGTGCCAGGGGTAAAAAGTGTGTGAGGCAGCGAGAGGTCCATCTGGTCAGTTTGTAATGAGGAACAGCTCCTCTTACATACATCGTGGCCCGTGGCCAGACAACAGAGTGGCTCCGCTCCAAATACCAGCTCACTCACTGGCAACTGTAGGCTGTTCACAGAGATGGGCTATAGCTGCAAGCAGGACCCCTCTGCCTCTGCTGCAGCCAAAACGCACTCACTCCATTTACACCACCAGAATCCCTCATTCACTAACGTCAGTCCATTTGGAGACGCACCTACACTGCAGTCATTCTCTTTGGACTCCATTCCTGGGTCTAACCTGGGACCTCACTCCATCCAGTTGATCTGATCAAGGTCCACTCTGGAGGTTCCTGATTCGGTGTCCATTCTTGTATGAGTTACTGTGGTGTTTTCTATAGCTTCAGTGGTCACTATTCTTTGCCAAGGTCACTGTATTGATTTTTCCATGTCAAGGGTCGTTATCTATCCTCGGTCCATGTCCCATTCTCTCTACCGTTCCATTATTTCAATCTCTACAAGCCTGTATGTTAGTCTCTGACTGTCTGTCCATCTCTGTCAATACGTTTCTCGATCTCAACGACTGGCTGCCTCCGCCACCCAGTCAGGCCGCCTCCGCCACCCAGTCAGGCCGCCTCCTCCGGCCAGTCAGGCCGCCTCCTCCGGCCAGTCAGGCCGCCTCCACCGGTCAGTCAGGCCGCCTCCACCGGTCAGTCAGGCCGCCTCCACCGGTCAGTCAGGCCGCCTCCACCGGCCAGTCAGGCCGCCTCCACCGGCCAGTCAGGCCGCCTCCACCAGCCAGTCAGGCCGCCTCCACCAGCCAGTCAGGCCGCCTCCACCAGCCAGTCAGGCCGCCTCCACCAGCCAGTCAGGCCGCCTCCACCAGCCAGTCAGGCCGCCTCCACCAGCCAGTCAGGCCGCCTCCACCAGCCAGTCAGGCCGCCTCCACCACCCAGTCAGGCCGCCTCCACCAGCCAGTCAGGCCACCTCCACCAGCCAGTCAGGCCGCCTCCACCAGCCAGTCAGGCCGCCTCCACCAGCCAGTCAGGCCGCCTCCACCAGCCAGTCAGGCCGCCTCCACCAGCCAGTCAGGCCGCCTCCACCAGTCAGTCAGGCCGCCTCCACCAGTCCACAATACACAGGCCACTCTGACTCCACGAGGGCTGCGCTCCAGGTAAGGTTCGTCTCTCTCTGACTCCCTATGGAGGTTCTCCTCCTGGGCCAACTGGCTGGCTTTATGAGGGGTTGGTGACAGCATAGAGTCGACCTAGTGGCGTGCTCTGACATCAGTAGAGAGAAGGGCTCCTTCTCGATAAGTCCTCTCCAGTCAGCGTACTGTAATGAACAGCACAACCCCCCCCCCCCCCCCCGCAAATCACACCGCTGGCAAGCTGACATGTCGCTCAGCTCACACATCACCTCAAACACACACACAAAGACACACACCACATCACCCTTCTTACACATCACATCAGAGTTAACAGGGGTGTTTTGGGGATGGAGTGATTAGTGACCGCCGACTCAAACAAGCGAAGGAAAACACACAGGAAGAGAAAATCCACACAGGAAAACACACGCAAGCACACACACGGTCCCCAATGCACACTCCTAGCTGAGCCTGGCACTGAGTAGAGGCTCAAATTCTTATGAGCACTCATGAGTGCTGATCCACACAGGGCATGAACGCAGCATTCCCCCCGGCAGACAGGGCTGTGAGATGGTCTCTCTATCTATCAGACCCAGCAGGGTCCTCATGAGTCAGGACTGATGCAGAACATCAGATGGAGAGAGGACAGGGGCTCGAACCTCTAAAGTGGTTCTGCTAAGGCATGGCTTTGTGATATGCGCCAAGACAGACATTCGTGCACTTGGAGAACGAATGCTCTCACAGCCTGGAAGTAAGACATGGAATAAACCATAGAGCAAACGTGAGGACTCCATATGGCTTGATCAGCGTATTTATTAAGTGGTACAACAGGTGTGAGGTGGATAAAAGATCCCACCCGAGGAAGCAGCGTTTCAACATGAAGTTGAAACACATGGGTCTGCACACCCCCTGCTGTTATTTAAGCTTTTAAGTGATTTCAAACCTACGCTGATAAAACTCTACAGATCTCTCTAATGGTCTCCTTTACAGTATGCTTTCACCCATAGACTACCAATATAACAAACTCCCTGTTCCTGACTCATAGCCCAGTTGCTGAACAGGAAGTGTTATCCTACCCAGAGACAGGACCCCTCTCTCTCTCTCCAACTCAACAGCCTGCCAATGGATTGACTAGTGGAGGGAGGGGGGGGGCGCAATACGAGCATATGTCAAAGTCAGGACTTTTGGGGAAGAGTTGATCCTCTTTTTCGCTCTCGTGGAGATTAACGCCTCCGTCATGTAAACTAACTCGCCTTAGCTGTCAGCTGCTGCACAAAGACAGGAGAAAAGTGAGAGCGAGAGAGCCAAAAACACCAGGACAGGGAGCCAAAAACAAACAAATAAAAACGCCCACGTGCACTTCAATGACCACAGAGGAGGGATGCCAAATGTGACCCGAGGGCAGAGATCAACTGCTCTGAGCACACAGAGCTGGACAATGGAAACATGTAATCGCTGCTGGGATCAGCGTACTGAAATCTCAGAGCAGTGTGTTCTGTATAATGCACGAGAGCTGGACTGTCCTTGGAACCACAGCCCCAATACGTGTGTCTCAGCGAACAATGAGCGGATTCTGAACCACTGTGCTTTGTGCTTTTCCCTTCATGGTCATAATGAATAAGATTATATGGACAGATGGGTCCTCATCCTCGATCAGCACTCATAGTCTGAAAAACGTAGTGAATATGGGCCCATGTTAACATTCCTACAGTGAGAGAGTGAAGAAGAGGTAGGTATGGGCCCATGTTAACATTCCTACAGTGAGAGTGAAGAAGAGGTAGGTATGGGCCCATGTTAACATTCCTACAGTGAGAGAGTGAAGAAGAGGTAGGTATGGGCCCATGTTAACATTCCTACAGTGAGAGAGTGAAGAAGAGGTAGGTATGGGCCCATGATAAAGTACATAAAGTGAGATAGTGAAGAAGAGGTAGGTATGGGCCCATGATAAAGTACATACAGTGAGATAGTGAAGAAGAGGTAGGTATGGGCCCATGATAAAGTACATACAGTGAGATAGTGAAGAAGAGGTAGGTATGGGCCCATGTTAATGTACATACAGTGAGAGAGTGAAGAAGAGGTAGGTATGGGCCCATGATAAAGTACATACAGTGAGATAGTGAAGAAGAGGTAGGTATGGGCCCATGATAAAGTACATACAGTGAGAGAGTGAAGAAGAGGTAGGTAGGTACCTGAGTGATTTTAGACTGCATGGAGGAGACGATGGCTGTGGACACTTGTTTCTCTTTTTCCTGCGAGCCGTCCCTGAAAAGAGAGAGAGAGAGAGGGGCAAAGAGAGAGGGAGAGCGCGAAGGTGGGGGAGAGAGAAAGATAGATGAGCGAGAGAGACAGATAGGGAGAGATGGAGAGAGAAAGAGAAGGTGAGTGGAGAGAGAGAGATAGGGAGAGAGAAAGATTAGGTGGGGGAGAGAGATAGGGAGAGAGAGATGGAGAGAGAAAGAGAAGGTGGGGGAGAGAGATAGGGAGAGAGAGATGGAGAGAGAAAGAGAAGGTGGGGGAGAGAGATAGGGAGAGATGAGAGAGAAAGAGAAGGTGGGGGAGAGAGAGGGGGAGGGAGAGGGGCAAAGAGAGAGAGAAGGTGGGGGGAGAGAGAAAGAGAGATAGAGAGAGAGAGCGATAGGGAGTGATGGAGATAGAAAGAGAAGGTGGGGGAGAGAGATAGGGAGAGAAAGTAGGGGAGAGAGCGATAGGGAGAGATGGAGAGAGAAAGAGAAGGTGGGGGGAGAGAGAAAGAGAAGGTGGGGGGAGAGATAGGGAGAGATGGAGAGAGAAGGTGGGGGAGAGAGGGACAGATGGGGAAAGAAAGGTGGTGGGAGAGAGAGATAGGGAGAGATGGAGAGAGAAGGTGGGGGAGAGAGAGGGACAGATGGAGAGGGAAAGAGAAGGTGGGGGAGAGAGATAGGGAGAGATGGATGAAAGAGAGAGGATGTGTATATGAAAGGTCTTTATACAATATTCATGGGAACTGCTTGCTGAGTGCTGTAAAACTGGACAGACAAGCAGAAAGAGAAAGAGTGAGAGAGAGACCCTTTCTTAAGAAACAGAAGTTGCTCATCAAAGTTCCACTCGTCGGAACACACATGACAAGAACAGCCGAAAAACAAATAAATAAATCACAAGAGCAGCCGGAGCTCCATGCAACTTCCAATAGAATGACCATGCAAAAAAATGTGTTTTCCAATATCCCCTCAGAGAAGTTTTATTCATATTCAAATGAAAATAATTTAGGATACAAAAGATATCTCCTCCCCCAATCTGAGCAGACGTGATTCTGTGCTTCCACACATGTTATGTTCCATTCAACAGGTCAGTCATGTTGGCCAAACCAGTCCATCCTTCAGCTTCAGAACGCTCTGCTTATGTTCCAAATGGCCCCAGTTCCCTACATAGTGCACTACTTTACCCTAACATACATCCCAAATGGCCCCAGTTCCCTACATAGTGCACTACTTTACCCTAATATACATCCCAAATGGCCCCAGTTCCCTACATAGTGCACTACTTTACCCTAATATACATCCCAAATGGCCCCAGTTCCCTACATAGTGCACTACTTTACCCTAATATACATCCCAAATGGCCCCAGTTCCCTACATAGTGCACTACTTTACCCTAATATACATCCCAAATGGCCCCAGTTCCCTACATAGTGCACTACTTTACCCTAATATACATCCCAAATGGCCCCAGTTCCCTACATAGTGCACTACTTTACCCTAACATACATCCCAAATGGCCCCAGTTCCCTACATAGTGCACTACTTTACCCTAACATACATCCCAAATGGCCCCAGTTCCCTACATAGTGCACTACTTTACCCTAACATACATCCCAAATGGCACCCTATTCCCTACATAGTGCACCACTTTAGACCAGAGCTTTACGGGCCCTGGTCAAAAGAAGTGCACTAAACAGGGAATAGGGTGCCATTTGCGACGCAGATAATGCAAGGAACACGACTGCAAAACACTTGTGGAAACTCACAAGTTTAAAAAAATATAAATCTGGTTAATCAGCTTTGATAAATCCTATTATTTCTTATGGGACAGTTTGATAGCCTTGTTTGTCTGTAGAAAGTATAATATTTCACAGATTATTTCTCATTCTGGGGTACAGGTGAGTGTGTATGCCATCTGGCAAACTCAACAGCGCCATTGATTCACAACATCATATGTTCGGTCAGGTGTTTCATTTGATTCGCCAAAGGAGACAGCTAGCATTACTGGGTTCCAGACAAAAGACTTGACAAAAGACTTGACAATGTACATACATTTATAGGTAGCCTACATTAGCATGGCCTGCACTGAATGATATGAAGGATTCCTGGTCAGGTGCTACTGTCGAATAACACATGTTCAACCAAAGCACTTCAGTGGAGCACGCAGTGTCCTTCCTCCCTTCCCAGATGTAGTGTATAAACAGCCTGGTGAGGTGGGGTGCTTTACCTGGAGAGGCTGGAAGTGGGGCTGGTGGGAGGGGAGGCGCTGGGGGACTTCTTGGCTCCTCTGGGGTACGAGGAGGGGGAACAGGAAGAGCCCTTGGTTGGGAGCTTGCCCTTAGAACTCTTCCTCTTCCTCTTCTCATGAGGGGACCTGGGAGACAGGGAGGGAGGGAGGGAGACAAGGAGGGAGACAGGGAGGAAGAGAGGGATAGAGAGATACACTGAGTATTGGGACAGTGACAAATGTTTTGGATCTGTACTCCAGCACTTTGTATTTGAAAAGATACAATGACCATGGGGTTAAAGTGCAGACTGTCAGCTTTAATTTGAGGGTATTTTCATCCATTTAGAAATTACAGCACTTATTGTATAACGACGCGTGAGAAAGTTAGAGGCACAAATATCATTACATTACGCACAAATATCAGTGTCACTGTCACAATACATTTGGAGCTCACGGTACACGGTGAAATTGCCCCGAACCCTTTCAGGAAGTAATGGATTGAGTGATACAGAGAGACAGTGAGTGAGGAGGCCTATAGCACTCACAGGGCTGCTGTGGCTCAAACTGCTACAGTGAATACAGAAATGCCATTTCCTCACAGCATTGACCCACTGTTTCCATGGTTTCACCGTTACAAGATTTTCCACGGATCCCAGCAGCCCTACCTGGATCTGGAGTGCCTCCTGGGCAGAGCGGGGCTGATGCCAACGCGATAGGCGGCAGTGCCGTAGCGCTCCCTCTCCTCACGTCTCCTCTCGGACGAGTGAGCCCTTCTGTCCCTCCTCCCAGGGGACTTGGAGCGAGACCTGCAGACAGACACAGGGCGTGAGAGATGAATATGAACACAGAGATGGGAGAGAGAGGAACGAGAGAGAGAGGAACGAGAGAGAGTGGTGAGAAGAGGGGACGGAGAGAGTTGAGAAGAGGGGACACAGAGAGAAGGAAGGAGAGAGGTGGGAAGAGGGGACACAGAGAGAAGGAAGGAGAGAGGTGAGAAGAGGGGACACAGAGAGAAGGAAGGAGAGAGGTGAGAAGAGGGGACACAGAGAGAAGGAAGGAGAGAGGTGAGAAGAGGGGACACAGAGAGAAGGAAGGAGAGAGGTGAGAAGAGGGGACACAGAGAGAAGGAAGGAGAGAGGTGAGAAGAGGGGACACAGAGAGAAGGAACGAGAGAGGTGGGAAGAGGGGACACAGAGAGAAGGAAGGAGAGAGGTGAGAAGAGGGGACACAGAGAGAAGGAAGGAGAGAGGTGGGAAGAGGGGACACAGAGAGAAGGAAGGAGAGAGGTGGGAAGAGAGGACACACAGAGAGAGGAAGGACAGAGAAGAAAACTCTAAACAACACAAGGAAATTAAATATGCAGTATATTCCGCAGTGCCTGGGGCAAAACTCTGTCTTTTCTCTAGCGGTGAGCACTGAGGAGAAACTAATAACCAGTGAGGGTGTGAAATACTCAAGCAGAGGGGAAATTGCCAACTTTTTATACTCCTTTAAACCGGCAGCTGGTCTCTGCGGCTGACCTGTCCTCCCACGTCCCATGCTCCCTGGCCACCCCAGTGCACCCCAGCACTCTGACCACTACTGCTCTGTAGCCACCTCTCAGTTTCATTACCAATCCGAGTACTGTTCACGGTGCTGCTCTTAGTTAACGTAGTGAGATAGAGGGCAAAGAGGAAAGGGATGCGAAATAGAGTTATCCACTTATAAAGTAGAGTTGAGCACTTTTCACTTCAAAAGTGGTTAAATGTTACCCTCCGTCGCGCCAGCTAAGCTCACTCCTTTTCTTTTTATCCTACAAGTAAGGAGGGGTAGAGCCCGGGTCATAATCTGTGTAGTAAAGGCCACTATGTAAATGTCAGTGTCTGCAGAGTGGTTTAACTCACTGGGGTGGCAGTCATTGCCCCGGTCTGGTCAATACTCGCCACATTAGCCCCGATAGATGAACGAGATGTAACCGTGTACAGGCCGGGCCCATCCCTCACACTCCCTCGCTCTCTCTTCATCCCCCTGTCTGTCTGTCCTCCCCGGGCCATAGCTCTGTATAATATAGGACAGCCATTACCATGGTGATTCAGCCGTTTCACATCCCACTGCCAAGGGCAATAACGACACCAAATGACTCTTGCAATAATAAGTGACAAAAACTAAATTGAATTTCTCCTGATTTAAAATGTCACCCCCCCAACCCCACCATCTACAAATGAGTGTTTATTTGAGAACACTAGCGTACGTGCATGTCTGGATACACTCACACACATTTAATGCACACGCACAAACTGGCCACACACCAATGAAAATTCTATCTAATGGAGCCGTTTAAAAAGTACTTTGCCGTTGGACAAAAGCCAAATTTGCCCAAGGATAAACACAAACAGACAGGTCATATCCTTGGCTATCGGGGGCTGAATAAGTGACAAAGTGAGCAAAAGGGAAGTTGTCAGAGGAAGGGCGCAATTTGAGGGCAACTGTACATTCGAGGTAGACATTCCCTGCACCCCCCCTCATTATCTGTCCTGTATAGACGTTGTTGACCCTTCATGGGTCCACGGGGGCCTCTAAACTCTGCTGGTAATGATCTCACACTGGCCCCTGGGGCCAAGGGCCCCAATTAAACACCCAGGGGTGGAGCAGGGGAGCAGGGGCTAAGGATGGGGGCATGACAGGCCTGTCAATGACAACAGACAACGTCAGAGGGCTGACCCTGATACTGTGAGACAGGATGCAAATGATGGACAGAGAAGGAAATGAGAAAGACAGAAAAAGACAGAGAGACGGTGGGAAAGTAGTAACTCTTGAGTTAATGGAGAGCAGCAGTCCTGCTGATGTGTTAACAAGGGGGAACCTCCCCTAACACACACAGAGACAGAGACAGAGAGACAGAGAGAGAGAGAGAGAGACAGAGAGAGAGAGAGAGACAGAGAGAGAGAGAGAGAGAGAGAGAGAGAGAGAGAGAGAGAGAGACAGAGAGAGAGAGAGAGAGAGACAGAGACAGAGAGAGAGAGAGAGAGACAGAGAGAGAGAGAGAGAGAGACAGAGACAGAGAGACAGAGAGAGAGAGAGAGAGACAGAGAGAGAGAGAGAGAGAGACAGAGAGAGACAGAGAGAGACAGAGAGAGACAGAGAGAGACAGAGAGACAGAGAGAAAGAGAGAGACAGAGAGAGACAGAGAGAAAGAGAGAGACAGAGAGAGAGCCCATTGGGCTGCTAGAGACTGGTGAGGAGGAGCCGAGACACGAGCAGAGTGAGCTGCCAGTTTAATTCCGTCGTCAGACCCAGACAGATTGAGGCTACGTCTCCAATGGCACCCTATTCCCTATATAGTGCACTAATTTTGTCCAGCGGCCATAGGGAATAGGGAGCGATTTGGGATGCACTAATACAGACAAGCAGCCAGTCAGCCAGCCACCTGCAGGAAGGCTCCATTACCTCTTTCTCAAGGTTAGTAAGGGAGACCTTTAAAACGCTGGGGATTGAAATGGGGAGTGATTGGCAGGGCTGATGTCTGCACAACCCTCCGAGGTTCCCCTCTGTAGAACCAGATTAGACCTTTCAGATGCTCCTCGTTCTACAAAACGGCAGTTGTGTCCCAAACGTCACCCTATTCCCTATGTAGTGCCACCCAGAGCGCTCTGGTCAAAAGTAGTGCACTGTGTAGGGAATAGGATCGATTTGGGATGCAGTCTGCATCTTCATCAACGCTGTAAAAAAAAACACAGTAGGAGCTCACTGCCTCTTCCAGCCTCCCAACACTAAAAAAACGCTGACTGATTCTGTGACTGCTCATTCAGGGATCTATTTCACTCTTCCAGTCAAATTTCGCCGCAGCCCGGATTTTTTTTCTTCATTTGACTTGCTCTGCAAAAAAATACGAAGGAAAATGGAGGAAATTTGGCGTGCTTGCACATTAGAGGATTGCAATCTCTGACACGAGGCTCAGCGGATGCCCCCTTCTCAATCTAAGCCCTTTAATTCACATACTGTAAATGATTTAAAACCTCGGGCAGAAACGATTAAATCTCAGTGAAATTACATTAAGGCTCGTCAGGATGACACCATGAGGCCGGCGTAATTACAGCAACTCCAGCCGCTGATAATGCCAATTGGCCGTGATTTCCAAAAAGAGAGTGAGAGATGAAAAAAATCAAGATGAAAAACTTGGAGAGCGTGTGGAGGCGTCGGGAAACTACAGAGAGAGGAAGCCGACAGGTTGCAGTGAAGACGGATGAAACTTTCAGTTTCACAACAAAGTCATCTAGTTGATACTGCCAGCCAGCCAGAAAGCTACTTGCTTCATTAGGCAGTAGGCACCAGCTACTGTAGGTTCATAAATAGAGCAGTTTTCTCTTTGATGAATTTTGTTAAAACATCTGAGCTTTAGGCCATCTTCTATTGCCCAATGTGTAAAGAAAACACCTATTCAACTGTAAAGGCCATGGTTGTGATGAGAGAGTCATAGGACCAGGTTGTTGTGAGGAATACAGGTTGGACCACTCACCTAGACCTGCGTACCATTCTGTACGCGCTTGGCAGGGCGTGCTTGGTTTTAGGCCGGGAGCGAGAGCGCGATCTCGACCGTGACCTCTTCTTGCGTTTCTTCTTCTTCTTCTCTCTGTCGCCCTTCTCTCTGTCCCGGTTCTTCTCCGGTCGTCTGGAGGTGGAGGAGGATGAGGAGGAGGGTAGCAGGACGGTGGAAGAGGAGGAGGGGGGCTCTTTGCTTTTGAAGGAGCTGACGTCAGGTGGTCTTTGATCAGCTGGGTACACATGTGCTCTAGAAGCCAGGGTAGGGGGGGCTGAGACAACGGGGGCCGCTGGGACCTCTGGCAGCTGTGGCTATGGTAGAGAGGAGGAGAGAGAAAGAGGGATTAGCGAAAGAAAGGAGGGGGGGAGGGGGTACGTTAACGACAAACATACATCTGCACCTTGGGGCATTTTCTAGTTTAACAGTACAAGAAAAACCAAACGTATTGATTGATGCAAACCAATCAGAACTCTTCCCTCTGACAGAGGGGGCTGAGGGGGGAGAGAGAGAGAGAGAGAGAAGGAGGGAAGGAGAGAGAGAGAGAGAGAGTGGAGGGAAGGAGAGAGACAGGGAAGGAGAGAGAGCGAGAGGGAAGGAGAGACAGAGGATTCACAATTGCCGCCTCCTGTATTTGTGCATCTGCCGACGGATCAATAGGAGCAGCCACAGGCTTAAGGTGATCTGGGAGACATTTTCTAAATTCAGCCTGCGTTTCCAATCAATGTTGAGTGTGTATGTGTGTGCGTGTCTGTATGATTTTGTGTTTGCGTGTGAACTTGACCGACCCAGGTAAAAGGTGAAGTCATATTTCTGAAGTCAGCGCTCTGTCCTCGGGTCATGAGAACTGCTCGCCGTGAGCTGGTTCTGGTTGTGGTTCTTCCGTTAGACTTACTCCGTTGTTAATTAAAAGATGCTGGTTACACAACACAATGCAGCCTGATAGCTAGCGCCCTGCCCCGCCTGCCTGGCTTACAAAACATAATTGGCCCTTCTCCACTGTCAGCACGAAAGTGCCTCTAATTACTTCAGTATGTGTCTGTCTGGTTAAATTAGGTCTTCTGCCCGGCACTGGATCCAACATCACAACTGGGCCTCAATCAATCAATGTAGCGTCACAGGACATCAAACTTCCACTTCGCCATCATGAGGAGAGAGGCAGTGGGTTGGGTGTGTGCAATAGTGGTGACTTTGGGTATGGAAGTGTTCATATGTGGAACAAGAAAGTGTGTGTGTGTGTGTGTGTGTGTGTTAGAGAGTGAGAGAATGAAAAACATAAGTGTGTGTGTGTGTGTCAGAGTTTGCCGCAGTATCTGCAGAGACTCAGCTCCGGTGACAGTGGGTCAAATGAGCTCTCAGGAGCCTCGACTTAAGCAGGACACAATGTCTTCTCTTAACAGCATATTTATAACCTACCCTGTCCTAATTAATAGTGAAACAGGACTACTTATTTTCCTCTCCTTCCTTCTTCCTTGCTTCCCTCACGTGGAGCGAGCGAGAGAGCCACGTTCCCCCCCCCCCTCCCAACCTGCTCTAGACAGCTCAAGCGCACGGCAGGGGAGGAGAGAGGCAAAGGAGAAGAGGAGAGAGGCAGAGAAGAAGAGGAGAGAGGCAGAGAAGAGGAGAGAGGCAGAGAAGAAGAGGAGAGAGGCAGAGGAGAAGAGGAGAGAGGCAGAGAAGAAGAGGAGAGAGGCAGAGAAGAAGAGGAGAGAGGCAGAGAAGAAGAGGAGAGAGGCAGAGAAGAGGAGGAGAGAGGCAGAGAAGAGGAGAGAGGCAGAGAAGAGGAGAGAGGCAGAGAAGAGGAGAGAGGCAGAGGAGAGGAGAAGAGGAGAGAGATCTGCGTTATTGGCTTTGATCAAGTTTTCGGGTATCAGTATTTTGCGGGGTGATGCGGTACGCTGCGGTGGCTCAAGGCAGATAATGAGGAGGATGGCTGGGGGGATATTTCAAGGAGGTTTTGGGTTAAAAATAAAATGACATTTAGGCAGGCTTATCCCCCAGGGCTATGGGGAGAGAGGGTGAGGAGAGTGTGTAGGCTGACCTCTGTGAAGCACACCTCCACACTGGAGAGACATGTAGTCTATGGGAGAAGGGGACACGGAAAGAGGAGGAAGATGGATAGAGTGTGTTTGAGAGAGGGATAGTAGAAGAGAGAGATGGATAGAGTGTGTTTGAGAGAGGGATAGTAGAAGAGAGAGATGGATGGAGAGGAAGAGGAACGCAGTCAATCATGAGCGAGAGGGGGTGTCAGAGGGACAGATATTGAGCAAAGCATTTGAGCGAGGGCGGACAAGAGAGAGCGAAATGGACAGAGGGCGAATGAGAAGGTCGATGAAAGAGAGAGGATGATGAGAGAGAGAGAGGGCAATGAGAGAGGGAGAGAGAGCGATGAGAGAGAGGGAGAGATAGAGAGTGTAGCCAGAATCCACAACTCTCGGTGTGCAAACAAACTGCTCCAGGTCACCTTGCCTGTTGTCATACTGTAATTTGGGCCACGCCAATAACTCTGAAGCACCAAAAACTTTGCCTGCACTTTGCAACACATCCCACCCAGTGACGGCTCAAAGCTCTGCCATCCCCTCTTCACAGGCTTTAATTAACTGGCTTTGACAGACTCAATATGTTTACAAGGAAACGGAACTACATCTGAAGATTGTGCTCCGGTCCTATAATCAATCAATAATTCACACCTGTGGCCAACTCTGGGACCGCTTCCGTTACAACAGAAAGAAATTGGCTGAAGCAATAATTGGCTAGACGCTGGGACTCTCCTGGTGTTCCAGAGTTGTGTGTGTGTGTTTGGGAGCGTCCCTGTGCAATGTGAGAGGAGGATAGTATGGATACACAACTCTATAAACACAAACTGTGACAGCCAGGGAAAACAAGGCAATCAAACCGCCGTCCACACACACGGCGCTGTATCCGATGCTGTAGTAGACAGAGTTTACAAAGGGTGGCCAAAAGAATCAAGGTGACTACAAAACTACAAATATAGTTACGTTTATAACAGAATGAAAGCATACCCTAACACGCTTCAGCCCAGACTGAACAAATAAGAAATGCTCGTTGAAAGTTAAAAAAAGTATACTTTTGACTTTATTTCAGGTCCTGTGTGTGTGTGTGTGTGTGAGTGAGTGAGTGAGTGAGTGAGTGAGTGAGTGAGTGAGTGAGTGAGTGAGTGAGTGAGTGAGTGAGTGAGAGTAAGTGAGTGTGTGTAATGGTACATATATTCATATCGAACCTTTCGGTAAGGCCACCACGGTTTGGTCCGCACTGTGAACCCGAATGAACACATAAAAAAAAAGATATGTACAAAATGAAACCAGAAGGTCTATAGGCTATACATACACTGTGTTATAGGCCTATGCCGCTTGACTAAATCTGACCTGAAAAAACATTTCAGGCTATTCCGTCAAAACTAGAGCCTATGCACACATTAATACAAATTCTAATCTTAATTGGCACATTTCGAACTGTCCTTTTGTGAGGCGCAGCTGGGAACTAGTCCTGTACGATGGCGAGTGGTGGAGTCGATAAACCCGGAGGAATTTTGGCTTCCCAGTAGATTACGACGGAGATGGACAAAGACTTGTGGATAATAGACTATGCAGCTGCCAACACCTCAGAAACGTTGACACATTTACGCTTCACCTCAGTATAACGGAGCAAGACGGAAACGCAAAGAAACAGGTAGGTAGGCTGTTCTTTAATAGTCTTTGGTTTATAGCCGCGGATATGCGTCCATTCTCTGTGGTTGACAATAGGGGGGTTCAGGTAGCACCTTGTGAAAGTACTCAAGCCACGTAACAAACTTTCCTCTTGCACCTCTTTCAGCAGACATGTAGTACATGCTCTAAATAAGCAAGCAAAAGCCAAATTAATTTCAATCAATTGGCAAATGCACCCTGTGTTGCGCTTACTTAACAGTGACACCTCAACACATCACCCCGGAGTGGGAGGTGAATGGTGCTAGAAACACGCCCTCCTCATGACAATCACAAATGCGTATCTGGCACTGAGGGAGGCAGAATATTGGTGCGTTCATTACCAAGATGGAAGTGGGAATTTACCACATTCGACTGGGAAAAATCTATTTCAACAGCCCTCTAACTGGTAATTATAATGAACAAAAATAGAAACGCAAAATGTAAAGTGTTGGTCCCATGGTTCAAGAGCTGAAATAAAAGATCCCAGAAATGTTCCATACGCACAAAAAGCATATTGCACACAAATTTGTTTACATCCCTGTTAGTTACCATTTCTCCTTTGCCAAGATAATCCATACACCTGACAGGTGTGGCATATCAATTAGTTTATTAAACAGAATAATCATTACATAGGTGCACCTTGTGCGGTGGACAATAAAAGGCCACTCTTAAACGTGCAGTTTTACACACAATGCTACAGAAGTCAACGTTTTGAGGGAGCATGCAATTGGCATGCTGACTGCAGGAATGCCCTCCAGAGCTATTGCCAGATAATTTAATGTTAATTTCTCTACCATAACCTGCTTCCAATGTCGTTTTACAGTATTTGGCAGTATGTCCAACCAGCCTCACAACGTGTAACCACACCAGCCTAGGACCTCCATATCTGGCTTCTTTACCTGCGTGATCATCTGAGACCAGCCACCCGGACAGCTGATGAAACTGTGGGTTTGCACAACCGAAGGATTCATTCAGAAACTGTCAGAAACCGTCTCAGGGTAGGTCATCTGCATGCTCTCGTCTTCACCAGAGTCTTGACCTGACTGCTGTTTGGCATCGTAACGGACTTCAGTGGGCAAATGCTCACCTTCAATGACCACTGGCATGCTGGAGAAGTGAAGCACGGGGGTGGCAGCATCATGTTGTGGGGGTGCTTTGCTGCAGGATTGGCTGGTGCACTTCACCAAATAGATGGCATAATGAGGCAGGAAAATTATGTGGATATATTGAAGCAACATCTCAAGACATCAGTCAGGAAGTTAAAGCTTGGTCGCAAATGGGTCTTCCAAATGGACAATGACCCCAAGCATACCTCCAAAGATGGGGCAAAATGGCTTAAGGACAACAAAGTCAAGGTATTGCAGTGGCCATCACAAAGCCCTGACCTCAATCCCATAGAAAATTTGTTGGCAAAACTGAAAAAGCGTGTGCGAGCAAGGAGGCCTACAAACCTGACTCAGTTACACCAGCTCAGTCAGGAGGAATGGACAAAATTCACCCAACTTATTGTGGGAAGCTTGCGGAAGGCTACCCGACACGTTTGACCCAAGTTAAACAATTTAAAGGCAATGCTACCAAATACTAATTGAGTGTATGTAAACTTCTGACCCACTGGGAATGTGATGAAAGAAAGTAAAGCTGAAATAAATAATTATCTCTACTATTATTCTGACATTTCACATTCTTAAAATAAAGTGGTGATCCTAACTGACCTAAGACAGGGAATTTTTACTATGATTAAATGTCAGGAATTGTGAAAAACTGAGATGAAATGTATTTGGCTAAGGTGTATGTAAACTTCCGACTTAAACTGTAGCTTGGTGGGACAACCACATACAATATCATAAGATATTACAATTTTAAAAAAGTAGCTATCAGCAAATCAAAAATTCACGTGCGACTGTTAGTGTATGTAAACTTCCCACTTCAACTGTAGCATGATCCATGACTAGAATACAGTATATACATATTAAGTGAGTGAAACAGTATGTAAACATTAAAGTGACCAGTATGTTCACTTTAATGACTGAGTTCTGAGTCTTCAAGATATAGGTTAGCTAGTAATGCCTCAGAAAACCCTGCTGTTGGGAATTGGGCACGAGACATCACCCATGTCTAAGTGAGTGGAGCTGAGACAGAGGGCTTGAATCAAGAGAAGAGGCCTGTGATTGCAGTGTTTGAGTCTGGTCTGGGGCTGCCAGAGCTGTAATCTGACTAGGAGGTTTTAGATAAATTCCCCTCTCTTCTCTCTCAGCACCCCTTCACCACATGGCAAATTGATTTGGGTCGCCAGATGAGGGAATTTGCCAGCTCCTTAAAACCTGGCTGTGTTTTTAAACTCCCCCAGTCCACGCATATGGTCAGGTAATAGCCAACTCTAGCTATACGGAGAGAGAGAGAGAGAGAGAGAGAGAGAGAAAGAGAAAGAGAAAGAGAGAGAGAGAGAGAGAGAGAGAGAGAGAGAGAGAGAGAGAGAGAGAGAGAGAGAGAGAGAGAGAGAGAGAGAGAGAGCAAGCGAGACCATATGAGAGAGAAAGGGAATGAGTGGGTGGACAGAGAGAACCCTCCCGACTGGCAGTAGAAAAAAAACACACATATGTAATGTAATCTATGAACTGTAATCTGACAGTCAGTCATTCTACTCCATATGAACAGCAGTGTGATGAATATAGGACTTTATAGCATCTACTGTATGACAATTAGGGTTGCAAAGGGTAGGAAACTTTCTGGTAAATTTCCAGAATTTTTTGGGAAATTTTCCATGGGAAGTGAAGCCCTTGAATTTGGGGAATTTTGCTTAAATTCATCAAAAAGCTAGCTTATAACAGCAAACCTTTTTTGAGGGATACACTTAAGTCAATTCCTAGGTTTTATGGCATATTTTGGTTAAACTATCCCCAATTCAATGGAATTGCAACCCTCTGCATGCACAGTGTATTCTTCCATCACATGTACAGCTGATTCTCAAGATCTTGCACACTAATGAGATGCTATTGAGCCCACACTACTACACTGTCTGAGCCAAGGATTACATGCTTTCTGGTAAGTTTAGACTACAATACTGGGTGGGGTGAATATATTATATATGACAAACTCTTTTTTGTTAACTAGTAAATAGTAGCCTTCAACAACGTGTGTTTAAATCATTTATAACTTGTTAACAATTTCTGGTAGTTAGTTTTTGCTACCATGTGGGTTTTAGCTTGCTTGAGCCTGCTAACTGAGTGTTAATTCACCTGTTTCCATACGTTTCATTTTAAAACATTTATCTTACAAAAGAGTTGTTTAAGCTAACTGCTTAACTATTGATCTGTATATGCAATTGTATTATTTATTTTTTTACAAAGTTAATTCTAATCTTTACATGAAAATGCTACGGGCACTAGCTGATGTGTGGAGACATTTCACTGATGTAGAAGGAAAAGCTGTGTACATTTGCAAAAACCAAATCATATGTGAAGAATGCAACAAAGATGCAGAATCATCTGGCCAAGTGCATAAAGTTCCCTCAGCGCTCACAACAAGCAACCTCTGACAAAAGTCCCTCTACTTCTATTCGAGGTGAAAATGTTGAATCAGACACCTTATCGATAGCAACAGCTCATTGTCCTCCTGGAATCAGATGTTTTTTTGACTCAATGGAGGAACGTAGTCAGAGAAATGCTGATGAATGTCTTGCTCGAGATGTGTATGCAACTGGTTCACCACCTCTGATGCTCACAGGCAATGTGTATTGGAAGAGATTTCTGAATGTTCTCCGCCCAGCATACACCCTACCAAACAGACATGATTTATCTACTCATTTGCTGGATGTAGAGTTCAACAGAGTTCAAGTGAAGGTCAAGCAAATCATAGAGAAAGCAGACTGTATTGCAATCATCTCTGATGGGTGGTCGAATGTTCGTGGGCAAGGAATAATTAACTACATCATCTCCACCCCTTAACCAGTATTCTACAAGAGCACAGACACAAGGGCCAACATACACACTGGTCTCTACATTGCAGATGAGCTGAAGGCAGTCATCAATGACCTTGGACCACAGAAGGTATTTGCACTGGTAACAGACAATGCTGCGAACATGAAGGCTGCTTGGTCAAAAGTGGAGGAGTCCTACCCTCACATCACACCCATTGGCTGTGCTGCTCATGCATTGACTCTTCTCCTCAAAGACAACATGACACTGAAAACAATGGATACACTCTACAAGAGAGCCAAGTAAATGGTTAGGTATGTGAAGAGTCATCAAGTTATAGCAGCAATCTACCTCACCAAGCAAAGTGAGAAGAATAAGAGCACCACATTGAAGCTGCCCAGCAACACCTGTTGGGGTGGTGTTGTCATCATGTTTGACAGTCTCCTGGAGGAGGAGGAGTCTCTCCAAGAAATGGCAATATCACAATCTGCCAATATGGACAGCCCCATCAAGAGGATCCTCCAGAATGACGTATTTTGGGAGAGAGTGGTAAGCAGCCTGAAACTCCTGAAACCTATAGCAGTAGCCATTGCACTGATTGAGGGAGACAATGCCACCCTGTCTGATGTTCAGACTCTGCTTGCAAATGTAAGAGAAGAAATCCGTACTGCCCTGCCCACTTCACTGTTGCTCCAAGCAGAGGAAACTGCAGTTCTGAAATACATCAAAAAGCGTGAAGACTTCTGCCTGAAGCTCATTCACACAGCAGCGTACATGTTGGACCCCAAGTATGCTGGCAAGAGCATCCTGTCTGGTACAGAGATCAACAAGGCCAATGGTGTCATCACTACCGTGTCTTGCCACCTTGGCCTGGATGAGGGCAAGGTTCTTGGCAGTCTGGCGAAGGACACTTGCAAGCAAGGGCTTTGGGATGGAGATGCAATATGGCAGTCGTGCCAACATATCTCATCAGCCACCTGGTGGAAGGGACTTTGTGGATCTGAGGCTCTTTCCCCTGTTGCCTCCATCATCCTCCAAATCCCACTAACATCAGCCACCTCGGAGTGCAACTGGTCCTTGCTTGGGAACACACACACAAAAGCACACAACAGGCTGACCAATACAAGGGTTGAAAAATTGGTGGCCATCCGGGCAAATTTCAAGACTTTTTGAGCCTGACGATGAGCCTCCCTCAACAAGGTTGGAAAGTGACAGTGAAGATGAGACCTCAGTCGGATGTTCAAGAGGTGGACATTGAGGAGGTCCAGGGAGAACACATGGAAGCCTGAGATGTATGTTGATTTTTTGGGGGGGAGATGTGATGGATCATTGGGGATCATTCAATATCATTTAATCATTTAATCAAATCATTTAATTAAAGTTCAATTTGTAACTAAATTGTTTTTTAAATTTCCATTGGAAGAATTTAATAATTTGCAACTATGTCTACTTATGATAAGGTAAAAGGTTTATGTTTCTGTCTGCATATGATATGGTACAGTGGTTGCTCCACTAAATGTTGTGCGATTATGCTGTGGTACTTAGAGGTAATTTGTGGTTTAGTATGGTACTCTGTGTCACCACTTCATTGCTCCAGACCAGCGCAAGGGGGAGTTAGAGCACTGATTATACTTTTGGGTCCTAATGTGTCTCTGACAATGAACGGGCGACATAAACCTAAATAGAAACTGATAATTGTGCAGACTTCAGTATTACTTACTAAAACTGTTGTTACACTAAGGTTTTTATTATTTTATTTTGTTAGGATTATTTTGCTCTTACTGTCGTACTGTAGGCCACTCCCGACCGTTCATGTTGTACAGCGCCTGAGTGGTGCAATGGTCTAAGACACTTCATAGCAGTGCAAGATGCTGGTTCAATACCCGTGCCGGCCTCAACTGGGAGACCCGTGAGATGACTGTAGGTTTTTGGTTTCTCTTCCTCTAAAAACATAAAGAAATAATTCTAAATAACAAACTGGCTTTATTTACAAATTAGTAACAATGTCTCACCCCATGTTCAAGAATGACCTTTATCTTGCTCATTTTACGTTATTTGAAAACCATCTCCAAAATATTGTTATTTTTTAAACAAAGCGATTATTATTATTATTAATTTAGAATTATATAAAAGCCCATTGGATATTCTCACAGATATATTATTAACCCTGTTATTAGCAGGACAATATATAATGGAATTGCCTTGCAGTTCTCCAGCTGTATCCAGTGAAAGCGCGTAAGGTTCAAGGCACGAGATGGGCCGCAGAGCCGCGCACAGAAGACAGACCTAGCCAATGGGAAGGGAGGAGGAGGGGTGGACCCCCACCCCGCCACACTGGGTAGCACAGAGCAACACTAAGGGGCAATGCACTAATAATGGCACTGCCTAGGGAAACGTTCCCACTGTTCTAGCAGGTAGCTGGACAATCGACCTGCCTAGAAGGAGGGTAATTCTATCGTCAAATGTATTTCTAAGTTAGGTTCTAGGTTAAGTATTACCATTATTATGTATCACATCCGACCGTGATCGGGAGTCCCATAGGGCGGCGCACAATTGGCCCAGCGTTTCGCTCCCTCTAAAAACAGAAATAAAATGTTTTGGCTTCTACAAATATTATTTTGGCCTTTATTCAGATTACAATCAGTCACTTTCATTTTTTTAGCAGCACCTACATAAAGTTGAGTGCCTCACTCATTCATGGCTTTGGATCAAAATAAATGAGTACTAACATTCTTTCTGATAGTGTTTAATAAAGAAATGTTTTGGTTTTCCTGACCTGGACACAATGTACAGTATTATAATAGGGCTATTAGCAGGACAATATACCTTTACCAACACCTCTCTGTATTTTGATATTTGTGGATGGGGCCTCCCCAGTGGTGCAGCTGTCTAAGTCACCACATCGCAATTCAAAATGCGTTGCTACAGATACCCGTGCAGGACACCACCAGGAGACCTATGTGTCGGCTTTTGGTTTTAATTTAGAATCATCCAAACCTCTATATGTAATTATTTGCGGAGAGTCACATCATATTTTTCGATATACTGTAGGCCTACCGTAGGTGACATGAGTCTCAATAGTGTTGAGTAATGTGCTGTTAAAAGAGCATATTGAAGTTGACGCAATAGTCTACAACTATTTTAGCACTGTTTTGCGCTGCTCTGAGACAAGCATGGGGACTGGTCTTGATAAATCAATGAGATTTTTATTTTTGACTGAATCTCTGTTTGGGTATTGGTTAGATTAAAATTATGGTATATAAATTAATGCTCTTAGTGTAACCTATATCTAACTAGGCAAATCAGTTAAGAACAAATTATTATTTACAAGGACAGCCTACTCCTCCCTCTAAATAGCCCAGTACTATGTAGCCTACTCCCGAACGCCTCGTTGTACAGCGCCATATTTTCCGTTCCATCCTAATGGAAACCCAGAGGGTTTTTCGTTTAAAAAAAATATATAAACACCATACTATAAATCTAATTAATCCCAAACTCTAAAAGTAATTGGAAAGGTAGATACAAATTATTTGTGACATTGTGGTTACAAAGAATGTAAACAAGATGTAAACAAGACGCTATGTTTTTATTTACAATAGTGATGGACAGCTGCTGGCATTTTGAAAACAGGTTTTCAAACACTTGTAGCCCGATTAGCAGGACAATAGACTCTTTATAGCCCGGCTACTGTAGATGTGAACATCACCCTACCTGCAATGTATTCCATGCTTAAGTACTCTGAAGTGTTACATTTCTAACACAAAACAGCGGAACAGTATTTCTTCATCAACATCTTCATGCTTTCATTAATAAAATTATGATAGAAATACTCTCAAAATGCAAATGATTATTTAGTTATGGATCCATAACGAATTACCATGGGAATAAATATGACTGAATTACAGAAATATTGGAATAAAGTTGTCTAATGTAGGTAAACAAATGGTTGCTTACAGGAAAATACTCTTTGAAACACACACGGTCACGTTGTACAGCGCCATTATGGCTATTAGCAGGTAGCTGGACAATAGACTTGCCTAGACGAGGGTAGGGGGAGAATTCTATTGTCAAATGTATTTCTAAGTTAGGTTCTAAGTATTATTATTATTGTTATTATTATGTACAGTTGAAGTCGGATGTTTACATACACCTTAGCCAAATATATATAAACTCAGTTTTTCACAATTCCTGACATTTAATCCTGGGGAAAATTCCCTGTCTTAGGTCAGTTAGGATCACCACTTTATTTTAAGAATGTGAAATGTCAGAATAATAGTAGAGAGAATGATTTATTTCAGATTTTATTTCTCACATTCCCAGTGGGTCAGAAGTTTACATACACTCAATTAGTATTTGGTAGCATTGCCTTTAAATTGTTTAACTTGGGTCAAACGTTTCAGGTAGCCTTCCACAAGCCTCCCACAATAAGTTGGGTGAATTTTGGCCCATTCCTCCTGACAGAGCTGGGGTAACTTAGTCAGGTTTGTAGGTCTCTTTACTCGCACATTCGTTTTAAGTTCTGCCCACAAATTGTCTATAGGATTGAGGTCAGGGCTTTGTGATGGCCACTTCAATACCTTGACTTTGTTGTCCTTAAGTCATTTTGCCACAACTTTGGAAGTATACTTGGGGTCATTGTCCATTTGGAAGACCCATTTGCGGCCAGGCTTTAACTTCCTGACTGATGTCTTGAGATGTTGCTTCAATATATCCACATAATTTTCCTGCCTCATGATGCAATCTATTTGGTGAAGTGCACCAGTCCCTCCTGCAGCAAAGCACCCCCACAACATGCTGCCGCCACCCCCGTGCTTCACGGTTGGGATGGAGTTCTTCGGCTTCCAAGCCTCCCCTTTTTTCCCTAAACATAACGATGGTCATTATGGCCAAACAGTTCTATTTTTGTTTCATCAGACCAGAGGACATTTCTCCAAAAAGTATGATCTTTGTCCCCATGTGCAGTTGCAAACCGTTGTCTGGCTATTTCATGGCGGTTTTGGAGCAGTAGCTTCTTCCTTGCTGAGCGGCCTTTCAGGTTATGTCGATATAGGACTTGTTTAACTGTGGATATAGATACTTTGTACCCGTTTCCTCCAGCATCTTCACAAGGTCCTTTGCTGTTGTTCTGGGATTGATTTGCACTTTTTGCACCAAAGTACGCTCATCTCTAGGAGACAGAAAGCGTCTCCTTCCTAAGCGGTATGACAGCTGTGTGGTCCCATGGAGTTTAAACTTGCGTACTATTGTTTGTACAGATGAACGTGGTACCTTCAGAAATTGCTCCCAAGGATGAACCAGACTTGTGGTCTACATTTTGTTTTTCCTGAGATCTTGGCTGATTTCTTTTGACTTTCCCATGATGTCAAGCAAAGAGGCACGGAGTTTGAAGGTAGGCCTTGAAATACATCCACAGGTACACCTCCAATTGACTAAAATAATGTCAATTAGCCTATCAATAGCTTATAAAGCCATGACATAATTTCTTGGAATTTTCCAAGCTGTTTAGAGGCACAGTCAACTTAGTGTATGTAAACTTCTGACCCACTGGAAGTGTGATACAGTGAAATAATCTGTCTGTAAACAATTGTTGGAAAAATGACTTGTGTCATGCACAAAGTAGATGTCCTAACCGACTTGCCAAAACTACAGTTTGTTAACAAGAAATTTGTGGAGTGGTTGAAAACGAGTTTTAATGACTCCAACCTAAGTGTATGTAAACATCCGACTTCAACTGTATCACATCCGACCGTGATTGGGAGTCCCATAGGGCGGCGCACAATTGGTCCCGCGTTTCGCTCCCTCTTAAAACAGAAATAAATGTTTGGGCCTTTACAAATATTATTTTGGCCTTGATTCAGATTACAAATCACTCTCATTTTTTGAAAACGAAATAACAGATGAATCGGTTGACCTCTAGTCTCCCGGGTGGCGCAGTGGTCTAGGGCACTGCATCGCAGTGCTAGCTGCGCCACCAGAGTCTCTGGGTTCGCGCCCAGGCTGGGCTGGGTTCGCGCCCAGGCTCTGTCGCAGCCGGCCGCAACCGGGAGGTCCGTGGTGCGACGCACAATTGGCATAGCGTCGTCCGGGTTAGGGAGGGTTTGGCTGGTAGGGATATCCTTGTCTCAGTATGTAAAAAAAAAATGTAATAAAATGTATGCACTCTACTGTAAGTCGCTCTGGATAAGAGCGTCTGCTAAATGACTAAAATGTAAAAAAATGTAAAATGTAGTCTCAATCTCACGTCCCCTCCCTCCATACAGGGCTGTCTTAATGGGTTACAGACCTCAAATGGCACAAGCATTGATCCTTTATCTGCTGGGGCAATCACAGAAGCCATAATCAAAATTTAGCTTGAAAGCCAATTAGAAAGAGAAACGGGCGGGCTGGCAAGCTTTCACAATTTCCCCCAAAACTTTAATGTGCAATTACGTGTAAGTTATATGGCCAAGCGGGGAAATCATTAACCCTTTTATTTGGGCAAATGAGCCACCAGATTGGGTGCTTTTGTCCACCTGACAGGCTCTCTTAAAAAAGCACCCTTTATCCCTGGAATGCCTGGAAAGTGGGGGACTACGGGCCAGGCCAGGCAAATATTAAAATATCAATATAAAACATCCAATGATCCCCTTCATACCACTCCACATAGAGCCCGAGTACACACAGATACACACATGCCAACAGAGAGCCACTGTAGCCAGGAGAGAGAGCGAGAGAAGGCGAGACCAGGAGAGAGACAGAAGGAAAGAGACAGAAGGAGAGCAAGTGAGCACGTGAGAGGAATAAAGGGGGAGTAGCAAAGCGGTGTCTGCGGTTCACCTCTCCACCCTGGTTTTGTCTCTAATCACGTCAATTAGCCCTGCCGGGCTCTGGCTGGCCCTTTAAAGAATCTGAGCTACCTGCTGGAGAGAGACAGGGCTCCCAGGAGAGAAGCCCTTCCTTTGAACAGAGCATGTCAGCACAGAGACAAAGAGCCCAATCATTTAGAAAGCTACCCCTCACAGCAGCTCACATCACAGCAGCTCTTGACAGAAGTGACTAGGGCTGCTGGGCAAGGAGGGAGAGAGGCAGAGAGAAAGGGAGAGAGAGGGAGAGAGACGCACGCACACACACACACACACTTACGAACACAGGCAGGTACACATCTGCGTATACATGCTTCTACCGAAACATCGTCACATAAGTAGACACACACAGTATTTAACGAAAGTGTGTGTGTGTGTTTGAATTAGAATGTATCAAACTCAATCAATTACGAGATTAGATTGAAAGGCATCAATATTCATGAACCTGTTGCTTGGAATTGATTCTATAAATAAATCAATACAAGCAAAGGGTAGGAGAGTGGGAGATGTGGCCGTCCGCTGAACGATTTATGACTCAATTCATCAGAGAGCACAGAGCGCACCGTGGCCAGCTGGCTAGGACGCACACGCACCCACTCCTTAATTAGACGGAGTACATTCAAGGTGAAAAGTAGGACCAGAAAATACGACTTTGATCAGCACACATGGTCTGTTTGCAAAATCTGAATTCATTTGAGAAAACAGACTGACTAAAAGCCTGATCTGTCACAATTTGGGATTCAAATTGGATAAAAATGTAGCCTAAACAAATATACATTTTCAGTAAATACCACAGCATTTGGGGGAGATGCCCTCTGTGTGTCGGGCAGCTTCAGCACATCTGAGTAAATAGCTAACAAGGCTTGCAAGGTGCTTCCCCCCAGCCTCAAACTCTAATAACACCACAATATGGATGAGAGTAGAGCAAAGTCAGTGATAGCTACATTTCAGCATACGCAGTAAAATCAGCTTTTGGGGGGAGGGGCCCCAACATCTGGGCCCTCCCTCCCATGGCAAATCGTCCCTATGCGAGAGTACTGTTTTGCCGAGGTCACACTCAGTGTTCTACCAAGATAACTAATCCCTGTCCATGGAACGAGCAGGGAGCCCTCTTAAAATTCCTGCCTTGAATTTATTTTTAAACTAAATAAAGTGAGCAGAGGCAGGGCTTTTGATTGAAAGCTCCAAACAGTCTCTGATAGCCTCATTTCCTGCGGCACTATCGATCCCTCACTTACTTGCAACTTTCCCTCCAATTGTGTTACGCAGAGAAGAGAACAAGAGAGAGAACAAAAAAACGACAAACAGAAAATAGGCCTGTGTCATTTCTCTCTTGATTTCTTGTTTTTTTCTCCTTCTGCTGCTTCCTGGTTTCTTTCTGCACGCTTTCATTAGTGCTCTATTCAATCATAAAATCTAATTCTCACAGCAGAGTACAATAAAACACTCAGATGAAGAGAAGAGTTCGGTCAGGTGTCTCTGGCTAATGCTGTCCAGGAACTTCTTAGTTTCCTGATTAGAAACTAGGAGTCTTGGACATCTGGATCTGGCGTTTCTCGTTTGGCCGAAGTGCTGGCAGGATGGTAGGCGGATGGATGGAGAATAGAAGGTTTAGGTACTGGTGTCTAAAGTAGAGGTCGACCGATTAATCGGAATGGCCGATTAATTAGGGCCGATTTCAAGTTTTCATAACAATCGAAAATCTGTATTTTTTTTATTTATCCTTTATTTAACTAGGCAAGTCAGTTAAGAACACATTCTTATTTTCAATGACGGCCTAGGAACGGTGGGTTAACTGCCTTGTTCAGGGGCAGAATTACAGATTTTTACCTTGTCAGCTCGGGGATTCAATCTTGCAACCTTTCGGTTATTAGCCCAACACTCTAACCACCTGATTACATTGCACTCCACGAGGAGACTACCTGTTAAGCGAATGCAGTAAGAAGCCAAGGTAAGTTGCTAGCTAGCATTAAACCTATCTTATAAAAAACAATCAATCAATCATAATCACTAGTTAACTACACATGGTTGATGATATTACTAGTTTATCTAGCGTGTCCTGCGTTGCATATAATCGATGCGGTGCGTATTCACGAAAAAGGACTGTCTTGCTCCAATGTGTACCTAACCATAAACATCAATGCCTTTCTTAAAATCAATACACAAGTATATATTTTTAAACCTGCATATTTAGTTAATATTGCCTGCTAACCTGGCTCGTTGCGAACTCTGTGAAGACTATTTCTTCCTAACAAAGACAGCCAACTTCACAAAACGGGGGGTACAAAAGCGCATTTGCGAAAAAAGCACAATCGTTGCACGACTGTACCTAACCATAAACATCAATACCTTTCTTAAAATCAATACACAGAAGTATATATTTTTAAACCTGCATATTTTGCTAAAAGAAATCCAGGTTAGCAGGCAATATTAACCAGGTGAAATTGTGTCACTTCTCTTGCATTCATTGCACGCAGAGTCAGTGTATATGCAACAGTTTGTGCCGCCTAATTTGCAAGAATTTTACGTAATTATGACATAATATTGAAGGATGTGCAATGTAACAGGAATATTTAGACTTATGGATGCCACCCGTTAGTTAAAATACGGAACGGTTCCGTATTTCACTGTTTTTGAGATGATAGGTCATTAATATGGTAGAATCCGGAAACTAAGGCTCGTATTTCTGTGTGTTATTATGTTATAATTAAGTCTATGATTTGATAGAGCAGTCTGACTGAGCGATGGTAGGCACCAGCAGGCTCGTAAGCATTCATTCAAACAGCACTTTCGTGCGTTTTGCCAGCAGCTCATCGCTGTGCTTCAAGCATTGAGCTGTTTATGACTTCAAGCCTATCAACTCCCGAGATTAGGCTGGTGTAACCGATGTGAAATGGCTAGCTAGTTAGCGGGGTGCGCGCTAATAGCGCTTCAAACGTCACTCGCTCTGAGACTTGGAGAGGTTGTTCCCCTTGCTCTTTTGTGGAGCGATGGGTAACGCTGCTTCGAGGGTGGCTGTTGTCGATGTGTTCCTGGTTCGAGCTCAGGTAGGGGCGAGGAGAGGGACGGAAGCTATACTGTTACACTGGCAATACTAAAGTGCCTATAAGAACATCCAATAGTCAAAGGTATATGAAATACAAATCGTATAGAGAGAAATAGTCCTAGAATTCCTATAATAACTACAACCTAAAACTTCTTACCCTGGGAATATTGAAGACTCATGTTAAAAGGAACCACCAGCTTTCGAATGTTCTCATGTTCTGAGCAAGGAACTTAAATGTTAGCTTTTTTACATGACACATATTGCACTTTTACTTTCTTCTCCAACACTTTGTTTTTGCATTATTTAAACCAAATTGGACATATTTCATTTTATTTGAGGCTAAATAAATTTTATTGATGTATTATATTAAGTTAAAATAAGTGTTCATTCAGTATTGTTGTAATTGTCATTATTACAAATACATTTTTAAATTTTATTTTTTAATCGGCATCGGCTTTTTTTTGGTCCTCCAATAATCGGTATCGGCGTTGAAAAATCATAAATCGGTCGACCTCTAGTCTAAAGGTATGTTTAAAAAAAATGTGTAATTTGTTCAAGTCTGTTCAATCCGTGCTAAACTTGCAGCAGGATCTGGTCTTTAACAGGGCATTACGTTACGGACAGGGATATCCATCCACAGAGGAGGAGAGAAGGGGGGGACATAAGCTGGGTTATCTAAGAACAGAGCATGTTCTCTGGGACAGGGGCAGGAGTGAGAGTCTGGCATCCTACTTACGCCACTCAACAGGGAGCAGAAGTTGACATGACTCACCAAAACGTCTGGTTCTAGGACAATTATCCATAAAATGTTTATTTATCATAAGGTTCACTGTAGCTTTGCTAATGTTTTAGGATCACTTGTCTCATTTGACAGATAATCATTAATGCAGTAATATACTAGAAAGTCTGAACTAAACTCTGCTTTTAACATATCACAGAGTTTGCACAGAGCCCTGATCTCAACCCCATCGAACACCTTTGGAATTAATTGGAACGCCGACTGCGAGCCAGGCCTAACCGCCCAGCATCAGTGCCCCGACCTCACTAATGCTCTTGTGCCTGATTGGAAGCAAGTCCCCGCAGCAATGTTCCATCTAGTGGAAAGCCCAGAAGATTGGAGGCTGGTATAGCAGCAGAGGGGGAACCAACTACAATTTAATGCCCATGACTTTTGGTCATGTAGTGTATATGGGTCAAGGATGAACCGAAGACAATGGAGAGTGGTTCAGTAAAATTACCTTTAAAAACAGATTAAACAGCAGCTTATTGGGGAGAAAGAGCAGCATGAGGCCTCAATGAGCCTATCTAGCTTCTCTAGGCTACTCGAGTCAAGACGGGCACTGTTATATGGGATTATAAATAACGTGCCTGCTACAAGTTAGCTAGTCTAGGCTATAGCAGAGTTGCCTTAGCGTGTCGCTTTTCCTCCGTCTGCTCTCTCCCATCTCATACGTTACAAACTGGCCCATCCGCAGCTGCAGCAATAGAGCGTCAGTCTCTAAACCCCGCGCAGCAGTGCTCAGGTTAAAACTGTACATTCTGAGAAAAAAACATGTTTTTAGAATATCAGGCTATCAGACAAAAATGAATGATACTATTCGAATAGTGAAATTATTTAAAAACCGCATCCTTACCTCTTCCTAAAAATATGACTCAAATGTTTCTCTTTCACCTCCTTTCCTAATCTCTTTCTTTGTCCTCCTCTATTATTTTCTCTGGCAGCCCCTTGCTAAAGCTGGTCAGTATTTCGCTGTGTTCCTGATGGGCTCCCGTCACAGCCCTAACCCCAGATGAAATGCAAGCCTCACAAAATAAATGTGATATCTTTCTGTGTGCCGATCGATAGTGCTCCTTCTGCCGAACCCTACCGACAGTTGACTCTCCGTGCCGCGGCTTCATAATGGAACACTAAACCAGCTTCACCGCCAAAACACACAACATGCATGAGACACAATACACACATATACAGTTGAAGTCGGAAGTTTACATACACTTAGCTTGGAGTCATTAACACACGTTTTTCAACCATACACTAAGTACATACACTAAGTTCATTGTGCCTTTAAACAGCTTGGAAAATTCCAGAAAATTATGTAATGGCTTTAGAATCTTCTGATAGGCTAATTGACATCATTTGAGTCATTTGGAGGTGTACCTGTGGATGTATTTCAAGTCCTACCTTCAAACTCAGTGCCTCTTTGCTTGACATCATGGGAAAACCAAAAGAAATCAGCCAAAACCTCAGAAAAAAAATTGTGGACCTTCACAAGTCTGGTTCATCCTTGGGAGCAATTTCCAAGCGCCTAAAGGTACCCCGTTCATCTGTACAAACAATAGTACGCAAGTATAAACACCATGGGACCACTCAGCCGGCATACCGCTCAGGAAGGAGACGCGTTCTGTCTCCTAGAGATGAATGTACTGTGGTGCAAAAAGTGCAAATCAATTCCAGAACAAAAGACCCCGTGAAGATGCTGGAGGAAAGTTACAAAAGTATTTATATCCACAGTAAAACGAGTCCTATATCGACATAACCTGAAAGGCCACTCAGCAAGGAAGAAGCCACTGCTCCAAAACCGCCATAAAAAAGCCAGACAACGGTTTACAACTGCACATAGGGACAAAGATCATACTTTTTGGAGAATTGTCCTCTGGTCTGATGAAACAAAAATAGAACTGTTTGTCCAAAATGACCATCGTTATGTTTGGAGGAAAAAGGGGGAGGCTTGCAAGCCAAAGAACATCCCAATCGTGAAGCACGGGGGTGGCAGGTTCTTGTTGTGGGGGTGCTTTACTGCAGGAGGTACTGGTGCACTTCACCAAATAGATGGCATCATGAGAAAGGAAAATTATCTGGATATATTGAAACAACATCTCAAGACATCAGTCAGGAAGTTAAAGCTTGGTCTTAAATGGGTCTTCCAAATGGACAATGAACACAAGCATACTTCCAAAGTTGTGGCAAAATGGCTTAAGGACAAAGTCAAGGTATTGGAGTGGCCATCACAAATCCCTGACCTCAATCCTATAGAAAATTTGTGGGCAGAACTGAAAAAAGTGTGTGCGAGCAAGGAAGCCTACAATCCTCACTCAGTTACCCCAGCTCTGTCAGGAGGAATGGGCCAAAATTCACCCAACTTATTGTGGGAAGCTTGTGGAAGGCTACCCGAAACGTTTGACCCAAGTTAAACAATTTAAAGGCAATGCTACCAAATACTAATTGAGTGTATGTAAACTTCTGACACACTGGGAATGTGATGAAAGAAATGAAAGTTGAAATAAATGATTCTCTCTACTATTATTCTTAAAATAAAGAGGTGATCCTAACTAATTTTAACAAGGATTAAATGTCAGGAATTGTGAAAAACTGAGTTTAGATGTATTTGGCTAAGGTGTATGTAAACTTCTGACTTCAACTGTACATACTTGACTAGACGACACACTTAGCAGCAACCCCTCACAAAGGAGCGACTGGCACTAAGGACATCTCTGTGAAACAACAACGATTACCATTTGTTCCACTGGCGAGGAGAAAGGGTTGTTAGTGCCATTACAGTGTTCTCGAACAGCTACTATAAGAGATGTGGTGTTCGTCATTCACTGAGCTACTGATGCAAAGTCTATGACGTCGTTAAAGCAAAAGAAAACAATACTTGTACTTCTAGTGGAGTCACAGTACCGTAAGCTCAGATCGCTTTACCTCACATGCACAAAGCATCCAGTGGTTTCAAACTATTACAGAGACACCTGATTAAACACAACAGCAGTTCAACAAACTCCTGTAGCCTGAACACAACTTATCCTCATCAATACTACCTAGCCCTTCTGTCCTGCCCAGACTGAAGACGTCCTTCAACACCCCCATCACAGCTGGCCAGAGTGACAGAGAAGACACGGCATGACAGGACTCCTCCTGGCGCCACCTGGCTGAACAGGTGACTGTTAGCGTCCCCAAGCAAGGACGTCACCCATTGGGCACACATAAGAGAGCTGACAAACAGCATTTCCACTGTGGAAGGACACTCCCAACCTCAAACACTTTCTTTGTATCTTATTTACACTTTGAAGTGGCCTAGTGTCGCTTGTCACGGCGTTACCCTGCGGAGAATATGCCAAACGGGGCTTTTACATTATTCTTTTTTTACTGCTTTTCCCTAACCAGATAGTGCTTTTTGGGGGGGACATTCATTGCCATGAAAAAGCATTTGACCCCTTTCTGATTTTCTCAATATTTGCATATATTTGATACCGGATGTTATCAGATCTTCAACCAAAACCTAATATTATATAAAGGGAACCTGAGTTTACAAACAACCCCAAAATATATATATATTAATTTATTTAATTAAGTTATGCAACACCCAATTCCCCTGTGTGAAAAAGTAATTGCCCCCTTACACTCAATAACTGGTTGTGCCACCTTTAGCTGCAATGACTGCAACCAAATGCTTCCTGTAGTTGTTGATCAGTCTCTCACATGGCTGTGGAGGAATTTTGGCCTACTCTTCCATGCAGAACTGCTTTAACTTAGCGACATTTGTGGGTTTTCAAGCATGAACTACTCATTTCAAGTCCTGGTCTTCGGCAGGCATAATGGGACCCATCTTGTCCAAAAAGTAGACTCAAGTTTGCCAAAAAGTACTTGGAAGCACCTGGATGATCACCAATACTCTTGGAAAAATGTTCTATAGACAGATGAGTCAAAGGTATAACTTTTTGAACAACATGGGTCCTTTTTATGCCTGAGGAGAACCAAACACTGCATTCCAGAGTAAGAACCTTATACCAACGGTCAAGCATGGTGATGGTAGTGGGATGCTTTGCTGCCTCAGGACCTGGACGACTTGCCTTAATAGAAAGAACCATGAATTCAGCTCTGTATCAGAGAATTCTACAGGAGAATGTCAGGCCATCCGTCTGTGAGCTGAAGCTGATAAGCCTGGTATGGCAACGGCTCGGCCTCCGACGGCAAGGCACTACAGAGGGTAGTGCTTACGGCCCAGTACATCACTGGGGCCAAGCTTCCTGCCATCCAGGACCTCTATACCAGGCGGTGTCAGAGGAAGGCCCTAAAAATTGTCAAAGATTCCAGCCACCCTAGTCATAGACTGTTCTCTCTGCTACCGCACAGCAAGCGGTACCAGAACGCCAAGTCTAGGTCCAAAAGGCTTCTTAACAGCTTCTACCCCCAAGCCATAAGACTCCTGAACAGCTAATCAAATGGCTACCCAGACTATTTGCATTGACCCCCCCCCCCCTCCCTCTTTTAGGCTGCTGCTACTCTCTGTTTATTATCTATGCATAGTCAATTTAACTCTACCTACATGTACATATTACTTCAATTACCTCGACTAACCTGTGCCCCCGCACATTTGACTCTGTACCGGTACCCCCTGTATATAGCCTCGCTACTGTTATTTTACTGCTGCTCTTTAATTATTTGTTATTTTTTTTACTTAACACTTGTCTTAAAACGGCATTGTTGGTTAGAAGAGTGGGCCAAAATTCCTCCGTTGTGAGAGACTGATCAACAACTACAGGAAGAGTTTTGGTGGAGTCATTGCAGCTAAAGGTGGCACAACCAGCTATTGAGTGTAAGGGGTGTCATCACTTGGCCTGTTGGGTGAGGATCATAGGCGCCAGATTTTCCTTCCCCCCACCCTCTCTCAGTTTTATGACCGGTCGTAAATACTGTGTAGAAACTCTGCCTTAGGGTTGGTTGGCAGGATTGAAAGGAAAGAAACCTCTGTTACAAGGAGATTCCTCCCGACAGTACGGTAACATCAAAACAAATAATGAAACAATATTTCTGTATTCCAACCAGTTGGAAGGGTCTTTTTGGGTACTTAAAGAACAATAATGGCGGATTCATTACCAATTTATGATATAACTAAGGACAGGAGAACAAGATAACTATCTCTGAATGTAGATATTCCCAGTTGTCAGGGTCACACACACATATGCTGTGGAAGTTATATGATTAAATATGACACTATTTGTGAGAAGATGTTATGTGATTTTAGCCTTCTAAATGAGAGAATTGTTTTTCATATGAAGTCTTAACCAAGTCAGTGGCCACACCATCGTGAGCACAGACATTACGTCGGCGTCACGGAACACCCCTTTTCCCCAGAGTGCATAAAACCCACTTCTGACAAAAATGTACATTAGACCTAGCAGGTGGACGGGAAGTCACGAATGGTCAAGAAATCTACAAAACTAAAAACCAGAGAACGTGTGTCCCCACTCTGAAATGGTTACCACTCTATAGGCCAACGAGACCGACAGCATTAGCTGAAAGGTAAAGAATGGCTAGAAACGCTGAAACTTTCAACAGAGAAGAAGAAGATCTCTACAAGACTACACATTCACAGTCTACAGCTGTATATGTAAAATAGTCTAGTAAACTCGACCGAAGACGAGACGAAGAACAATTTCCTCCCACCACTCTATTCTAACGAACACTTCCTCTGAAAGATCCATTCTAACAGACACCCTGAAGCTACAACTACGAAATAATTTGATGTCTGGCGGACAAACCAGAGATTTTCTGTCGAATTACCCCCCCAGACGGACCGTGATTTCAACAGCGAGACAACAAAGGCATACAATTGTAAATATACAGTATACATTGCAATTATTTTCAAATGAGCGGCCATCCATGTGCAAAGTATTCGCATTTCACTGAGCATAGTTATCATCTGTGTGTACGATAGTGAAGTCCTTTGTCTTTTCTCCCGCTCTTTCTTACATGCCCTTCCCTTTTCATTTGGTGTAACAAGCCATCATATCGGTTTAGTCTACTAGGGACTTTCATTGCATTGTGTTAGTAACCAATAACTATACTGTTTGTGTGTTTATGTAATTCTGTGTGATTATTTAGTTAGTTAATAAATAATTAAGCCAATTTGTATATCGCCGATTCATCATTTATGCATTTGTGCAGATATCCAAGGATTTTGCGACATTCAGAATGAGACTGATAGAAGGTAAATTACAATTCATTAATGACTGATTGATGACTGAAATGTAAGAGATATTTGTATCTTTAAGAGTTAATTCGGAAAACGGTAACTCGTTAAATACACTTTTTCCGTGGAGCCCCAAGATTGCTTAATTGTTACATGCATAATTTAATCGTAATAATTAAACATAGTTAATCGATTTGATTAAACAATCATCATCACATTAATGTAAGCCAAGACACGACAGGGGGCAATTCCTTTTTCACACAGTGGCATTGGGTGTTGCATAACTTTGTTTATGAAATAAATGTAAAAAGTATGTAATTGTTGTGTTATTTGTTCACTCAGGTTCCCTTTATCTAATATTAGGTTTTGGTTGAAGATCTGATACCATTCGGTATCAAAAACTGATTAAATCAGAAAGGGGGCAAATACTTTTTCATGGCACTGTAGCTCTATTGAGGAAGAGTTTTTTTCCCACTTCTTCGCCCTTTTTTTGTGAGAATCCTTTGAGCTTCTCAGTCTCGCGGTCACTCTCACTGCACGCTTAGATGGACTCACAAACAAGCCATGAGTCACTGTAAACTCACTGTGAACAAGGTGCCCGCAGCGCACAGCGGAGTCTGTCTGAACAGCACAAGCACATCTCTCTCCCTCTACACCGTAAACCCACATATACACACAGAGAGATATCTGCAACATAAACACAGAAAGGGCAAGGGCGAGGAGAGAGGCAAGCGGAGCCCTGAGAATAAGTTGGAAAAACTTGGAAAGTTCAACGCTTTGGCAAAAACACAGGACAAAACAAAAAGTATCTTTAACCTCCCGAATTGTACCACTGGAGTTACGACTCACAGATGTGTCAAAGTGTTCAGTCAGGGAGGTGCGCAGGTTAAAATCCCAGCAGGGGATTGGCTGCTTGAGAACACTCCTCCTGAGAAGAGTTTTAAAAGGTACATCTCCACTGTAAAAGCAGCCAGTAAAAGTATACAGGTACATAGGTATGAACACATCCCAGTCTGCATAAATTACAGCCTCTCTGCCAGTCAACCCTGATAGGCCGCTTTGATGGGAAAAATAAATTAGGGTTTTATTTGTCGCAGCGGAACAACGACAAGATGCCAACAGCACCGTCGGCTCCCGGTTTTGTTGCTGTGGCAATAACCTTGGAGACAGGAACCATAAATCAGTGGCGGTGAGTCCCTCGGACAAATGGGGGGGTCATGAGATGTGGCGGTGGGTCTCTGGGCATCTTTCACTGCTGCCATTAGGGTGGGACAGGCCGTCCACCTCCATGTTGGGCCGAGAGGGGAGAGAGAGAGAGGAGACATCTCCTCTGACAGAGAGAGAGGACAAACTAAAGATGGAAATAAACAAGCATTTTTTTATCACTGATATGTTTCTTAACACTGGAGCTGCTTTAGACAGAGAGGAAGGGGAAACCAGGCAACAATGGAGTGGAATGCCTAAAGGGAGAGCCAGGGATCTAAAGCTAGATTTATATTGAAAATGCAATATAGCTCGCGGATGCGGACACAGATATCTACTTATGAAAACGAGGGCTCTAAAAGTACATATTTCCCCAAACGCTTGTGTAAATCTATTTTCTTAAGACTGGGAGGAAACCGACAGGCACAGGAGTTCACACAGACGACTGAAAAATAACTGAGAAACTTCTCTTCTGTTAGGTGGGTAGAATAGGCATCTTCCCCCGGAGAAATCGTCACTAGATAGGTCTACCTCCAGGCCTACACACAGGCGTTCAACAGCTGGGAAAATGACGTCTAATTCCCCAGATTTCAACCCACTGCCCTTGCTAATACGGACAGAGTGCAGGTATCCACCCGTTGAGACAAGGAGTTGGGTGTGTGATAGAGGTCGACCGATTATGATTTTTCAACGCCGATACCGATTAATGGAGGACCAAAAAAAGCCAATACCGATTAATCAATACCGATTAATCGAGCCTTAGGTCATTAATATGGTCGATTTCGGAAACTATCATCTCGAAAACAAGACATTTATGCTTTCTGTGAAATACGGAACCGTTCCGTATTTTATCTAACGGATGGCATCCATAAGTCTAAATATTCCTGTTACATTGCACAACCTTCAATATTATGTCATAATTACGTAAAATTCTGGCAAATTAGGCGGCAAACTGTTGCATATACACTGACTCTGCGTGCAATGAACGCAAGAGAAGTGACACAATTTCACCTGGTTAATATTGCCTGCTAACCTGGATTTCTTTTAACTAAACATGCAGGTTTAAAAATATATACTTCTGTGTATTGATTTTAAGAAAGGCATTGATGATTATGGTTAGGTACACATTGGAGCAACGATACGCACCGCATCGATTATATGCAACGCAGGACACGCTAGATAAACTAGTAATATCATCAACCATGTGTAGTTAACTTGTGATTATGATTGATTGATTGATTGTTTTTTATAAGATAACTTTAATGCTAGCTAGCAACTTACCTTGGCTTCTACTGCATTTGCGTAACAGGCAGGCTCCTCATGGAGTGCAATGTAATCAGATGGTTAGAGCGTTGGACTAGTTAACTGTAAGTGTGCAAGATTGAATCCCCCGAGCGGACAAGGTAAAAAATCTGTCATTCTGCCCCTGAACAAGGCAGTTAACCCACTGTTCCTAGGCCGTCATTGAAAATAAGAATGTGTTCTTAACTGACTTGCCTAGTTAAATAAAGATTAAATAAAGGTGATTTTTTTTTTTTTTTTTAACGATTTCCGATTGTTATGAAAACTTGAAAATCGGCCCTAATTAAATCGCCCATTCCGATTAATCGGTCGACCTCGTGTGTGATACAAACACTGTGACGACTCGTTTACATTTTCCATGTATTCGGTGTACTCACAATCACACAGTCATATGCGCACACACACACACACCTATGGTTCTCACGGACACCGACTGGGTGTAGGTGTTTTCAAACACTGAGGAACAGCAGGATAAATCTGATAGCCACTCTGCCAGTGTCCATCATTAAAGCCCAGACTGCAGACAAGCAGCCGCAAAAGCAGAGTAGTCCCAACACAGCACGGGCCCTCATCGATCCACAACAACTTACTCAGACGTAGCAGAGCACAAGTCTGGGCTGAATCTCTCAAACTTACCCCAGTGTGTGTCTGTGTGTGTGTGTGTGTGTGTGTGTGTGTGTGTGTGTGTGTGTGTGTGTGTCTGTGTTTTCAGTCTGTGTGTATATATTACTGATGACAGTATCTGTGCATGTTCATTTCCCTGCTTGGTTGCTCCGGACACAATCGATGTGGTGTCTTGGAAAGTGTGTGAGTGACATTACTGTCAGCTGTGTCAATTAGACTCTGCTCCTACCTTAGGTTGATTAAGAGACTCCATTAGGAACAGGACATCTATTCCTGGCTCATCGCTACTGGGATTTTCACTACCACAGTGTGTGCGTGTATGCCTCCATACCTCAGGCATGGCGGTGGTCTTGTCAGGACGTCTGGTCTCAGGCTCTCCAGTAAGGGGGTTACGTAGGGTCTGGAGGAACAGCGCTGCCTTTCTCTTCCTCTCCGCCTGCAGCTGCTTCTCCTTGGACTCCTTTGAGGCCTGGGCCAGCTTCTCCCTGGCAGCTGCAGCCAGACGGTCCTCTAGCTTCTGCTTGGCTAGATGGAGAGGGACAGAGGTCAGGTACAGCATACAGACAGAATGGTTTCTGCACCATACAAACAGAATGGTTTCTGCATGGCTACAGGAGGAAGGGAGGGAAGCGAGAGAGATAAAGAGAGAGCGCAGATGAACACCAGCATTTTTCAGCATTTTTTTTTTACAAAAAGATTCCACCCCCTCTAAACTCCGGTGTCCAAACACCCAGTGCACTCTAGACCTTCTGTATGAGGACCAACACACAGGCACGACCTAAGAGCACAGCAGGAAAGGGTGGCCACAGCACTCAAGGGTGTGATTGAAAAAGCTTATTCTACTTTCCCCAACGGACAAGTGGTTATCTCCACCTTGCTACCACAAAAATACTTCCACCCTGCTACCATACAGAAGGTAAAAGCAAGTATTTCCCTTGACTGTGCCTCAAAACCAAATGTTTACCGTGCCCACCAATGCTATAGATCATGGGTGTCAAACTCTGGCCCGCGGGCCAAATCTGGCCCGCGGGGTAATTATATTTGGCCCGCGAGACAATACCAAATTACTACTAGAGCTGGCCCGCCGGTATTATACAGCGCATTCACCGCTAATACTACGAATCCCATAATGCTCTGCTGTTGTTTTCGCGCGCCAATCAGGACAGGACCCAGAAACGCCCTCTCCTCTGTGACAGTAGTCATAGCAACATAGACGCTACAACTGTCAGCGCGCTATCCCTTCCCAAAAATGGCGAAAAGAAAGGCAGAAAACAGGAGCTTTCTGGACAAGTGGGAGGCAGAATATCTGTTTACATATGTAAAAGACAAACCTGTTTGTCTTGTTGGTGGAGTCAACGTGGCTGTAAGTAAGGAGTACAACATTAGACGACACTATGAAACGAAACACCATGACAAATACAAGGACCTGGACATGACTCAAAGGAGCCAGAAAGTAGAGGAGATGAAAAGAAGTTTGGTTTCACAACAGAATATGTTCAAAAAAGCCACATCACAAAGTGAGGCTGCTGTAAAGGCTAGTTATATAGTGGCAGCAGAGATCACAAAATCAGCCCGGCCCTTTAATGGGCTTGAATGGTTGATTGATTTATTATCATTTTATTTGTAAAATTATTAGCCAGTGGAGAAAATGTTTATTTTGGTATTTAAATCAGAAGGCTGCAAATAGAAAAGAGGCATACGATTTTTATTTAAATTTTATTTATTTAATAAATGAATGCCATTGATGTGTTTTTTCATTTGAAATTCGATTTTGCATGTCTCCACTATTAAATTATATATTGTATGGTAATAAGCGATGCTTGTTCCATATTCAATGTTAAAGCAAAACTTGTTTGGGTCCATATTAAAAGGTTCATTTGTTCAATGTTGGCCCGCAACTTTGTTCAGGTTTTACATTTTGGCCCACTGGGTATTTGAGTTTGACACCCCTGCTATAGATGGAAGGAATGTATGTGGAAACCTACCAAAAAACAATTAGGAAACAACAAATTCAATCCCTTTTAGAAAACTTCCTGGACAAAACTTTCCACTGTAATAGTGATGGTGTAAACTTGGCAGTAGAAAACCTAAACAGTATATTTGACCTCTGAGCTTCCCTATCAAATCAAAAACAACAATGACAAATGGTTTGATGAAGAATGCAAAAACCTAAGAAAGATATTGAGAAACATAGAGACCCAGAAAACTTGAGCCTAAGCCTTCACTATGGTGAATCACTAAAACAATACAGAAAGACACTATGGAAAAAGAAGGAACAGCACTTCCAAAATCATGCATAGACTCTAACCACTGCGGGGGAAATTGGAAAACAGTAAAACAACAACACAAAGAGTTATCTATCCACAATGGAGATGTGTGGGTAAACACCTTCTCCAATCTTTTTGGCCCTATAACAAAGAACAAACAGCAAAAACATTTACATGATGAAATACAAATCTTAGAATCAACTATTAAAGACTACCAGAACCCACTGGATTCTCCAATTACATTGAATGAACTACAGGACAAAATACAAACCCTCCAACCCAAAAAGGCCTGTGGTGTTGATGGTAGCCTCAATGAAATTATAAAATATACAGACCACAAATTCCAATTGTCTACACTTAAATTCTTTAACATCATCCGTGGCTCTGGCATCTTCCCCATTATTTGGAACCAAGGACTGATCACCCCAATCTACAAAAGTGGAGACAAATTTGACCCCAATAACTACTGTGGGATATGCGTCAACAGCAACCTTGGGAAAATCCTCTGCCTTATCATTAACAGCAGACTCGTACATTTCCTCAGTGAAAACAATGTTCTGAGCAAATGTCAAATTGTCTTTTTACCAAATTACAGTATGCCAGACCACGTATTGACTCTGCACACCCTAATTGACAAACAAAACAAAGGCAAAGTCTTCTCATGCTTTGTTAATTTCAAAAATGCTTTTGACTCAATTTGGCACGAGGGTCTGCTAAAATATTTGAATCAGTTATAGAACCCATTGCCCGTTATGGTTGTGAGGTCTGGGGTCCGCTCACCAACCAAGATTTCACAAAATGGGACAAACACCAAATTTAGACTTTGCATGAAGAATTCTGCAAAAATATACTCTGTGTACAACGCAAAACACCAAATAATGCATGCAGAGCATAATTAGGCCGATACCCTCTAATTATCAAAATCCAGAAAGAGCCATTAAATTCTACAACCACCTAAAAGGAAGCGATTCCCAAACATTCCATTACAAAGCCATCATCTAAGATGAACCTGGAGAAGAGTCCCCTAAGCAAGCTGGTCCTGGGGCTCTGTTCACAAACACAAACAAACCCCACAGAACCCCAGGACAGCAACACAATTAAACCGAACCAAATCATGAGAAAACAAAAAGATGATTACTTTACATATTGGAAAGAATTCACAAAAACTGAGCATACTAGAATGCTATTTGGCCCTAAACAGATAGTACACACTTAAGGAAAGCTTTGACTATGTACAGACTCCGTGAGCATAGCCTTGCTATTGAGAAAGGCCGCCGTAGGTTGACCTGGCTCTCAAGAGAAGACAGGCTATGTGCACACTCCCCACAAAATTAGGTGGAAACTGAGCTGCACTTCCTAACCTCCTGACAAATGTATGACCATATTAGAGACACATAATTCCCTCAGATTACAGATACACAAAGAATTCGATGAGAGAGAAGAGGTCAAAGATGTGTTGAGCGTGAGTGATTCCCCTCTGTGTCGAGGTGTGAGAGAAAAGCTACTGTACTCCGAGGCACAGCTGGGGCTTGGCTGTGGAGGAGATCGGAAAAGAGCAGAGGAGGAGAGAAAGAATACGGGGGAGGGAGAGAAGAGAGCAGGGGAGAGCGAGTGGCAGTGTAGGATCAAATGGAGCAGTGGAGGGCAGACAAGGAAGCAGGCAGAGAGAGGTGTCTAAGACAGTGTTTAAGGTACATTTTGTAGACATTAACACTGTATTGAAGATGGGGGGAATAGGAATATATGGGGTACGACATGGTATGAGTGTATTGAAGCTTATGGACACATTTCAGCTTACCATTCCCAAACACAACACCTCATAGGTAAAGTTTGTGGATTGGCTATGGTGGAGTGTGGATGTAGTTTGAATTCGAGGTGTTCACGGATCCCCCTGTACTCGAATACCCAAGAGGGTCCGGATCCAGAATTCCAAATAATTTCAGATCTGATATGATTGTCACGGGTATGTGTAATTTTAAATGACTAGTCCGGAAGGACCCATATAGATCTGAACGTGACTGCTGCAGTAGAGAGAGAGAAATTGTATCATTTATCCTGCTGCTCTTTGCTTTTCACCTGGAATGGCGTGTGTAGCTTGTTGTTGTTGACTAGGGTTGCAAAGGGTCTGAAACTTTACGGTAAATTTACAGAATTTTCCTGTAAATTTTCCATGGGAAGTTAAGCCTGGGAATTTGGGGAATTTTGCTTAAATTCATAAAAAAAGTTAGCTTATAACAGCGAACATTTTTTGAGGACTACACTTAAGGCAATTCCTAGGTCTTGTGGCATATTTTGGTTAAACTAGCCCCAATTTAATGGAATTGCAACCCTCTGCATGCACAGTGTATTCTTCCATCACATGTACAGCTGATTCTCAAGATCTTGCACACTAATGAGATGCTATTGAGCCCACACTACTATACTGTCTGAGCCAAGGACTACATGCTTTCTGGTAAGTTGTGATGGCCAAACTGGGTGGGGTGAATATATTATATATGACATAGATTATTTTTTCTTAACGAGTAAATAGTAGCCTACAACACCGTGTGTTTAAATCATTTATAACTTGTTAACAATTTCTGCTAGTTAGTTTTTGATACCTCGTGGGTTTTAGCTTGCTTGAGCATGCTAACTGAGGAGTGTTAATTCACCGGTTTACATACGTTTCATTTTAAAACATCTTACAAAGGACTTGTTTAATCTAACTACTTAACTATTTATCTGTATATGGAATTTTATTTGTTTCTCCTTTTTCTCTAATCTTTACAGGAAAATGCTACGGGCACTATCTGATGTGTGGAGACATTTCACTGCAGCTAATGTAAAAGGAAAAGCTGTGTATATTTGCAAATACTGTGCCAAGTCATATGTGAAGAATGTAACAAAGATGCAGAATCATCTGGCCAAGTGCATAAAGTTCCCTCAGCGCTCACAACAAGTAACCTCTGGCACAAGCCCCTCTACTTCTATTTGAGGTGAAAACGTTGAATCAGACACCTTATTGATAGCAACAGCTCATGGTCCTCCTGGAATCAGACGTTTTTTTGACTCAATGGATGAACGTAGTCAGAGAAATGCAGATGAATGTCTTGCTCGAGATGTGTATGCAACTGGTTCACCACCTCTGATGCTCACAGGCAATGTGTATTGGAAGAGATTTCTGAATGTTCTCCGCCCAGCATACACCCTACCAAACAGACATGATTTATCTACTCATTTGCTGGATGCAGAGTTCAACAGAGTTCAAGTGAAGGTCAAGCAAATCATAGAGAAAGCAGACTGTATTGCAATCATCTCTGATGGGAGGTTGAATGTTCGTGGGCAAGGAATAATTAACTACTTCATCTCCACCCCTCAACCAGTATTCCACAAGAGCAGACACAAGGGCCAACAGACACACCGGTCTCTACATTGCAGATGAGCTGAAGGCAGTCATCAATGACCTTGGAACACAGAAGGTATTTGCACTGGTGACAGACAATGCTGCGAACATGAAGGCTGCTTGGTCCAACAACCTCCTTCCCTCAGTAAGTCCTACCCTCACTTATCAAATGCAAATTAATTACTTAAAAATCATACAATGTGATTTTCTGGATTCCGTCTCTCACAGTTGAAGTGTACCTATCATAAAAATTACAGACCTCTACATGCTTTGTAAGTAGGAAAACCTGCAAAATCGGCAGTGTCTCAAATACTTGTTCTCCCCACTGTATATGCTTAATGGTAATGATTAAAATATTCCACCCCGAAATCATATAATTGTATGAAATTTATTAGAATCATAAAACTATAATCTGATGATGTGTGTAGTTTTAGTCAGAATTAGAACAAGGACCGTTTGTTCCTTTTTAGTATGTAAGCAGGGTGCAAGTGTGAAACAAATGATAAGAGGAGCTATCGACAGACAAGTTGTACTACTGTGTTCCTTACAGGACATTCTGTCTCCACCCGTGGAGGGGAGAAACTGTTAGGCTTGCAGAAAATTATGAAACATGTTGCAGATTAAAGAAACAATGTATCTGTGTAGTGGAAAAACACCGACTGTCTGAGCAAGGCGTAGCTTAAGATTTGAACTTGTTTGTGTTTGTGTTAGAAAGACTGTTTGCATTTTTGACTTTAGAACGTTCTCGTGAATAAACTGTACTAACCTTTTGCAAAAGCTGAGTCTTTGCCTAATTATTATTAAACCCATGGCCTTACAAACCTCGGGGATTGGTCAAAGCTATTGATTGTTAGTTAGTATCATTGTGATTGAAAATTCTCCTGAAACTCATGCATTGAATTTGCTCCTCAAGGACATCATGGCACTGAAAACAATGGATACACTCTACAAGAGAGCCAAGGAAATGGTTAGGTATGTGAAGGGTCATCAAGTTATAGCAGCAATCTACCTCACCAAGCAAAGTGAGAAGAATAAGAGCACCACATTGAAGCTGCCCAGCAACACCTGTTGGGGTGGTGTTGTCATCATATTTGACAGTCTCTTGGAGGGGAAGGAGTCTCTCCAAGAAATGGCAATATCACAGTCTGCCGATATGGACAGCCCCATCAAGAGGATCCTCCTGGATGATGTATTTTGGGAGAGAGTGGTAAGCAGCCTGAAACTCCTGAAACCTATAGCAGTAGCCATTGCACTGATTGAGGGAGACAATGCCATCCTGTCTGATGTTCAGACTCTGCTTGCAGATGTAAGAGAAGAAATCCATACTCCCCTGCCCACTTCACTGTTGCTCCAAGCAGAGGAAACTGCAGTTCTGAAATACATCAAAAAGCATGAAGACTTCTGCCTGAAACCCATACACGCCACAGCATATATTGGACTCCAAGTATGCTGGCAAGAGCATCCTGTCTGGTGCAGAGATCAACAAGGCCTATGGTGTCATCACTACCATGTCTCGCCACCTTGGCCTGGATGAGGGCAAGGTTCTTGGCAGTCTGGCGAAGTACACTACCAAGCAAGGGCTTTGGGATGGAGATGCAATATCTCATAAGCCACCTGGTAGAAGGGAACTTTGTGGATCTGAGGCCCTTTCCCCTGTTGCCTCCATCATCCTCCAAATCCCACCAACATCAGCCGCCTCAGAGCGCAACTGGTCCTTGTTTGGGAACACACACCACAGCACACAAAGGTTGACAAATACAAGGGTTGAAAAATTGGTACCATCCGGGCAAATTTGAGGCTTTTTGAGCCAGACAACGAGCCATCCTCAACAAGGTTGGAAAGTGACAGTGAAGATGAGGCCTCAGTCGGATGTTCAAGAGGTGGACATTGAGGAGGTCCAGGGAGAAGACATGGAAGCCTGAGAGGAAGACAGTCTAGAAACTAAAGCTTTGGTTATCATTTTACAGATGTATGTTGAAACAGTTTTTGGGAGATGCGAAGGATCATTGGGGATCATTCAATATTCCCTTTCTTTTGTTGTTCAGTGAAATCATCCCATGTGAAGAGTAAACACATTTAATTAAAGTTCAAATCGTAACTAAATCGTTTTTTAAATTTCTATTGGTCGGATTTAATAATTTGCAATTATGTCTACTGATGATAAGGTAACATTTTTATGTTTCTGTCTCCATATGATATGGTAAATATATCCAATGCAAAAAACATCTACATTTAAATAGTATTAATATTAATTAGCATATATTTCCATTAATTCCTATATATTCCTGTTAATTCCCATATATTCCCGTTAATTCCCACGGAAGGTTTCCACCACTTAATAGTACCGAAAATGTGCAACCCTGTTGTTGACTAATCATAATTCATCAGTGGCAATAGGCTACAGTCATAGAGCCTCCATGTGGGACAAAAGTTAGCAGATATCTAATCAATGGAAGACGGAATTAAAAGTTAAAGGAGGAGGACCAACAGGTAGGTTGCTACTTCACATTCTGAACGGAGTTGTTGTTTGCAACAGATTAGGACGAGAAAGCGCATGCAGCCTCAATTAGCCTAGTTAAGACAGATACTACGTAATCATATTGGATGATAAATGACCTAGTTATGGCAGCTATTAGTCTACTATAGCGTGAGTCGGCTTGGTTGCAGTCTCTCATCTCTCCTCCCTGTTCCTGTGTCACTCGCTCACACTCACAGTAGCCTACACACACAGCACGGCCCCTGCTAGAGCGTCACCTCTCTCTACCTCCTCTCCCTCGCACTTTATTAGCTCCGGTTAATAAAGTAGCTTAAAAAATGACTTTTCTGCTGCTTCCCTCACTCAGATCGGACCTGGTCTGGATTCGACCAGGTCTATACGGAACGGGTCTAGATGTCCTCGGTTCCGTTTGGAACGGGTCTCTATTTATGCATATTGGGTCTGGATGGGAAAGCCCCAGGTCCATTTCGGAACAGGTCCCAAAAGGCCTCCAGTGTGAATTCCACTTATACAGTGAAATTAGCTAACTGGGTCTCCTGCCATCATCTGCAATTACCGTTATGCCTGCCTACATTCCTCTCTGTAGGCACAGCCCAACGTAACTGTTAATGACAGAGAGAACACAAGGATGTGACAGAGGTCAGAGAAAACGAGAGAATGGAGAGAGAAAGATGATGAGAGACAGGAACAAATCATGGGGGAGAAGAGGACGACAGTGATCCCGAGGACTATATTAACGTGGACTCCAGGCATGTAACGTGGACTCCGGGCATGTAACGTGGACTGTGGCTATTGAACGTGGTGCGGGGATAAATTGCCCAGCCCCGAATACAATAGCTCAATTTACTGTGTGTGCGGGCAGCGATAACCATCTGCAATCTTCCCTAGTTTGTTCATCGGAAGCGCACAGGGAGAGCTCAAAAACAAGTCATTATATTACGCAACCGTAGGGGGTGAATACATAGTTCTCTCTATACTATAAATAGGCTGGCTACCAAGGCAAATCATATGGGGCTTAGTGTGAACACACCAGGGACAGAACAGAACTACCACCCTAAGGTAGACCCACTTCCTTAATGGAGTGAGAGGCAGAAAGAAATATACAGAGACAGAGTAAGCATGAGAAGAGAGAGAGAGAAAGAGATATACAGAGACAGAGTAAGCATGAGAAGAGAGAGAGAGGGAGAAAGAGATATACAGAGACAGAGTAAGCATGAGAAGAGAGAGAGAGGGAGAAAGAGATACACAGAGACAGAGTAAGCATGAGAAGAGAGAGAGAGAGGGAGAAAGAGATATACAGAGACAGAGTAAGCATGAGAAGAGAGAGAGAGAGGGAGAAAGAGATATACAGAGACAGAGTAAGCATGAGAAGAAAGAGAGAGGGAGAAAGAGATACACAGAGACAGAGTAAGCATGAGAAGAGCGAGAGAGAGGGAGAAAGAGATACACAGAGACAGAGTAAGCATGAGAAGAGCGAGAGAGAGGGAGAAAGAGATATACAGAGACAGAGTAAGCATGAGAAGAGAGAGAGAGAGGGAGAAAGAGATATACAGAGACAGAGTAAGCATGAGAAGAGAGAGAGATAGGGAGAAAGAGATATACAGAGACAGAGTAAGCATGAGAAGAGAGAGAGAGAGGGAGAAAGAGATATACAGAGACAGAGTAAGCATGAGAAGAGAGAGAGAGGGAGAAAGAGATATACAGAGACAGAGTAAACATGAGAAGAGAGAGAGAGGGAGAAAGAGATATACAGAGACAGAGTAAGCATGAGAAGAGAGAGAGAGGGAGAAAGAGATATACAGAGACAGAGTAAGCATGAGAAGAGAGAGAGAGGGAGAAAGAGATATACAGAGACAGAGTAAGCATGAGAAGAGAGAGAGAGGGAGAAAGAGATATACAGAGACAGAGTAAGCATGAGAAGAGAGAGAGAGAGGCAGAAAGAGATACACAGAGACAGAGTAAGCATGAGAAGAGCGAGAGAGAGGGCGAAAGAGATATACAGAGACAGAGTAAGCATGAGAAGAGAGAGAGAGAGGGAGAAAGAGATATACAGAGACAGAGTAAGCATGAGAAGAGAGAGAGAGAGGGAGAAAGAGATATACAGAGACAGAGTAAGCATGAGAAGAGAGAGAGAGAGGGAGAAAGAGATATACAGAGACAGAGTAAGCATGAGAAGAGAGAGAGAGAGGGAGAAAGAGATATACAGAGACAGAGTAAGCATGAGAAGAGAGAGAGAGGGGGAAAGAGATATACAGAGAGAGTAAGCATGAGAAGATAGAAAGGGAGAAAGAGTGACTTAGAAAGAACAAGTGAAAAGGAGTGAGTGAAAGGTGAAGAAGGACAGTGACTTGGAGAGAAAATAAAACAAAATAAATGAGAGAGAAAGACAGACCTGCAGGCAGGCCTAAATTAAAGTTTATTTGTCACGTGCGCCGAATAGGCGGTGTAGACCTTACAGTGAAATGCTTACTTACAGGCTCTAACCAACAGTGCAAAAAGGTATTAGGTGAACAATAGGTAAGTAAAGAAATAAAACAACAGTAAATAGACAGGCTATATACAGTAGCGAGGCTATAAAAGTAGCGAGGCTACATACAGACACCGGTTAGTCAGGCTGATTGAGGTAGTATGTACATGTAGATATGATTAAAGTGACTATGCATATACGATGAACAGAGAGTAGCAGCAGCGTAAAAGAGGGGTTGGGGGGGGGGGGGGGCACACAATGCAAATAGTCCGGGTAGCCATTTGATTACCTGTTCAGGAGTCTTATGGCTTGGGGGTAAAAACTGTTGAGAAGCCTTTTTGTCCTAGACTTGGCACTCCGGTACCGCTTGCCATGCGGTAGTAGAGAGAACAGTCTTTGACTGGGGTGGCTGGTGACAATTTGTAGGGCCTTCCCCTGACACCGCCTGGTGTAGAGGTCCTGGATGGCAGGCAGCTTAGCCCCAGTGATGTACTGGGCCGTACACACTACCCTCTGTAGTACCTTGTGGTCAGAGGCCGAACAATTGCCGTACCAGGCAGTGATGCAACCGGTCAGGATGCTCTCGATGTTGCAGCTGTAGAACCTTTTGAGGATCTCAGGACCCATGACAAATCTTTTTAGTTTCCTGAGGGGGAATAGGCTTTGTTGTGCCCTCTTCACGACTGTCTTGGTGTGTTTGGACTATTCTAGTTTGTTGTTGATGTGGACACCAAGGAACTTGAAGCTCTCAACCTGCTCCACTACAGCCCCGTCGATGAGAATGGGGGCGTGCTCGGTCCTCCTTTTCCTGTAGTCTCCAATCAGCTCCTTAGTCTTGGTTACGTTGAGGGATAGGTTGTTATTCTGGCACCACCCGGCCAGGTCTCTGACCACCTCCCTATAGTCTGTCTCTTTGTTGTCGGTGATCAGGCCTACCACGGTTGTGTCGTCTGCAAACTTAATGATGGTGTTGGAGTCGTGCCTGGCCATGCAGTCGTGGGTGAACAGGGAGTACAGGAGGGGACTGAGCACGCACCCCTGTGGAGCTCCAGTGTTGAGGATCAGCATGGCAGATGTGTTGCTACCTACCCTCACCACCTGGGGGTGGCCCGTCAGGAAGTCCAGGATCCAGTTGCAGAGGGAGGTGTTTAGTCCCAGGATCCTTAGCTTAGTGACAATCTTTGAAGGTACTATGGTGTTGAACGATGAATAGCATTCTCACATAAGTGTTCCTTTTGTCCAGGTGGGAAAGGGCAGTGTGGAGTGCAATAGAGATGGCATCATCTGTGGATCTGTTTGGGCCTGGTCAGATTGTTTGAGAGAGGCCCCCCAATAAGTAGGGTTCTTGGCCACTCAAGTGCTTTAGCAATCAAATCATTTGCGCTGCTTCAAAACTAAGACATTTTGGGCCCGCCATCAGTAAAACAAATCCTGCTATTGTTCATCTTTACAACAGCACTAAGGGAGGGGGAAGATAGAAGATGACAGAACAAATTGTTCTTTTTTGTTGTAAATGTATAAGCAGATTGTCACAGCAATTGAAAGTCAAAAGCTGTTTTAGAGACAAAAGGACTTAAGACAGCACAGGCTCCCGCACACACACTCACACGAACAACCACGTGCGCACACACCCACGCACACAGAGACACACACACTTTACTAATGAGAACTGCCACTGGTCTCACTCAACAACAGCACAGCTATGGGCCTTAAGGCAGTAAAGAACTATTGACGTGGTCCCTCATTGGTCATGATAGAGAGAGTGCAGACACACATTATGCTTTCCACAAAATGGACCTAGTGGTCTGGAAGATCGAACACACTCAAATATAGGGCATGGCAGACAACAGACAAGCATTATTTCACAACAGCATTAAAGCTAGAATGCTTAATTGGTGAAACTACTACGTTCATTTCGGATAATAGAACAAAGAAGTTACAGTAATTACAGCAAACCATTCTATTGCTCTATTCTAATTATAATCTCCAAATGGTAGGTACTCTATATCAGTCCACCGAATCCAAGTAGTCTTGTCAGTCTACTCTGGCCTAGGGCTGTGGCGGTCAATACATTTTGTGAGCCGGTGATTGTCAAGCAAATAACTGCTGGTCTCCTGGTAAATGACCGTTAATTAATATAAACACATTTAGCATCTCCTGGCTTCCACACAAGCGACTGATGGAGACCTTTGAAACACCTACATTTTAAAAAGTAATATAGCCTGCACCTTCACAATAAATCCATGATTTATTTCAGACAGATCTAAAGAAACATGATATGAAGAAAATGTTGTCTATTTCAGAAGAACAGAATAGCATATTCTGAGTTGTCCTTATGTTAGGCCCTGATCTGGCTATGCCAAATGGCTGTGGGCTACACTAGTTCATTAAGCAGACAAGATTTGCTTAGGATTCTGTGGCATTATTTTATAGTATAAAGAATACAATTGAACAAACTGAACAATATAGAATGCGGCTATTCTGTGTTAAGCGGTTAAAGAAATAGGTACTTCCTATATGCTTAATTTAGAGTTATTCATGTAACTTTAGTTGTGATACAAACATATGTTTAGATTTGTAATACCTTATATGGCTTCATAATGCGACTAATGATGATTTGAATAAAGTTGCATGAAAGGCGATGGATATAATAATTATTATTCCCTTTTCCCTGAGTGCTGCATGCTCCATAGCACCTCTCACTCGCATGGCTCTCCGTCACGTGATCGGGTCTTACTCACAGGCTACAAGTGAAGACAGACACATCGGGGACGCAACTGCGTACGTCCTTATCCAATTCCAAGGTGCAAATTGAAGATATTGGAAGAACTGTCCACATTTACTTTTCGTCATCCAACAAGAGGAGTAGGCCTAACAAACAGCTAAAGCTCTAGCCTATGTAAATCTACTATCCTCATAGTACAAAAGTTTAGCTATTATATTCTGTGCAAGAAATACATTTTCCAAACAGTCTGGGACAGTTGTGGGATGCGATAGAGTCCAAAATAATATCACTACTAGCATCAAAATAACTTTTTTACGCAATGAGGCTGAAGCAACAGATCAGAACATTTAGCTTAAAATGTTGATAAACTATCAGGATATTTCTTCACATTATAAGCGCAGCAATGCGCACATTAGTAGGCTATAAGCGCAAATGCTCAATTAACGGAAAACACCATTATCAAAAGTGACCACAAATGTGATTATGCATGTAATGCTTTTAATATAAAGGTGCAGTTTATTGGTGAAAATGATCTTCCCCAAACATGAAACTCACATGCTGCTTATGTATGCCGGTTTGGTTCTACACCCCTTGTAAAGAGGATTAATGTGCTTCATTTTAAGTTATTTGGCCACTTTAGTTGTGATACAAACCTTATCAAAACATATAGGCCTATGGGCTAGCCTAAATGAGGTGTGACTATGATTAGAAAAAGTCGGAGAAAAAGGGCATTGTTTCTTGCCTTGCCTTTGGGCATCATGATAATATATAATTCACACGTGAAAGGCTAATATTGTCACTGGCAATTATTCGCATGGAATAGCCTTCATTTCTCAGAACAAGAATAGACTGACGAGTTTCAGAAGAAAGTTCTTTGTTTCTAGCCATTTTGAGCCTGTAATCGAACCCACAAATGCTGATGCTCCAGATACTCAACTAGTCTATAGAAGGCCAGTTTTATTGCTTCTTTAAATCAGAACAACAGTTGTCAGCTGTGCTAGCATAATTGCAAAAGGGTTTTCTAATGATCAATTAGCCTTTTAAAATGATAAACTTGGATTAGCTAACACAACGTGCCATTGGAACACAGGAGTGATGGTTGCTGATAATGGGCCTCTGTACACCTTGTAGATATTCCATTAAAGAAATCAGCCATTTCCAGCTACAATAGTAATTTACAACATAAACAATGTCTACAATGTATTTCTGATCAATTTGATGTTATTTTAAATGGATTTTTTAAAACTTTTCTTTCAAAAACAAGGACATTTCTAAGTGACCAAAAACATTTGAACAGTAGTGTGTGTGTATGCTATGGTGTTATTTGAAATAAAATTGTATTCTAATGTTAACGTAGACCTTTATAAACACAACAAAATTATTATTTTTGTGATAGCATACATGAAATGTATTAATTACACGGTTCTAATTTTGCTGTCAGAATGACTGCTCATTAGCTTGAAGGGGGGTCCCTCATGGCCCAGCTGTTCTAGTGTTAAGGTTCATTTGGACAGAAAAACAGACTGACAAAGACATGAACGCACACACGCGTCTGTTGTCTGCTGAATCCCAGCACTGGTAATCACAGGCAGCCTGTGTGATCCTTTACAGACCATCAATACAGATTAGGTTTCTCTGTCTGTTATCAATACCCCTACGGGGTTAGGCCATTTGAGTGACAGCCTCCTTGAAACACAGCAATTCATTTCACTTGCCAGGCCCGTTCTTTAGCCTGAGATAATTACACAGATGTTCCGCTTTCCCTCCGCTGGGGCCGGGTGTGTGTGTGCGCATTGTCAACCTGAACCAGCCCCTGAAACTAGGCCTAAATACCAGAACATTTGGTGGCTGTGTATGTGTGTGTGTGTGTGTGTGAGAGAGAGAGAGACCAGGCTTAATGCACACTAAACATTATGAATGGGTCCCGTGAGTCAGACCTGCCTTTACATTTGCATCAACACACTCCTGAGATTGTGTGCACATACAGTACCAGTCAAAAGTTGGTACTCATTCAAGGGGTTTTCTTTCTTTTTTCTATATTGTAGAATAACAGTGAAGACATCAAAACCATGAAATAACATATGGAATCATGTAGTAACCAAAAAATGTTTTTTATATTTGAGAATGTTCAAAGTAGCCACCCTTTGCCTTGATGACAGCTTTGCACACTCCTAGCATTCTCTCAACCAGCTTCATGAGGAACGCTTTTACAACAGTCTTGAAGGAGTTCCCACATATGCTACTTGTTGGCTGCTTTTCCTTCACTCTGCGGTCCAACTCATCCCAACCATCTCAATTCTTTTGAGGTCGGGTGATTGTGGAGGTCAGGTCATCTGATGCAGCACTCCATCCCTCTCCTTGAACAAATAGCCCTTACACAGGCTGGAGGTGTGCTGGGTCATTGTCCTGTTGAAAAACAAATAATAGTGGGACTAAGCCCAAACCAGATGAGATGGTGTGTCGCTGCAGAATGCTGTGGTAGCCATGCTGGTTAAGTGTGCCTTGAATTCAAAATAAATCACAGACAGTGTCACCAGCAAAGCACCCCCACACCATCACACCTCCTCCTCCATGCTTCACGGTGGGAACCACACATGCAGAGATCATCCGATCACCTACTCTGCGTCTCACAAAGACACGGCTGTTGGAAACAAAAACCTCAAATTTGAACTCATCTGACCAAAGCACAGATTTCCACTGGTCTAATGTCCATTACTCGTGTTTATTGGCCCAAGCAAGTCTCTTCTTATTATTGGTGTCCTTTAGTAGTGGTTTCTTTGCAGCAATTCGAACATGAAGGCCTGATTCACCCAGTCTCCTCTGAACAGTTGATGTTGAGATGTCTTTTACTTCAACTCTGTGAAGCAGTTATTTGGGCTGCAATTTCTGAGGCTGGTAACTCTAATGAACTTATCCTCTGCAGCAGAGGTAACTCTGGGACTTCCATTCCTGTGGCGGTGTTCACGAGAGCCAGCTTTATCATAGCACTAGATGGTTTTTGTGACTGCACTTGAAGAAACTTTAAATGTTATTGAAATGTTCCGTATTGACTGACCTAAAGCAATGATGCTGTTGTTTCTCTTTGCTTATTTGAGCTGTTCTTGCCATAATATGGACTTGGTCTTTTACCAAATAGGGCTATATTCTGCATACCACCCCTCCCTTGTCACAGCACAACTGATTGACTCAAACGCATTAAGGAAATAAATTCCACAAATTAACTTTTAAGAAGGCACACGTGTTAATTGAAATGCATGCCAGGTGACTACCTCATGAAGCTGGTTGAGAGAAATGCCAAGAGTGTGCAAAGCTGTCATCAATGCAAAGGGTGGCTACTTTACTACATGATTCCATGTGTTATTTCATAGTTTTGACATCTTCACTATTATTCTACAATGTAGGAAATAGTAAAAATAAAGAAAAACCCTTGAATGAGTAGGTGTGTCGAAACCTTTGACTGGTACTGTAAATATCTCCATTATGGGGGAGCTAAGAGAGAAATACAACTGTGGTTTATTGCATCCAGTCTCTCCTGACTTCCTTCCTGGAAGCACTCCTTATAAAAGCCACCCTTTCCTCTCCCTCGCTCTCACTTTCTACCAGTTATTTACTGCTGTGCCTCTTCCCTATTCCATTCTCCCTCCATTCCCGCTAGTCTGACTTCCCGCAAAGGCGGAGCATGCGTGTGTATTTGATTGAGCGATGTCGTTCCTAGTCCGCCCGCAGCTCTCCCAGCGAGTGACGGCTGTATTAACAGACAGCTAATATAACTTAAGCGAGAGTGAAAGAGAAAGAGACCGGCAACGACAGAAGACACTTAGAGCCGGCGGTGGGTGAGGGTGGTGAGCTAGCAGACCTCCAGTCTGACCTGGACAGGGCCATCTCTATGCCATTTAAGATGCTGTCTGTCAGATGCATGAATAGAGGAACAAGCTTAAGTGAAGAGGAAATTCTGCAACTCTCGGAGGACAGTGAGAGATGATAAAAATGCTGTAGCCTTGGGGCGGAAAAGTGTTGGTTTTAACAAAAAAATAAGCATTTTTAGTAACTTCCACTGTCCTTAAAAAAATTACTGGATTTATTTCCTACTGAGAGATGGCAATACAGCAGACAGACTAGTACAGGTCATTCACACTAACTGAGGAGATATTTACCAAGAATTGAAAAGGGCTGATATTAACTCCCTTTTTCAGGACCCTGTCTTTCAAAGATAAAAATAGTAAAAATCCAAATAACTTCACAGATCTTTATTGTAAAGGGTTTAAACACTGTTTCCCATGCTTGTTCAATGAACCATAAACAATTAATGAACATGTACCTGTGGAACAGTTGTTAAGACACTAACAGTAGGCAATTAAGGTCACAGTTATGAAAACTTAGGACACTAAAGAGGCCTTTCTACTGACTCTGAAAAACACCAAAAGAAAGATGCCCAGGGTCCCTGCACATCTGCGTGAACGTGCCTTAGGCATGCTGCAAGGAGGCATGAGGACTGGAGATGTGATCAGGGCAAGAAATTGCAATGTCCATACTGTGAGACACCTAAGACAGCGCTACAGGGAGACAGGACGGACAGCTGATCGTCCTCGCAGTGGCAGACAACACCTGCACAGGATCGGTACATCTGAACATCAAACCTGTGGGACAGGTACAGGATGGCAACAACAACTGCCCGACTTTTACCGGGAACGCACAATCATTTAGGGGCATTCCAACTGAGCCACATGGCCATTTAGGGGCATTCCAACAGAGCCGCATGGCCATTTAGGGGCATTCCAACTGAGCCACATGGCCATTTAGGGGCATTCCAACAGAGCCACATGGCCATTTAGGGGCATTCCAACTGAGCCGCATGGCCATTTAGGGGCATTCCAACAGAGCCGCATGGCCATTTAGGGGCATTCCAACAGAGCCGCATGGCCATTTAGGGGCATTCCAACTGAGCCACATGGCCATTTAGGGGCATTCCAACTGAGCCACATGGCCATTTAGGGGCATTCCAACAGAGCCACATGGCCATTTAGGGGCATTCCAACAGAGCCACATGGCCATTTAGGGGCATTCCAACTGAGCCACATGGCCATTTATGGGCATTCCAACTGAGCCACATGGCCATTTAGGGGCATTCCAACTGAGCACATGGCCATTTAGGGGCATTCCAACTGAGCCACATGGCCATTTAGGGGCATTCCAACTGAGCCACATGGCCATTTAGGGGCATTCCAACTGAGCCACATGGCCATTTAGGGCATTCCAAAAAAGCTTTTAGGTAAAGTAAAATAAGATCTTCTTTAATATATGAAGTGCAGCCAGTGAGAGCAGCTGTAGCTAGCTACCTTGTTTAGCCTCCAGCTCCTCCAGGGTGAGAGTGGGTCTCTTCTCCTCAGGGGTCGCAGTGACCGCTCTGACCACCATCTCCGCCCCCTCCAGCAGGGCCTCCAGACCCTCCTCGCCCAGCAACTTGTCCGGGTCATCATCTGAGTCGTCGTCCAGACGTACACGGTTCTTCTCCAGCGGTAGCATGTCGTTCTCTTTGGCTTTGATGGCGAAGCAGATCGGCGCAAAGGGCACTGGGAAGAAAGGCGGAGGTGGGAGAGAGAGAGAGGGGGGGTGTTTGGTTAAAGCTTGAGGTCGTTTAAGACAAAAAAAGTGCCAGAGTGGCAGTCACTCATTTTACCATAAACCATTAACCTTCCCCAGGCAGGCAAACAGAGAGACAGAGAGAGTGTCATTGAGCTGGGGGTTAACCGTCATTAGCATGGGCCAAAGACATGAACCTCAGCCACCACGCTTTTTGAGCAGCCTGCAGCCACCTAATCATTTAGTCAATTTTCTAGTTGACAGTTCTAAAGGAAACCACACATACACACACGCACTCCGCAAAACACAAGCGTACCACCCCAACCACCTCCACTGTCTACTCATCAACAAAGGCCTCAGCATTCCCACTCACCAAACAAACAATTAAGCAGAAAAGAAACATCCTCAGACAGTTTAATTATCAGAGTGGGCAGGCCGGGCTGTGACGACTGGGACTGTGTCAAGGTCAGCCTCTAAATGCTGTGGTGTGTGTACAAGTCTTACCTTTAATTGGCTTGCCTTCATTCAGCTGTTTGTCAGAGGGACAGTTACCAACGCCGATACTGTCTGCCTCCCCCTCCGCTGGGCCCAGGCCGTCTGAAGAGCCACGCTACAGAGAGGAGAGAATACAGTTATTTTAAGAACCAAGTGCGTGGGGTTGTTCTGAGAACGAGAAATTAGAACGCACCAGACACAATACCTAGGCTTTTTCATAGAAAAGTATTTTGTGCTTAGGCTATGTGATGCCAATGCTATTTGCAAAGCTTTGTTTGGGATTGGGTTTAAAAGTTGACAGTCAAAAATAGATGTGAGTGAGGCACAGTGAGGGTTGGTTGCAGGCTGAACGGTAACGGAAAGCCCATTTCACAGTACAGAGGGCCGACCACTCCTCTGTCGTCATGGCCCTCATTGGAATGCTCTGTCCGCTCTGTGCACCGTTCACCATAGGACACTGACAGAGAGGTTTAATCATTGCAACATGCAGTGGTGGAGGGACCTGGGGACAGCCACTTCCACAAGGCCAATTCTGTGTGGAGAGAACACATGCCTCAGGTCTCCTTTTCTGAGCGCAGTCCCTGAACATGGACCATACCAGCTCAGTAGGGACATAGGAGGAAAGGGACTAGCCTGAGCACCAGATCAGAGACCATGTTGTATGTTAACAAATAGTCATCACTAGCTTGCTAGTAGGTATATGATAGGAAGAGTCTGGACACCAGGCTAGCCATTAGAGACAAACAAGAAAACAACATTTGGGCCGTTTCCTCTCGTTTCTACCTACATGAGGATGGACTCATAATCCCACTTCATATGTATGCATGATGCCATGATTGGTGGGCAACAGGTCTGCCTTTGCAGCTGACTGTTTAGGCTTCAATTACCTGGGTTTCTCAGGGAGAGAGAGAAAGCCAGACTGAGGAGAGAATAAGGGAAGAGAGTGATAGAAGTGTGTGTGAGAGAATGAGGGGGTGAAAGGAGAGAGAGAGAGAGAGAATGAGGGGTGAAGGGAGAGAGAGAGAGAGAGAGAGAATGAGGGGTGAAGGGACAGAGAGAAAATGAGGGTGGAGGGAGGGAGAATGAGGGTGGAGGGAGGGAGAATGAGGGTGAAGGGAGAGAGAGAAATAAGGTAGATAGGTAGTTCTGTGTCGCTAATGGAAGTTTTTCAATATTTTACAGTTCTATTAAGGAAGTGTGGCAGCGAGCTCTTCAGCCGTGGCCCTCTGGAATGAGAGATCAGGGGACCATTAGCCTGGCTAAGGAATCTGCCTCCATGAAGATGCGCCTCTTTGATGGGGGAGAAAGAGGATGAAATGTGTGTCCTGGGCAGAAATAGAAATATAAGCTCCTGAGTGGCGCAGCAGTCTAAGGCACTGGATCGCAGCACTTGCGGCGTCACTACAGACCTGGGTTCAATCCCAGGATGTGTTGCAGCCGGCCGTGACCGGGAGACCCATGAGGCAGTGCACAATTGGCCCAGCGACGTCCGGGTTAGGGGAGGGTTTGGCCGGCCGGGATGTCCTTGTCCCATCGCGCTCCAGTGACTCCTTGTGGCGGGCCGGGCGCATGCACGCTGACGTCGGTCACAGGTTGTACAGTGTTTCCTCCGACACATTGGTGCAGCTGGCTTCCGGGTTAAGCAAGCAGGGTCGTGTTTTCGAGGACGCATGGGTCTCAACATTCGCCTCTCCCGAGTGCATACGAGAGTTGCAGCGATTAGACAAGACTGTAACTACCAATTGGATATCACAAAAATTTGGAAGAAAAAGGGGTAAAAAGTACAACAAAAAATGTATATATATATATATATATATATACAGTGGGGAGAACAAGTATTTGATACACTGCCGATTTTGCAGGTTTTCCTACTTACAAAGCATGTAGAGGTCTGTAATTTTTATCATAGGTACACTTCAACTGTGAGAGACGGAATCTAAAACAAAAATCCAGAAAATCACATTGTATGATTTTTAAATAATTAATTTGCATTTTATTGCATGACATAAGTATTTGATCACCTACCAACCAGTAAGAATTCCGGCTCTCACAGACCTGTTAGTTTTTCTTTAAGAAGCCCTCCTGTTCTCCACTCATTACCTGTATTAACTGCACCTGTTTGAACTCATTACCTGTATAAAAGACACCTGTCCACACACTCAATCAAACAGATTCCAACCTCTCCACAATGGCCAAGACCAGAGAGCTGTGTAAGGACATCAGGGATAAAATTGTAGACCTGCACAAGGCTGGGATGGGCTACAGGACAATAGGCAAGCAGCTTGGTGAGAAGGAAACAACTGTTGGCGCAATTATTAGAAAATGGAAGAAGTTCAAGATGACGGTCAATCACCCTCGGTCTGGAGCTCCATGCAAGATTTCACCTCGTGGGGCATCAATGATCATGAGGAAGGTGAGGGATCAGCCCAGAACTACACGGCAGGACCTGGTCAATGACCTGAAGAGAGCTGGGACCACAGTCTCAAAGAAAACCATTAGTAACAGACTACGCCGTCATGGATTAAAATCCTGCAGCGCACGCAAGGTCCCCCTGCTTAAGCCAGTGCATGTCCAGGCCTGTCTGAAGTTTGCCAATGACCATCTGGATGATCCAGGGGAGGAATGGGAGAAGGTCATGTGGTCTGATGAGACAAAAATAGAGCTTTTTGGTCTAACTCCACTCGCCGTGTTTGGAGGAAGAAGAAGTATGAGTACAACCCCAAGAACACCATCCCAACCGTGAAGCATGGAGGTGGAAACATCATTCTTTGGGGATGCTTTTCTGCAAAGGGGACAGGACGACTGCACCGTATTGAGGGGAGGATGGATGGGGCCATGTATCGCGAGATCTTGGCCAACAACCTCCTTCCCTCAGTAAGAGCATTGAAGATGGGTCGTGGCTGGGTCTTCCAGCATGACAACGACACGAAACACACAGCCATGGCAACTAAGGAGTGGCTCCGTAAGAAGCATCTCAAGGTCCTGGAGTGGCCTAGCCAGTCTCCAGACCTGAACCCAATAGAAAATCTTTGGAGGGAGCTGAAAGTCCGTATTGCCCAGCGACAGCCCCGAAACCTGAAGGATCTGGAGAAGATCTGTAGGGAGGAGTGGGCCAAAATCCCTGCTGCAGTGTGTGCAAACCTAGTCAAGAACTACAGGAAACGTATGATCTCTGTAATTGCAAACAAAGGTTTCTGTACCAAATATTAAGTTCTGCTTTTCTGATGTATCAAATACTTATGTCATGCAATAAAATGCAAATTAATTACTTAAAAATCATACAATGTGATTTTCTGGATTTTTGTTTTAGATTCCGTCTCTCATAGTTGAAGTGTACCTATGATAAAAATTACAGACCTCTACATGCTTTGTAAGTAGGAAAACCTGCAAAATCGGCAGTGTATCAAATACTTGTTCTCCCCACTGTATGTATAAGAAATAGAAATAACATATTCTTATTTCTTACAATAGGGATGTTTAAATCTATGCTATACTTTTACCAACAGTGTGTGGATTGAAAGAAACTATGCCCCACTTTCAATCAATATTTTCCATTCTGTGTATGAACCGAAACAGAGATGTTTATACAGTTGGTTGTCCCACCTAGCTACAGTTGAAGTCGGATGTTTACATACACCTTAGCCAAATACATTTAAACTCAGTTTTTCAATTCCTGGCATTTATTCCTAGTAGAAATACAGTTTTATATCAGTTAGGATCACCACTTTATTGTAAGAATGTGAAATGTCAGAATAATAGTAGAGAGAAGGATTTAATTTAGCTTTCAATTTTTTCATCACATTACCAGTGGGTCAGAAGTTTACATACACTCAATTAGTATTTGGTAGCATTGCCTTTAAATTGTTTAACTTGGGTCAAACGTTTCAGGTAGCCTTCCACAAGCCTCCCACAATAAGTTGGGTGACTTTTGGCCCATTCCTCCTGACAGAGCTGATGTAACTGAGTCAGGTTTGTAGGCCTCTTTACTCGCACACACTTTTTCAGTTCTGCCCACAAATTTTCTATAGGATGAGGACAGGGCTTTGTGATGGCCACTCCAATACCTTGACTTTGTTGTCCTTAAGCCATAACTTTGGAAATATGCTTGGGGTCATTGTCCATTTGGAAGACCCATTTGCGACCAAGCTTTAACTTCCTGACTGATGTCATGAGATGTTGCTTCAATATATCCACGGAATTTTCCTTCCTCATGATGCCATCTATTTTGTGAAGTGCACCAGTCCCTCCTGCAGCAAAGCACCCCCACAACATGCTGCCGCCACCCCCGTGCTTCACGGTTGGGATGGAGTTCTTCGGCTTGCAAGCCTCCCCTTTTTTTCCTAAACATAACGATGGTCATTATGGCCAAACAGTTCTATTTTTGTTTCATCAGACCAGAGGACATTTCTCCAAAAAGTATGATCTTTGTCCCCATGTGCAGTGGCAAACCGTAGTCTGGCTTTGTTATGGTGGTTTTGGAGCAGTGGCTTCTTCCTTGATGAGCGGCCTTTCAGGTTATGTCGATATAGGACTCGTTTTACTGTGGATATAGATACGTTTGTACCTGTTTCCTCCAGCTTCTTCACAAGGTCCTTTGCTGTTGTTCTGGGATTGATTTGCACTTTTCGCACTGAAGTACATTAATCTCCAGGAGACAGAACACGTCTCCTTCCTGAGCAGTATGACGGCTGCGTGGTCCCATGGTGTTTATACTTGCGTACTATTGCTTGTACAGATGAACGTGGTACCTTCAGGAGTTTGGAAATTGCTCCCAAGGATGAACCAGACTTGTGGAGGTCTACAATTTACATTCTGAGGTCTTGGCTGATTTATTTTGATTCACCCATGATGTCAAGCAAAGAGGCACTGAGTTTGAAGGTAGGCCTTGAATTACATCCACAGGTACACCTCCAATTGACTCAAATTATGTCAAGTAGCCTATCTGAAGCTTCTAAAGCCCTGATATAATTTTCTGGAATTTTCCAATCTGTTTAAAGGCACAGTCAACTTAGTGTATGTAAACTTCTAACCCACTGGAATTGTGATACAGTGAATTATAAATGAAATAATCTGTCTGTAAACATTTGTTGGAAAATTACTTGTGTCATGCACAAAGTAGATGTCCTAACCGACTTGCCAAAATTATAGTTTGTTAACAAGAAATTTGTGGAGTGGTTGAAAAACAAGTTTTAATGACTCCAACCTAAGTGCATGTAAACTTCCGACGTCAACTGTATTTAATACAGTACAATTCAGTTTCAAGCATCAATAAGTTTCATATCTCATCCGACTGTTGGTACACATTTGACCATCATCTCTACATGCATGGATGCAGTCATTTCGAATAAGCCTTCTGCTATATGTTCCTCTGGGGTATGATTTCATACGTTATATATTCTCCCTGTCTGTAGCATCCGGTTCATGATACTGCCCTGGCATTATCGGTTTCCTCTTTATACTGTCTTCTCCGTCTCTCAAATACAGAGCATTCGTAACTTATTCAGACCCCTTGACATTTCCACATTTTGTTATGTTACAGAATTATTCTAAAATGTATAGTTTTTTCCCATCAATCTACACAACACCCATAATGACAAAGCAAAAACAGGTTTAGAATTTTTTGCAAATGTATAAAAAAAGGGGGGGAAAAATAAATATCAAATTTAAATATTCAGTATTTAGACCATTTACTCAGTACTTTGTTGAAGCACCTTTGGCAGCGATTACAGCTCCGAGTCTTCTTGGGTATGACGCTACAAGCTTGGCACACCTGTATTTGGGGAGTTTCTCCCATTCTTCTCTGCAAATTGATGAGCATTGTTTGTGTGTGTGTACTGCACTGGGTGGATGGTTTGTAGGCGAGAAAAGAGATGGACTTGAGTGGTTGCCTTCAGGGGATTGTGAGTACAGCCACAACCGGAAGTAGCTTTTCGTAGCAGGTACGGAAAGCATTTTAGCTAACCCTAACCTTATACTCTTAACCTGCTACAAAGAAGTCACTTCCAGTCATAGCTGTATTCCACCTAGTCAAAACCGCCATCAAGGTTTAGTAACACAAGAAAAGAGTTGCATGACAACTGTCAGTGGTGGTGTATGAGGCGTAACCTCACAAACACATGTAGGCCACAGTGCAAAGACGCATACAGAGACTGACAGGTCTCTAACACTCACTCCCACCCAGACCCCAGGCCCACACGGTCGTCAGAGGGCTAGAGAGCTCCGGGAGATTAACCATGGTGTGCAGCCTTTATTTCTTGCAGGCTACTTTATTACATTTCGGTATGTGACGTTACGTTATATCTTTCCCACTGTGCAGACTGCCTTGTCTGCTAGCGAACAGCACAGCCGGCAAAATGTAGCCGTTTATCAATTCAAAACTGAAGATCTCCATTGTCCATATCAGTCCATTGCTTAGCAGCGAAAAGCAACCTGTCATGGATAGATAACTGAAAAAATATCTCTAGCAATACAGCTACCGAAAGTGCTCTTTGACCCTCATCCCAATATGTTGCTGATAGAGCAGGATAAAGAGGTGCAGCAAGCCGCCGGAGAGGCTGAGAAAAACCTCATAGGAAGCATTTCAGATGGTTTTAGAGGAAATTGTGAATACAGTTAGTTGTAATAGCATAGTGGTTTTAACAAGTGACGCAAAGCACTTTACAACGTCCTGAGTGGAAAGCCACTAAAAACAAGCCGGGAGCAATGGAAGCGACTTTGGAAAGACTCCTTCTAAAAGGCTGCAGAAAGATGTTAGGAGAAGGAGTGAAACTGTTAAGGGAGGGCAACTTCCATACAAATAGGTCAGGCTGAGGCTGCAGACCATATCTCATACAACAATCTCACCACAACACCCCAAACACAAGACATCAGGATGAACATTCAAAATGGAGGGGAGAGTTAATTTGTTGTTCCTCCCATGCTCTTAAACTAGTAATGCCAAATGAGCTGCTGCAGGCCACCTGTTAGTGTGATCATGTCATCAGAGCTGCTGCTTCAGCAGAGGCCCCTAACCCATAACCCCCCCCCCCCCAGGTAAAACTAGGCTACAGCAATGACCAATAGATTTAAACTAAACCACTTCCAGGCATCCACAAAACATCTGGAGGCGGGAGTGAGAACAAGATTAGCATGACTACCCAGAACAGAGTACAATGGAGAGGAGTCGTTGATGGCCTATGCTTCATGAGGAAGTAAGTAAATACCGTCTTAACTTCCCCCTGTCACAACTAGCTATAGATCAAAACACAGGGAAAGCAGTCTATTTCAATAATGGATGTCCTCAATCTCACCCCACTTTATTAAGAGAGGGGTCTGATGTGAGGAAAAGAGAAAACAAAATATTAAAAACAGAAACGTCATCAGTGTCGAAGAGAGGAGGAGCTACTACCTCAACTTAGGAACTGGGACAGTCACCAAAAAAGAGGAAGACAAGGGAGAATTAACTGAACCACTTGCGTTCAAGGACGCGGAGGTGAACCCCCTCATCTCAGCGCTTCAAAGGCTCTCTCAGGTACCGGCGGAGCGGAGTCACACAGCCGCAGGCACAAATCAAGAACAATGGCTTCTGCCAGGTGGCTAACTGAGCTTTTAAGTCAGGCGGGCGGACGGCTTATGGAAGGTGATGAATCGACCTCCGTCACTCGAGGAGAGAGAGGGGGGTAAGGGGAAGAGTAGGGAGGGAGAGAAGGAGTTGGAATAATACTCATGGCTGTGGATCATAACCTTTACAGTATGAAAGGATGCAGAAGAGGACAGGAGTAGAGTGGAGGAGAGGAAAGAGCAGGATAGAGTCTGGAGGAGGGTAAAGGCACTATTCACTTTACTGGAAGAGTCAATTTAGAAAAGCAGCCTGAACATGCCTTAGAATTTGACAAAACAGTAGTGAGGGAAAATGTTGAATATTGATGGAGTCAGCTATCCACTGCTGCTCTACCCACCAGTCTGTCACTGTAGGGCCTTTGATGGAGGCTGGAGCTGCTGGAGGGTGTGGAGGGACAGGCAGGGACAGAAGCAGCCATGCAATGTGGTTGGCCCTAGGGTGAAGGACCACTGCCAGAGACAGAGAGTGGACATCCAAGCAACCCAGAAAGGAGGCATCAAAGTCAGGCCTGCATCCCCAGCAGCTGGTGGAAAGGGGAGGGACTGCTATAGACAAAAGCCAAGACTCAGGATTGACACAGCATGAGTAGCCTGAAAAAGGCCCTAAACTGCACACATCATTGGTGCTGCATCATGATCTAAAGCTAGGGCTACCCTAAAGCATTTCAAAACACTCCTCTGGTGGGCAGAGAGATGCTGCTTCTGGACACACACACACACACACTTACCATACATCACACTCCAACACATACCCTCCTTCATACACACATCATTGGTGCTGCATCATGAAAGTGTGTGTGTGAAGGAGGGTATGTGTTGGAGTGTGATGTATGGTAAGTGTGTGTGTGTGTCCAGAAGCAGCATCTCTGCCCACCAGATGAGTGTTTTGAAATGCTTTAGGTTAGCCCTAGCTTTAAAGTGAAGTTCACACACACAGAATACATGATCAACTCTCCTACTATCTGCTCATCAATTCAGGAATGATGCAAAACCACAAAAAAAAGTGCAATAAAAGTGACTATAGAGTGTGTATAAAATGCTCCCATCTAAAATGTGTTTCGCAGTGTAGAACAAGGCTTTGAGGACAAGCTACAATAAGCCACAATAATGTTAATCGTTTTCAGCAGGAACCAGCTGAAGCCCCAGCAGCCAAGCTGTCTCTGGAGAGATACTCAACAGAACCACATCGCTCTCTCTCTGCTCCCGCTCTCTCTACAGCCCTGACACGTGGAGCCTACTGTTGCTTAGCCTCGCAAGCCACCATCATCTCCTAATCATCCCTGCAGCGAACCATTCATGTAAACTCGCAAGATCAAGGTGGCTCGCAACGCAAACTGTAGCTGGTCCAAAAATAGCTCCCGGCAGCTCCCTTCACCATTTCCTGGTTGCTAAAATTCTAATAGTTCGCCTAATTTCAGTTTGTGACAAACAATAAGTCATTGCGTAGAGAATCATTGTACCATCTAAACTGTGAAATATATTTTCCCTAATCAAAAACACTGTATATTTAGCTGTTTTAAGTTGGTGTACAAAACCAAAAGTAAAATATGCAAAAACAAAACTTCAGAATAGAAGGCATAGAAATAACACATAGAACAGATCTACCACTTCTTAGACTTGCTTTCAACGGGAATGAAAGATCTATAACTCACATTTCGATGTGAATTTGGAAGGGTGGCCCAAAAAGTTACAATTGCCTCAAAATGCTTAATATAAAACGGATGACACAAAGAGATATCTGAGCAAGAGAACCTCATTGAAATTGCAACAAGCGGTTCTGTGAAAAGTGAATTTAAATCAGAAGTCACTGCCAGCTTTCTGGATAGTGCTGCGCTCAGAATTTCTGGCTTTGGCAAATTGCGCTGTTAAGACACTGATGCCCTTTGCAACCACGTACCTATGTGAGAGTGGATTCTCGGCCCTCACTAGCATGAAAACTAAATACAGGCACAGACTGTGTGTGGGAAATGATTTAAGACTGAGACTCTCTCCAATACAGCCCAACATTGCAGTGTTACAGTTGAAGTCAGAAGTTTGTGGGCATGCAAGGGTGAGAGGACCAAGAGACCAGAGGTGGCAGAACGGAATGCTCGGGTTGGGGTGTAGGGTTTGAGCATAGCCTGAAAACACATTTTCCACTGCCAAGGAGACTCAAGAATTCTTTAATAAGCACAACACACAGGGGAAGAGCTGATAGATCTAGGCTAACCCCAATTTGACTGGCTCAATATTCAGCTATGCTATACATACACAATCACACAGCCTACCTTTTGGCTGTGATGCTGTACTCAGCGTGAGGGAGGAAGCAGTGGTGAGGCTGCCTCTCAACGTCTCGCCACTCTTACTCCCTCCGCTGAGAGAAGGGGACACAGCCTTCCAGCTGACAAAACTCCAGTTGCACTGCCTCATTTCAGACTCATGCACCAATTCATGTTGTTACTCCAATGACCAGAGAAAGTGAAATATTCCTTGATATAAAAACATACAAGCCGCTAATAATAATGCAAACTTATCGTGAGTGGAAGTAGGGAGAAAGCGTATTTTATGGCTTATAAAAGTGTTGAATAAAGTGTTGACAGTGCTGAATAACAACAAACATGAACATACTCATAAAAACAGCAGCTTTTTTGTTGTATTTGTTTTCTCCCTCAAGTCATGATTTAAAAAATGTTTAGAATTCTCACAGTATCAACTTTGCTGTGTGTTCCAGGTTACTTTTTTCTATGGCTGGAGGAAACTGTGCAGACACGGTGATCTGAGCGATCTTATTGGCCAGCGGTAGGCCCATGACGGCGTGGCCAAGCATGCCTCCAACTCAACCATCAAGTTTGCAGACGACACAACAGTAGTAGGCTTGATAACCAACAACGATAAGACCGCCTACAGGGAGAAGGTGAGAGCTCTGGGAGTGTGGTGGCAGGAAAATAACCACTCACTCAACGTCAACAAAACACAGCAGAGGGAGCACACCCGTATCCACATCGATGGGACCGCAGAAGGTGGAAAGCTTCAAGTTCCTTGACGTACACATCACTGACAAACTGAAATGGTCCACCCACACACACAGTGTGGTGAAGAAAGCACATCAGCGCCTCTTCAACCTCAGGAGGCTTAACACCTAAAGAAATGTGGCTTGACACCTAAAACCCTCACAAACTTTTACAAATGCACAAATGAGAGCATCCTGCTGGGCTGTATCACCGCAAACTGTTCAAACTGCACCGCCCACAACCTCAAAGCTCTTCAGCCGTTGGTGCGGTTTGCCCAATGCATTACCGGGGGGAAACGTCCTGCCCTCCTGGACACCTACTGCACCTGATGCCATAGGAAGGCCAAAAAGATCATCAAGGATATCAACCACCCGAGCCAATGCCTGTTCACCCTGCTATCATCCAGAAGGCAAGGTCATTATAGGTGCATCAAAGCTGGGACTTAAGAGTCTGAAAAACAGCTTCTATCAAGGCCATCAGACTGCTAAATAGCCATCACTAGCACATCAGAGGCGGCTGCCTATAGACATAGATTAGAAATCACTGGTCACTTTTATAAATGGATCACCAGCCAGTTTAATAACGTTCCGTATCTAGCATTACTTATGTCATATGTATAAACTGCACTCCACACTATTCTACTGTATCTTAGTCACTTTTAAATTGTGTTTACATATTGCATCACCCATCTCATATGTATATACTGTATTCTATACTACACCACTGACTGTTAAACAGCCACCTCCAGCACATCAGAGGCTGCTGCCTATAGACATAGATTAGGAATCACTGGCCACTGTAAGGAAATTAAACACTAGCCACTTTAATAATGTCTACATATCTTGCATTACTCATCTCATATGTACAAATTATACTCTATACTATTCTACGGTATCTTAGTCACTTTAATTGTGTGTAAATATTGCATCGCCCATCTCATATGTATATACTGTATTCTATACTTTGCCACTGTACCTTAGTCCAATGCCGCTCTGACATATGTATATATTCTTAATCCATTCCTTACTTAGATTTACATGTATTTTGTGAAACTGTTGGATATTACTTGTTAGATATTACTGCACTGTCGGAGCTAGAAGCACAAGCATTTCGCTACACCCGCAATAACATCTGCTAAACATGTGTATGTGACCAATACATTTGATTTTGATTTGATTGGTGATTTGATTTGATAGGTGCACTTGATCTGCTCTCTGGCCCTGCCATGTAGGCAGAGTTCTTCCTTCAGATACATGAAATGGTCCAAAATGGGAACACTTTGCCTTCCCGGTGCTAGGGCTGATGAACCATGTGCACCTACCGCCAACAGCAACAAATAAAATAAAAATAGGAACGGGAAGGCTTCATCGTCGGGTTTTTACTGAAATGTTTGGTGAACGACTAGGAATGCCTTAAAAATAGTGACCACTAATTTAGACAATGATGACTCCACACCAATCAATGAACAATAAACAATATACTGAAGTGTCATACAGACTGGGGTGGCTTCTTTGTTGGGCTACAGGGCATTGAATCCATATGGGCTAAACTGTGTAGGATAGACGGCCAGTCCCATATGGGCTAAACTGTTTAGGATAGACGGCCAGTCCCATATGGGCTAAACTGATTAGGATAGACGGCCAGTCCCATATGGGCTAAACTGATTAGGATAGACGGCCAGTCCCATATGGGCTAAACTGATTAGGATAGACGGCCAGTCCCATATGGGCTAAACTGATTAGGATAGACGGCCAGTCCCATATGGGCTAAACTGATTAGGATAGACGGCCAGTCCCATATGGGCTACACTGATTAGGATAGACGGCCAGCCCCATATGGGCTACCACACAGTCATTTTTTGTCTTCCTCTGTTCACGTGGCTGAATTTACCTCCAAGGGAGGAATTGACCTACAGGTCATGATTAGTTATAGACTGCATTACTTGCGTAAACCCTCTTCTTTCTTCTTTATTTTTTTACATAGTAAAAAAGCACATACATACTTAATAAAAATGTAGGATACATTATGTTGTTACGGTAATTTAGCCGTTATTGCTGATAATAATAATAATGAGGATAATGATTTAAGAGGGTTTTATTGGGTGGGGAACGTCCAATGGCTGGGTTTCCCTCTGTGTCCTGCTTTTTTGTTTTACATCCGTGGGCGTATTAACAGTAAAGATAACAATAACGTAATTAATAATACATAATTTTTTTGACAATGGCAACACTAGCTAATCGCTCTTGGAATTTGAAAGGCCTAAACTCTCCTATAAAATGTTCCAGCTGTCTTGATATCCTAGCAAGAAACCATGTTGATATAGCAATGCTCCGAGAAACACACCTGCTACAAAAGGACGCACATAGAATAGAGAACCATTTGTACAAACTGGCTTATTTTTCATCAGCCCCAAACAATACATCTTTAGTTATCATAATGATAAGTCAGAAACTCTAAATCACCCTCCTGGGTAAAGGCGAAGACAAAGAACGCAGAATCACTTTCCTTAAATGTATCCATAATGGAAAGAAAATTTCCTTTATTAATGTGTACGCTCCAAATTGATATGATCCTAGGTTTTTTGATTCTCTGAACATATTGTTAGAATCAACTGAATTCCATCTGGTTATTGGGATAGACATGAATGTCATTTCGGACATGCAGGACAAATCTATTAAGACCAACTACAATCTACACGCAACCAAGGCTCTCCAGCATATACTCTTTGATTAGAACCTCATTGATGCTTGGTGAGCACATAATCCTAAAGCAAAAGAGGACACTTTCTACTCAAACAGGTATAAATCATTCTCACGAATCAGTTTCAGACTATTATCTACAACTATTTTCTTTAACCAAGAAAATAGAAATTCGACATATGAGCTTGTCTGACCACCATGCTTAATACTGACAAATTCAAATTTCAGAATCTCCTAAAAGAGCGACAAGATGACGTTTCAACATTTCATTACTAAAAAACCCAACATTTTGTGATGAATTTGAAATGGAACTAAATTCATAATGACCAATAAATATTCAGTCGAAGAGCCCCAGATTCTATGTGATGCAACCGAAGGTTTTGTTAAAAATAATGCAACTCCATTTGCATCTGGGTTGAATAAATCACAATTAAAGAAGATATAAGAATTGGAAATGTTAACTGTGTTAGAGCATTCTCAACAAACACTCTTTATAGACCAGGTAGATAGTACTCTTTCCAAAGTCAAGACAGAACTTCATTTACTGATAAGGTAGAGAGCAGAATCTGCCATCCATCGAGTTAGACTCATGGTAATCGTCCCAGTCGTTTACTGGCCAACAAGCTATGCAGTAATTACCAATTAGCTGATATAGAAAATAGTGAATTTGAAACAGGGGGATTACTATCAGAACCCAAATAAATCAAATAATCTCCCACTTCTATAAAGAACTGTACACCTTTGACTGTAAATCCACACCAAACCAGACTAAGTCTTTTCTAAAAGAATGAAGAACTCCTCTTCTCTCAATGGAGGAAGTCACCTTGCTGGGAGACCAAAACTCTCGAACTCAAAAGGGCATTGGATAGCATGAATAAAGGGCATTGGATAGCATGAATAAAGGCCACTGGATAGCATGAATAAAGGCAAACCACCTGGATGGGATGGTATTACTCCTTACGTCGATTTAAAATGTTGGAATCAATTAGGTTCACTAATGCTCTAAATGATTAGTACAGCCATTCACAAAGGTTCATTTGGGAGAGATGTGAACACGGCACTAATTTTACTTTTCTTAAAAAAAGGTAAGGATGCCACCCAGTGTTCTCACTATTGCCCCCTTTTTTCAGCATGAACCTGCTCTCTGCCACCAGTACAAGGAGATGGAGGGTGAACAAGCAACACTTCAGGTATTTATCTTTTTTTACTTTGAGCTTATAGCTTGAACTTGAATGTTATTTCTGGTATGCAAGGTTTTAATAATGTCTTGTCTATTTTTGTCTGCTTTCCTCCTTTACAGCATCAATTGTCTGGAGCCTGATGTTGTTGTGGCCAAGGAGATTCACTCAGATGGGACCAATGTTGACTTTCGTCCTCCCAGAAATGAGAAAGCATCCTCCAGACTGGACACAACCTGGCAAACATATATTTTAGAGAAGATCAGGACTTTTGCAATGAAAAGGCCATGGACATTTCATGTCCGGCTCCAAAGGGCAGAAATATGCTCTCAGGCTAGATTCCTTTTTTTATATCATAACATGACCTGAACCAAAGTCACTCAAAGGATCTTATGATCTAGGTCTAGTTAGTGTTCTTATGCATTTGTGTGACTTATGTTTTACGTTTTTCTTAATTGTAGGCTCCTACACCTTGAAGTTAATAAAGTATTTTAAATGTTGAAATATTCATTTTTTAAGCACTACTTCATTGATTTAGCACATGGTTACAGTCACGTGTTCCAATGTGAATTCTTTAAGATGGGTGGGTCTAAGGGTGTGAATGATGCTAAATGGGCATAAACAAAGAGCAGCACTGTAGCTGTTCAATGTGAAAGGTTATATTAATATTGTTAATGGTTTGCATAATGGGGGAACATGGTAAGGTAATGTTCAAAGAATCCATTTTGGCAATTTGGTGAAAGGATTAATGTAGAACATGTGTGAAAATTGCAGCAAAATGTTTGATTGCCCTTTTCACCTAAACGGGATTATAAGTTTATAAACTTTTAAAGCAGCATTACTTCCCCATGCTTCCTCCAACTACAGCATTTGTCATTTTGAAGCTCTGAGTCTGTATTTTTTGCCAATATAAAGAAACACAATTTCAAATTATGGAACATAATCCAAAAATAAATGTTCAGTAACAGATATTAAACGGTATTCCAAAGTATTGATGTCCCATCTTGAGACTTACCCAAATTGGTACACACGGACCAAAGCGAGTTTGTTAAAAATCTTTTACCCTCAGATAACCTCTGTCGACTATTACACATCTTAGACGCTTCATCAAAAGCAACAACTCCTTGGCCTGTATTATCTCTCGATGCAGACAAATATTTTGATATAACCATTATAGTTTGTCTCTGGTCTGTCTTGGAACATATGGGAATTGGCACCAATTTCATTAATATGATTAAAATACTATATGCCATTCCCTCAGCTATAGTTATAAAATGCAATATCTTCTTTGCGCCGTATAGATTCACTAGAAGCAGTAGACAAGGCGATCCAATTTCGCCTTTCCTATTTTTATTATCCATGGAATCCCTTGCCCAGCCAAATTCGTCAAATTGACGGAAATAACAAACTTCCCTAAAATCTACTGATCAATTCATCTCATTATACACAGACAATATTTTATTTATCTACACAATATATGCCAATCGCTCCCAAATGCATTGAAGATCATAAACTAAGCTTCATCTCAAGTTATACAATTAATCTAACCAAATCAGCCCTACTGCCTCAAGACACCGATGGAGCACTCCCTCTCTACTTACGGTATCCCAATTGTTTCTAATTTTAAATATTTGAAAGTAGATATATTTCTTTCCGTAGATAAAACCATTGCCAGAAGCTTTAACAGAACGCTCAAATCAATTCGACTTCAGTAGATGGAATAATATCCCAGCTGCTTTAACCCGCAGAATATCTATTGTCAAAAATATTATATTGGAAAGGCTGAATTTCTGTAGTAGAATTTTTCCATTGCTTCCCCTTCTGGTTATTGGGATAAAATTCATAGTGCAGTTTCAAAATGTATATGGCAAAGTAAACAATCCTGGATAGAATTAACACATTTACAAAGAGGGAAAGACGTAGAACGACTATCTATCTGTACTGAACTTTAAATTGTATTTCCAGGCTCTAGCATTTCACACCATTCTAAATTGGTTAGGACATGACTCTTCTGCCCCCTGGCTGAGTATAGAGAGAAATATGGTGTCTCATATTGCCCTGGAAGAGGTAGTCTTCACTGATATATCCTTAAATGTAAACTACGCTTTGGTCCTATTATTGCTCAAACTATTTCTACTGGGCGCAAAATTGAAAAAAAAAAAAAAACGACGTAACTGGGATTCAAAATGGAATGACCATACTTCAATATTTCACAATAATGCCTTGCGATCTAGAGGGCGGACTTTTACATCCCCCCCAATGGTCCAAATTTGGAATCCATGCCTCTACCATGGACAGTAATGGTTTTCAGAACATTACAAGATTTGAAAGATACATACACATTACCAGGCAACTCCTTTTTTCTAGATTTAGAATTTAGGTCAGCTATGCTGACCTATGGACAACTACCGAACCATCCAATGATGGGACTTGTAAATAAATACATACATCTGGGCTCTCGAAAAGGACTGAGCTCTACAATATATAAACAACTTTTGGAAAGCTCAGATTCCGAGTTACCAATTAAAAAAGCATGGTCCACAGATCTAATTGAATCTGAACAACGCTTAAACTGGAAAATAATATGAAAAAATAAAACATTGGCATCCTTGTAATCTGACTTCTAAATTTAAATTTAAATTTGTTCACAGTATTTAACACCAAGGAAACTTTTACAATTAAATTGGCCCAAACTCCCAACTGTTCACTGTGTCCCCTAAATCAGGTAGGCACATTCCTTCATATGATGTGGGAGTGCCCTGCAGTTAAATGCTTCTGGGGCAAAGTGACAAAATTAATCTAGAAGTGCATTAATTTAAATAATGCTTTGCATCTATAATGTTATTTAATAATGATAGCCCCTCGAATCTCAAGAAGATTACTACTGGCAGGCAGCACCAGGCTAGGCGAGGTGGGAAACATGGTTTCCAGTTGGGGAGAGAGGATGCAGGTGGGTGGATAGGACTGAATGAGAACGTAGCAACCACACCTACGGGCGAAGAAAACAAACCATTCTAAAATGGGAGCTTTCAAGTTCTAAAATGGGAGCTTTCATTGACAAAGTTAAAAGAGCACATTAAAGATTTGCAGCATGTGCCAAACACTAGGCTGCTCAGACTGGGGAGAAAGGATTGTGTATTCGGCAGCTGTAACAGACGACTGCTAGAATGAACATATTCTATATCCATAGTCAGTACTGTGAGGGAAGAAAACGATTTATGCACCTTACAAAGCAGACTAATGTGAAGTGTGTAATTGTGTAGTATCCAGCAGAGATGTGGACTCGAGTCACATGACTTGGACTCAAGTCAGACTCGCGTCACAAATATGATGACTTGCAACTCAACTTTGACTTTAACACCAATGACTCGTGACTTGACTTGGACTTGAGCCTTTTGACTCGACCTGACTTGATACCCTCCCCAAGCCCAAATATTAAAAATGATGCTATTAAAAAAAAGTGTGCAGCGCATCAACTCTTCATTTAACAGATTACATTTTGAATCGGACAGCAGCCAATCAAATTGTGCCAGCTGAGAAAAAGTTGTACGTGGCAGTGCAGAGGAATGTCGGCGAGTGAATTCAGATGGAGCCCTTGGAAAGATGATACCCAAAATGATTATTTTCGGATATAAAGACAATGCTGTATCAACAAAAAACGGACTGTAACTTGCAAAACATGCGGGAAGAAAATTACAGACGGAGGTGCAACAATTTCCAACTTTGATCGACATTTGAAGCTGCACAAAGAACGGTCGTGGCTAATATAGCCGACAGCTATATCATTTATAACTTTACTAGTGTAGCATGTAGGCTAACGTAATGTTAAATCAATGAGCCTCCACACAGTCAGTCAGTGCGGGAACTTGGTCATTGCACCCAAGATTGAGCTACAACTGGCTAGGCAGTTGGTAGCCTAAATCCTGCCTGATGTTACTGCTGTTCCTAAAACCATTGACATACGTTAGCCTACTGTAACCACACAGAGTGTGTGTGTGTTAAGGTTGGGCGATTGTGTACAAGCCTACATCGCCCGATTGCGCACCATTGCGATCCTCGATAGTCGATCACTATTGCGGGGGGGGGGGGGGGGGGGTCTTTCTCATGGCTACCCATGTATTTCCATGGAAATATAACATTTATTTGGAAAGTAATAAATATATACATATTTTTAAAAGCATTCATGATTTGCGTAAATGTAATATATTAACTATTAACTATTAATATGAAATGGTATTATATTTGGTGAAGAACACATGACTTGTTTAGGACTCAAAACTCAAAGTTTAGGACTTGAGACTTGACGGTCTTGACTTGAGACTTGATTCGGACTTGTCTGTCTTGACTTGGACTTGACTTGGGACTTGAGTGCTAAGACTTTAGACTTACTTGTGACTTGTAAAACAATGACTTGGTCCCACCTCTGGTATCCAGACACTCAAATGCAGTATAGGGTACTTTTCTAGCATTCTTCTAGTTCCTGTTGCTTTAAATTTAAACTATAATAACATTATATTAATTTCATGAGTCACTCAAACCTGGCTCATGTTGTAATACAATTATCTGCCCCTTTTTCCTAAATAATAGAGGAGATTCGACTTTTTGTGGCACATCCTTCCGTGCATAATGACCCTTTTGAATGCTCTGGACTCTCTGCATGTGGTTGAAGAGGTCTGGAGGGCCAGAGACACTTTCCAATTTTCATTAAGCTCCAGTCAAAAGTCCATAATTTCTTATAAAACACTGAGATAGCTGCCAAACTTCTGCTGGGCTGAAGTTCGAATTCAGGCGGTATCTGGTTCGAATTCAAGCTGTATCTCAACCGGCCGTTATTGGGAGTCCCATAGGGCGGTGCACAATTGGCCTAGCATCGTCCGGGTTTGGCCGGTGTAGGCCGTCATTGTAAATAAGAATTTGTTCTTAACTGACTTGCCGAGTTAAAGGTAAAATATATATTTTTTAATAATAAATCTTCACCATCAGCACAAGCCAAAGGTCGTTATTTCCTACCCAGAAAGCTGAAGAGCGGCACGGACACACAGAAAAACAATATTGATTATTAATAGCGAAGGGCCGACGTGGAGGGAAGGAGCGAGGATCAACAACGAGAAGAATAAACAACCATGAATTGATGGGAGAAACCGCTTGACAAAACCAAGGCCAGGCTACAGACACAATCATCATGATCATCCAAGCTAATCCACATGCATTTCTAAATGAGGTCACAAAACAAAAACAGCCAACGTTTCATCCCCCATGGCCCTGTTCTCTGATGGCCTGTTTATTCATATAGTAGTGGTGGCTGGCTCTCACAAAACCAATCTGAGAAATCACACAGGCAGGGCCACAACAGGCCCAAGTTCTGGCTGGTATCCCATCCTTTGATTGATTTTACAGATTGTTATCTGGCTTTTTTACAATAACTATAAAAGCCAGAAATATAATAAAAATGAAGAAAACTATGTATTCCATATAGCTGTTCCCCAAATTACAAGCAGACCTTAGAGTTGATAAGTAAGCAAGGTGGTCGGTTGCTTGGCTTGCCTTGCCTGTGGGTGCAGCCTGCTGTGTGACCGAGTACAGACTCCATACTCCAGAGTTCTCTCCGCACTGAAACAAGTTCATGGATTTTATTTGGCAGATGACAGATTGCTTCCCAAAGTGAGTGGAAAACAAAATAGGGCCAGTTTGATCTCCACTGCTGGCCTGACCAGGTGAGGACTTCTGATACACAGCAGACTCTGGTAACATCAAATATGTTGAGGTTTAATGGCCTGTTAAAACCAGGTCACACTAATTACTTGACCTCAAAATTACCTTTTACTTTTCTTAAACCTAAAGGACACACGATGAAATGCAACAAAATCACAGCAGCCTCCTCAACTCCCAAACCGGTCCATGTGAAATGGCACCTCATACGTAATTTTCTTTACCCTTTGACACATACGAACACACGGGTGTGATCATTCTACAGTGGTCCCTGCAGCGTACGTTCAAACCAGTGTGATTAGACACTTTAGAACGTCTAGTTACGATTGGGGTAACAGTCAGCGTTTGAGCTGGCCACACTGTTTTTTTACAGCAACATCTTGCACAAACAGTCTTTACAACATTATGTGAGCATTTTATTTTTGAATGCAATGTTCAGACATTCACAGAAGTAGCGACAGCATAACACAATTCTCATCCAAACCGGAAAATGTAGGCTACATTAGTCGTAGCAGTAACTGAGGAAAGAGTGACCTAACACAGGCAGTCATATTGAGCTAATTCTTGGCTAACAGAAACCAAAATATGAATAAGCTAAAAGCAATTACTATTTACAATTCATCACGTCACGGGTGAGCTCACCAGTGATCAAAATAATTTAGTAAAGCACTTTTTAAAAATAGAAAGTAATCCGACGATGGGTAGCTTGTGCGCACCACCATGTTCTTTTGTTTTTGAGTCAACCAAAGACAAGACACTACAAGATGGCTGTTGAAGGGGGTGTGTCGTCTACGGTCATTCACTTCCGGAAGTTTACTCTAAAGACGAGTGAACCATCCATTCAACTCGTTTTGCTATGACATCTTTGGTCTGACAGACATTTACGGGACAACCAGAATGCATTGTATGATGTCAACAAACATGGCGCCCCACATAGCTGGCAATTCTCTTAGCATTAGCTCATCATAATCAGTACAACCTTCAAAAAAGTATTATAATGTGTCCATTACAATCTACGCAAGAATCGGAATGCATGTCACCAGAACTTGAACATATGTGAATAAAACAGTAAATACATTATACTCCATACATACATACGATGTGCTACAGTAGAAACGACAACACGATATACAGAAACTATGATAACGTAATAAGGCACTTTGATAGAAACGCACACATGTCCAAAGTTATCATTAGCAAGGAAAACAGCAACCTAGGCAATGTGGGCGAAGCCAGAAAATGTGCCGGGGGGGAAAGTTAGCGCAAGTTCTGAAGTTCTGTGCTGACTGGAAACGCTCAAATGTCTGAATACTTCATGTGGGGAAACACTAGGGAAGGGCTTTGGCTCTCGTCGAAGAGAGAAGTTTGTCTAGCTCAGTAACGCCTCAAAAGTTAATTTACATGGGTTAATTGTTCTGTTGCGTAACAATCACATTTTGGAAGAGTGAGTGCATTCTGACATACTGGGGCGACCGTTATAGATATTTTGAACACATGCTTGTAAAGTTAAAAGGCATGTAGGACAACGTGGTTAATGTAGCAAACCTTCGTGCACATAATGATTCTGATGGTAGCACTGCCGATACCCGGTGAGGAAAACAAACCTAAATAGAAGTCATAATGCTCAGTGAACTGGCAACCATGGCGGATAACATGTTTAAAACATGAGAGAGGGGGCATTCAACAGAGCAAATTAGTTCTCTGTGCACAACTGTGGATAAGGCACATAGGCTAATACAGAATTGCTAGCCTACTAATGCTGCATTATCAACACAATGAGAACATTGATCCACATTTTAGATTCATTTCACACTCAGGGGCAGCAGAGTGCAGTTGAGTGCTGAGTGACAAATGGGACACCAACTCCCTGAGTGTGAATATGCTGCCATGTTGCCCTAAGAGATGTGATGACTGAGTTACTTAGTCATTGACAGTGAATGAGAATAGATCTGTTTCCTCTCTATCTATCCCCTCGCTGAAATCACACTGCCTTTCTGACATCCGGCTCAAAGAGACAAGACATTAGAAGCCTGGGGTGATTCACATTACATGCTTAGTATCAGAAAGATCTCTCATAATGGCGCGGGGGATGATTGCAAATACAAAAATCTGACTCAGAACGAGAGGAGCACATAGGCCCTTTAATTCTGTATATAACACCCATTACAAAGTGGTTACATATAAACTGCCTGCTTTGGAATGATATAGGGCTCATGTCTCATATCATGATACACAATCAATTCATATCATGATACACAGTCAATTCATATCATGATACACAGTCAATTCCAGTGATTAGATGCGAGGGTGTTTCTCCCCTGAGAAACATTGATATATGGGTAGTCACTTGTCAGGGATTGGTACAAATTCACATTTCCCCACTCTCATCTAGCCAGCTAACTAGCTGTGTGAGAGTACGCTAACCCTTAACCCTTACCTAACCCGAAGCCTTACCATAACCATTTCAATGTCCATTTCAATGGGGGTAGGGACTCCCAAAGGACCGTTCACTGAGGCAACGCTTGGGGCGAGAGGCTGTGCAGTGAAAATCCCATATCGGTCGGGCTCTAAAAATAATATACTGATATTTAACTATCAATTATAATTCTCCCCTGAGAAACACCATGAACATAGAGGAGAGGACTAACGTTGTAAGGATGGGGGGGGGGGAACAATTACATTTTTTATAAATTATGATTTTGTACACATGGATTGTACAATATTTGCACATTATTATTTGAAAAATTCTTCAAGCTGTCAAGTTGGTGGTTGATCATTGCTTGACAGCCATTTTCAAGTCTTGCCATAGATTTTCAAGACGATTTAAGTTTATTTTTAAATGTACTAGACCACTCAGGAACATTCAATGTTGTCTTGGTAAGCAGTGCATATTTGGCATTCTGTTTTAGGTTATTGTCCTGCTGAAAGGTGAATTTCTCTCCCAGTGTATGATGGAAAGCAGACTGCATGTGTGCCAGTGTGAGTGGGCTGTTGCCAGAGTATATTGAGAATTCGGCAGTACGTCCAACCGGCCTCACAACCGCAGACCACATGTAACCGCACCAGCTCAGGACCTTCACATTCAGCTTCTTCACCTGTGGGATTGTCTGAGACCAGACAACCAGGCAGCTGATGAAACTGTGGATTTGCACAACCAAATAATTTCTTTACAAATTGTCAGAAACTGTCTCAGGGAAGCTCATCTGCGTGCTTGAGGTCCTCACCAGGGTCTTGACTTGACTGCAGTTCAGCGTTGTAACCTTCGATTGCCACTGGCACGCTGAAGAAAGTTTGCTCTTCATGGATGAATCCCGGTTTCAACTGTACCAGGCAAATGGCAGACATGGCGTTGTGTTTGCTGATGTCAACGTTGTGAACAGAGTGCCCGATGGTGGTGGTGGAGTTATGGTATGAGCAGGCATAAGCTACCGTTCAACGAACACAATTGTATTTTGTCGATGGCAATTTAAATGCACAGAGATCCTGAGGCCCATTGTTGTGCAATTCATCAGCCGCCATGTTTCAGCATGATAATGCACGGCCCTATGTCGCAAGGATCTGTAGACAATTCCTGGAAGCTGAAAATGTCCCAGTTCTTCCATGGCCTGCATACTCACCAGACATGTCATCCATTGAGCATGTTTGGGATTCTCTAGATCAACATGTACGACAGCGTTCCAGTTTCCGCAAATATTCAGCAACTTTGCACAGCCATTGAAAAGGAGTGGGACAACATTCCACAGGTCACAATCAATAGCCTGATCAACTCTATGCGAAGGAGATGTGTCGCGCTGCATGGGGAAAATGGTGGTCAAACTTTTTTTCCTCTTAAATTATTATTATTATTTTAATTTTTATTTTAATTTTAATCTGTGACCAACAGATTCATATCTGTATTCCCAGTCATGTGAAATCAATAGATCAGGGCCTAATGAATTGATTTAAATTAACAAAGTTTCTTATATGAACAGTAACTCAGTAAAATCTTTGAAATTGTTGCATATTGCGTTTATATTTTTGTTCAGTGTGGATATTGTGTAGTTAGGCTGGTTATCTCGCTAGTTAACCATTTAGCATGTATTAATGTCATTGTCATGTCCGATTTCCTAAATGAACTTTCCAGTGACACTCGTGTATGAGAGCAAATGGCCAACACGCAGTTGATACGAGCTCGCAATTGATGAAATCAATGCTGCATACTCCAGTTGAAAAACCATCTATCAAGTGCTCAAAATTGGTTGTTGAGAAATAATTCTGACACCATTGGAAAGCTAGTATTCACCTCTATTCAATACTGGCTATATAATTCTGACAAAGTAAAATAAAATATCTTAGAATAGCTTAAGGGATGGATCAAAATTTACAGAATGGTTACCTGGAAGAAAATTGTTTTTCAATTTCAGTCAAGCGGACGGTTTAGTATTTTAAAATCTAGTCATGTCATTTGGAATTGATTATATTTCTATAATTCTTAGTGTTTCAGAATTAGTTGCTTATTAGGCTATACAGTCAGGTCCATAAATATTTCGACATTGACCAAGTTATTATTATTATCACAGCATATTGGAATTTAAATTAAATAATGAATGTTAATTTGAGGGTATTTTCATCCAAATCAGGTGAACGGTGTAGGAATTACAGCATGTTTCATTTGTTGTCGTCCCCTTTTTAAGGGACTAAAAGTAGTTGGACAATTGGTTGCTCAGCTATTCCATGGCCAGGTGTGTCTTATTCCTTTATTAGTTCATTTACAAGTAAGCAGATAAAAGGTCTAGAGTTGATTTCAAGTGTGGCATTTGCATTTGGAATCTGTTGCTGTTAACACTCAATATGAAGTCCAACGAGCTGTCACTGCCAGTTTAAGCAAACCATTCATTAGGGGCAAAATCGACTATTTGGTACAGTCTTAAAAATAAAGTACTGGTGAGTTAAGGAACACCAAAAGGTCCGGAAGACCACGGAAAACAACTGTGGTGGATGACAGAAGAATTCTTTCCCTAGTTAAGAAAAACCCCTTCACAACAGTTGGCCAGATCAAGAAAACCCTCCAGGAGGTATGCGTATTTGCGTCAAAGTCAAAAATCAAGAGAAGACTTCACCAGAGTAAATACAGAGGGTATACCACAAGATGTAAACCATTGGTAAGCCTCAAACATGAAGACCAGATTAGAGGTTTGCCAAAAAAACATTAAAAAAGCCTTTACAGTTCTGGAACAACATCCTATGGACAGATGAGACAAAGATCAACTTGTACCAGAATGATGGGAAGAGAAGAGTACGGAGAAGGGAACTGCTCATGATCCGAAGCATACCACCTCATCTGTGAAGCATGGTGGAGGTAGTGTTATGGTGTGGTCACGTATGGCTGCCAATGGAACTTGTTCCCTTGTATTTATTGATGATGTGAATGCTGACAAAACCAGCAGGATGAATTCTGAAGGGTTTAGGGCTATATTATCTGCTCAGATTCAGCCAAATGCTTCAAAACTCATTGGACGGTTCACAGTGCAGATGGACAATGACCTGAAGCATACTGCGAAAGCAGTCCAATACTTTAAAGGCAAAGAAGTGGAATGTTCTGCAATGGCCAAGTCAATCACCTAACCTGAATCCAATCGAGCATGCATTTCACTTGCTGAAGGCAAAACTGAAGGCAAAACGGCCAAGAACAAGCAGGAACTGAAGACAGCTGCAGTAAAGGCCTGGCAGAGCATCAACAGGGAATAAATCCAGATTTTGGTGATGTCTATGAGTTCCAGACTTCAGGTAGTCATTGACTGCAAAGGATTTGCAACCAAGTATTAAAACTCACAATTTAATTTACGATTATGTTAGTTTTTCCAATTACTTTTCAGCCCATAAAATTGGTTGTAATTCCTACACGGTTCATACAATAATTTTGACAAAACCCTTAACTTAAATATGAAAGTCTACACTTAAAGCACATCTTGATTGTTTCCTTTCAAATCCATTGTGGTGGCGTACAGAGCCAAAATTATGCAAATTGTGTCACTGTCCAAATACTTATGGACCTGACTATATATCGATGTGTGCCAAATGCCATCCCTCATTCTCCGCTGGGCGAGCAATATCAAAGTGTGCCTATAGGGTGTCAATCAAACGATTCATAGCCTATAAGCTACGAAGTGCATTATATTACACACTGCAATTGATATTCCAACCCTGAGCCTCGGCCTGCTCTGCTTTTGATAATCAAAAACTTTTGTGTGCTGCCTAACCAATGGCTTTGCTGTGTAGGCCTACCGTGGCAGTTCAGGAGGAGTCAAAGGCTTCTTCCAAAAATAATTGTGGATTAGGCGTAGTCCAAAAAACGCATCTTGTGCCCGGACCAGCCTATGCTCTGTTCAGTTTGAGAAGGAGAGTGCGAAGATGTTACCCTTGTTAGCTTTTAGACTTTGAAGAAAGTAAAACGGATCCAATTATATAAAGTCATCTATAACAGCACTTTTGTCCACAATGCTTTATGCTAGAAACAAGCTGTAAAATACCTGGGAAAGACATGGCACGCATATGGGGATATAATTGTTTCCTTTCTTTGACATTCCCCTGCTATAGCCAAGGTGACAAAAAATGAACTTTGCTTGGGAAGTAATCTAATTCTGTCACTATCAATTGATGAAGCGATTCACTTTCTGTACAATAGAAGAGGACCGGCAGGTAGCCTAGTGGTTAGAGCATTGGGCCAGTAACCGAAAGGTTGCTAGATCGAATCCCCGAGCTGACAAGGTAAAAATCTGTCGTTCTGCCTACTAATCCTAGGCAGTCATTGTAAATAAGAATTTGTTCTTAACCGACTTGCCTAGTTAAATAAATAAAAAATGTTTAATTCCAGACAGCTTTTAGGCAAACACTTGTGACCTTCTCTAGTTGGGTTAAGCCACAGGATAAGAGTAGGCAGCAGTTAAAGCTTCAATTTTTCATCGTCGGGGTGGAAAGGTAGGCCTAACTTCTGAAAGTATCATGCTCAGATTCCTAATGTCTCAGATTTAATATTTGCAAACAGGGACAGTTGTTGTAAACAAGACACACATTTGGTATTGGAGAAACAGGATATGGAACACATAGGCTTATCCCTCTGTCCATTCTTTGCTTGTAATTTCATACATTTGTGTGGTATTAAAAATTCTGCTAATATGTAAAATTACATGAAATGTTTCTAAAATGCTATTTTTTCCTCAGACGTGCAAATATGATGAGTCATGCAATGCAATGCTTTTACGATAAAGGAGATCTTTCCACCCCTACTTTTGTTCACAGACCACCGTGGACTTGCAACCTTCTGGCCCCAAGCCCTGTGCGCTATCAAAATTCCTGCGTTGTCGTGTAATGCTTACAGGACGAAGAACCGTTTCTAAAACCACGTATCTAAGGCTCTGGTCTGTCCAAGAAGTGAATGTATTCTGCTATCAACTTTGTTTTAATTGTTATTTTGGGTATAGGGGAGGGTCAATAGTTTTTTCCCAAGCATTCAGGGAGGGTTTAGGTAAAATATATTTTGATGGAGGGCCATTCATGAGATCTACGATTTTCTCCATGTAATCCTTATTATGAAAAACGTTCACTCCCTAATTGACAATTAACTCCTATGCTGTCATGATCTCCCCTGAACACTGAATATATTTGTCTTACAAATAGATAACCATGCCTTAGTTACCTACCTCGCCCACCTTGAACATTTGATCCCTAGTTCATTGAATGAGATAATTATTTCATAGAGCTATAAAATGTATTTGGTTGTAATTTTAAATGTTGCAGGCTGGCCAACCACCCTCCAGGAGTCCATGGGAGCTACTGGTTGAGCAGGCTTTTGCTCCAGCCTTGCTCAAACGCACCACATTGTAAAAAAAATCAGCTGCTTAAGAGGGTCTTGATAAGCTGACTCTGGTGGATTTGAGCAGGGTTGGAGTAAAAGCAGTAAAATTTGATTAAAAAAAACAGATTCATTTTAAAAAACACCTTATGGAACAGCGGGGACTGTGAAGCAACACAAACATAGGCACAGACACATGCATACACACACCCACACTATACACACATGGACTTAGTACTGTAGATATTTGGTAGTGGTGGAGTAGGGGCCTGAGGGCACACAGTGTGTTGTGAAATCTGTGAATGTATTGTAATGTTTTTAAAATTGTATAAACTGTAAACAGACACTGCTGAAAGAGTAGCTAATGGGGATCCATAATAAATACAAATACAAACACCTGCACACCCAGTAACTCTCTAGATGGATGTTTGATGGACCACATCAGTGTAGTATTTTACCTTGTGAGGGGTTAAGTACCTACAAAAGGCCACAACGGCAGAATATACGATACATGGTTCCTCGCATCATACAACACAATTTTCAGTCACCTTTTGGGGGGGGGGGGTGTAAGTGACGAGCTTTCAGAGAAGTAAAAAAAAATGTATCTGTCCGACAAGTGGCTAAAAAAGTTAATTCCAAGCCCTGCTACCCTTAAGGTCTATTTCATCTAAACTGAGGAAGTGTGAATATCTGGGAGGGACATTCCTAGCTCTGAAACATCATAGACAGTTCAAGTGAACTGCAGTGTTTAAAGTGGTAGAATAAACAGACATGGTACATAACCGGGCGACCGTGGCCAGGCATATAAAGAGAGGGGCAGCAGGTCTTACCAAGCAACCAGGCCAGCCACATCCAGACTGACTAATTTCATTGCCGTTGACACGGCTCCTAATTGAGCTGGATGCCTAATTAAGGAAAGTAGACACTGGATGAATTAAACAAACCGTCCAGATTGGGCTGCAGAGAGCCAGGGACAGGACATGTGTGTGTGTGTGTGTGTGGGGGGGGGGGGGGGGGGGGGCAGAGAGCAGAGCCCCGCTCCCCTGAAAGACAAATCACAGTCGTGATCCCCAAATAAAAACAGACACTGCTGATAAAGCCAGGATTACTCTGTGGGAGCTCACACGGCATTTCTCCCAATTTCACTTTGTAACAGTCCCGCCATGTCTTTTTTCATCGTTCCCCTCTCTATCCTATACGCTGTTGTTCTTTTATTTCCCACACAATATTTGTCCCATATCAGCAGCACAGCGGGTACAGAGATGATAATTAGGGGTTAGAGAGATTACAAAGTCTCCGACCCTGTGATTATATTTTTCCCATGTCTGAACTTTGGCTTCAGTACGATTGTACGTAACAGTACCTGAGGGTTGTGTAGGGAGCTGTGATAGGGAGGAGAGAGAAGAGACGCTGGTGAAAAGTCAGCCGGCTGTCTGACATGGTGCTGATAAGGAAATGGTGTTTTCCCCGGGGGGAGGAGGGATTCCCGAAAGCAGAAGCTTTCGGAATGCCGCCAGCTTTAAGCAGAGCGCAGGGAGTGGTTTGGGGGTTAGAAATTCGATTACTGCCAACACTGGAAGAGGGTTTCAATTCCAAATTATCTCCCCATCCGGTTCTCATCACCTCTGAGATGGAAGGCAGCTCAGCTCACCTCACCCAGCCCAACCTCCAGTCCATATCATCAGACTCATACCAGAGTACACAGAGAACCAAGGAGAAAAAACCTTTAACATCCTTGTTAAAGACTAAGGCCGGAACTTAATCTGACAGATTAACGATTTGCTCAGTGACACACTTAAAAGGCAATATGCTCTAGGTTCATGTCGGCTGTAAACAGCTCAGATGTCGTCATAAGCAGAAATCTCATTTTAAAGGCAATTACAGTCTATAGGTTGCTGATCTCTGTTTGTTTGAATCTCAGCCGTAGTGAGATTTAGTCCAAGTCAAAGCACCCACATCCACCCTCATATTCTACCCTCCCAGTCCAAACATGCTCTAGTAATTAACATCCAATCAAGCACAGTATTAGTTTTGTTTCCGATTATTGTTGTTTTATTGTTTTAATTGAGATCAGGGTTCCCTATTAACTAGCTTATCTCAAAGGTAAATCAATTCTGGGTGGCAAACTGGCCGGGACCAGTACATTTATTTAACCAGGTGGCCAACACCAAATCTTTTCAAAAGCATGGGTGCTTTAAAATAAAAGTTTTTAAAAGTAAGTATAAAAGTAAGTTGCTAGCTAGCATTAAACTTATCTTATAAAAAACAATCAATCAATCAATCATAAGCACACGTTAACTACACATGGTTGATGATATTACTAGTTTATCTAGCGTGTCCTGCGTTGCATATAATCGATGCGGTGCGCATTCGCGAAAAAGGTACCTAACCATAAACATCAATGCCTTTCTTAAAATCAATACACAAGTATATATTTTTAAACCTGCATATTTATTTAATATTGACTGCTAACATGCATTTCTTTGTGTCACTTCTCTTGCAACAGAGTCAGGGTATATGCAACAGTTTGGGCCACCTGGCTCGTTGCGAACTAATTTGCCAGAATTTTACGTAATTATGACATAACATTGAATGTAACAGGAATATTTAGACTTATGGATGCCACCCGTTAGATAAAATATGGAACGGTTCCGTATTTCACTGAAAGAATAAATGTTTTGTTTTCGAGATGATAGTTTCCGGATTCGACCATATTAATGACCTAAGGCTTGTATTTCTGTGTGTTATTATGTTATAATTAAGTCTATGATTTGATAGAGCAGTCTGACTGAGCGATGGTAGGCAGCAGCAGGCTCGTAAGCATTAATTCAAACAGCACTTTCATGCGTTTCGCCAGCAGCTCTGCTGTTTATGACTTCAAGCCTATCAACTCCCGAGATTAGGCTGGTGTAACCGATGTGAAATGGCTAGCTAGTTAGCGGGGTACGCGCTAATAGCGTTTCAAACGTCACTCACTCTGAGACTTGGAGTAGTTGTTCTCCTTGCTCTGCATGGGCTGTTGTCGATGTGTTCCTCGTCCGAGCCCAGGTAGGAGTGAGGAGAGGGACGGAAGCTATACTGTTACACTGGCAATACTAAAGTGCCTATAAGAACATCCAATAGTCAAAGGTATATGAAATACAAATCGTAGAGAGAAATAGTCCTATAATTCCTACAACCTAAAACTTCTTACCTGGGAATATTGAAGGCTCATGTTAAAAGGAACCACCAGCTTTCATATGTTCTTATGTTCTGAGCAAGGAACTTAAACGTTAGCTTTCTTACATGGCACACATTGCACTTTTACTTTCTTCTCCAACACTTTGTTTTTGCATTATTTAAACCAAATTGAACATGTTTCATTATTTATTTGAGGCTAAATTGATTTTGTTGATGTATTATATTAAGTTAAAATAAGTGTTCACTCAGTATTGTTGTAATTGTCATTATTACAAATAAATAAATAAAAATCGTCCGATTAATCTTTATCGGCTTTTTTTGGTCCTCCAATAATCCGTATCGGTGTTGAAAAATCATAAAAATCGGTAGACCTCTAGTCAAAAGTGGTAAAATATTGATCACTATGTATAGCTCTATAATACTATAAAGGACCAACCACCCAGCTTTGGAGTACCTAAGTCTATTTCCCTGCTTTTGAGAGTAGCTGGCTACCGTACTCTGAGACTTTCAGCAATTGCGCTAAGCTAACAATAAGCTAACTTAAATGATCTTCAAACTACATGCAGAGACATAAAAATGGTATCCATAAGTTCATGACTCTGGGCAAGTAGAAAAAAAATACCCAAATCCCAAAATGTCGCAGTATCCCTTAAATAATGGATTTCAAATGTCACATAAGCGACTAAATGTCCACTGAGAGAATAGCCATGTAAAATGTCAACAGTTTCAAGCAGCTTTTAACACTTTATACACTTATCGCTGCCCTGTTAATGTGTTGGGTCGTGACAAGGCAGTTAGATTCCTGAACACTAAGGACCAGTGAGAGTAGCTCCCAGGAGAAAGTGAAAAAAAAGACATGAAAATAACTTTATCTTTGATGAATAATGGAGAAGTACCTGACATTCATCCATTGTGTGATCGGTGTATTAAAACCAGGGGCTCGATCAGGAAAACGAAACACAGCTACATGGCTAAATGCTTTGCTTGGCCCTGGGTTATTCACAGGCTTACGTTGTTATACTTAAAAAACAAGGTCCTCTCATAAAAAGCAGAAAGCAGAAAGAATGAGAGAGACAAAGAGAGAGCACTTCAGCCCGACGCATTTGAGTGACAGCTAGCAAGAGGCCTGCCCAGCCTTATCCAATGAGGTTACAGAGTGGGTGGACACAGCAGAGAGTGAGAGCAATGCAATATTCGGGAGTCGTGGGTGCTACTTTCAGAACTACTGGCTAAAAAGTATACAAAAGTACCGGAGAATCAGCTTGGTTTATGATAAGCTGACTGCTAAAACCGCCTCCTTCTCCCGCAGTAACCCCGGAGCATAGACACGAGTCAAGGGCAGGCAGGCATTTTGATATCAGGACAGCATGAAAGGCCCTACACACAAAAACTGACTGATCCCTGATCTCAAGCGTGAAAGCCTGAGAGCCACGCCATCTAATGCCTCAGAGCATTTTAAAAAGCAACCTGGAGAGCACGCTGCTGAATGAAAGGCAATATTGACTAAAGAACCAGAGGGTATATCATCCTTTCAAACAAAATGGTATCAAAAAACGCACACTGTGCTCAAGGAGAGGAAAAAGAGGACAGATGACACACACACCTCTGGCAGGCTGATTCCCACTTTCTGCATGAAGTAATTCTTCTTGAACTCATAATAGGTGTTGTACTGGTTCCAGGACTGCAAGAAGTCAAACCTGTGTTGGAAAAAGACACACATACACAAGATGTAGAGCCACATAAGATGTAAAGCCACTAAATTGAACAGAAACTTGAGCCGTTTTCCTGTATTCAGCACAGAAAAGAGCAAGAATAGCCTTTTCTCTAGCTGCTTACCGCGGGTCATTCTTGGCGCGGACGCTGGTCTCAAACTTGACACCGTTCCTGGCCACGTACTCAGCCAGCTTGTCAATAACCGGTTGGATGTCAGGGGGCGGGGGGATGATGGCTGGCGCTGCCACGGCAACTGGGGCCGCCACGGCAACGGGAGCCTGGGGCCGCGAACTGATAGATGAGGGAAAGATGAGTGGAGACGAAATAAAGATATTTAGCAATGCATCACATGATGTAGGGGAACTAGGTAGTATGGGGAGTGATAAAATATCTCCACTTCTGTCCAATAAGTGTCCACATACCTGGTCTCTGGTATGACAGCAGCAGGAATAACAGGAGCAGCAGGAGAAGGGGTTGAGAGGCAGACTGGGACCTGGCTGGGAACTGGAGTTGGTGGTGGGATGATGGGAAATGTAGTCGGAGGTGCTGTGTAGATGATCCGTGTAGATGGCTCAAGAGGTGCAGGGGGCGTGGTCCCTGGAGGAGGCGGGGTTCCAGAGTAAGAGGGTGGAGCCAACATTCTGCCAGAGGGCAGGGAGCTGTAGTAGCCGTTGGCATCGATCCCAGGGGGAGGTGGGGCCAAGCAGTAGGTCCCATCAGGAAGCATGCAGTACCCATAGTACATCGCTGCCACGTTAGCTGTAAGGTCAGAGAGAGGAAATTATCAAAATACATATCAAAATGGGAAATCATGCGAATACTTCAATTGCATGTGGTTTTGCATGCCTTCCCTGTCAATGAGCAACAGTGTAAGTCAGCATTGGATGAGATAGGTCTGCTCACTGAGTGTTAGTGTGTGTGGGTGGTGCCGAGCGGACTAACGTATACATTTAAGTCTGGCCTCATCGCTAATAGGATCTTAGCCTCACAGAGGAGGCAGAGAGAATAAAGCAAACTCCACGCTGATACAAATGAAACATTTTAATAATCTATGTCTGGATCACTGTCTACTTAATTAAAATGTACTTTGTCAGCAGAAGACGGGAGGAAAAAGGGGAACAAAAAGGAGAATGGCCCAACAAGAATAATTAGGATCAGCTTGTTGGAAATCATAATGTGTTTAAAAGCGGATATCAAAAACAATATGCAACCGTTCATTTCCAAAGCCTCTCATTACAATCACACTACCCATTTCTGGCTCAATCAAGTGCATCAACAGGTCAGGGAAAGTAATTTACAGCAGGAAAAAGAAAATAATACTGGCACAACGACCGGGGTTAACAGTCAGGTTATGAATAAAACAACTGACAGATTCACTCATAGTGTTCAAAGGGGAAGAAAGAAACAGGCAAGAAGGCTACATAAAGGTGTGGTATGTCACTGTACAATGGTGCAAGTCAGAGTTCCTGTGAGAATTCGGCTCATACCGTTACTGTGGATGTGAAATTGGGAAATGCAAATTCTGTGTGAGTGTCAAACTGACTTTGTTTGCGATGACAATTTGACATTTTTAAGTATAATAATTGATTACTGTGAGGTGCTACACAGATTCGCTCAGACAACTCTGAGCTGGCAAATTTGCACTCACATCAGCTACCGTTACCAGACTGCATAAATAGATTCTGCCAGCTCACTGCCAACAGCAGTAGGAGGGGGGAGAGGGGAGGGCAGGTGTTTGTCATAATTTGTGGGTGTGGTGGGGGTCAATCTGAGGTCGCTCAAAATGTCACCTCCATCTAAAATTGTCCGCTCACTGAGACTTATTCCATGGCAGCTCAGACTCAAAGCCATAACGAGATCGACTGTAATTGTATTAAGTTGAGTTTTCACATTCCGTTTGATACGGTTAGCCATCACATCAATAACCACTTAAGAGTAGGATTGGGAGTGGGAGGATGAGGGCGTTCGATTCAGCATGTAGCTGTGTGTCTCTGTGCATTATTAACTCTCCAAGGTCTTTTACTGTGGCAGTGGTTTCCATCCCTGATGGAGTGTACAGAACGGAGAAAGACAGAGAAAGGGAAGGAGAACAATAGAGAGAGGGGGAATAAGAGGCTTATCTTGTCAAACTGGAAACTGGATGATATTAACTCGTTGGTAACAGTCGACCAGAGCGGTGACTAAGACACATCCAAAATGCACAAGGCTGGAAACCTGTAGGAGAGCCATCATTCACATGCTGCATATGTATTTGTTCCATCTAATTAAAAATGAAAGGCTGAAATGTCTTCAGTCAATAAGTATTCAACCCCTTTGTTATGGCAAGCATAAATAAGTTCAGGAGTAAAAATGTGCTTAACAAGTCACATAAGTTGCATGGACTCTGTGTGCAATAATGGTGTTAAAAATAATTGTTTAATGACTACCTCAACTCCGTACTCCACACATACAGATAATTGTAAGGTCCCACAGCCGAGCAGTGAATTTCAAAACACAAAGACCAGGGAGGTTTTCAAATGCCTCTCAAAGAAGGGTTTCTATTTGTAGATGGGTAAGAGCATGGTGAAGTTATTAATTACACTTTGGATGGTGTATCAATACACCCAGTTACCACAAAGATACAGGCATCCTTCCTAACTCAGGTGTCGGAGAGGAAGGAAACAGCTCGGGGATTTCACCACGAGGCCAAGGGTGACTTTAAAATAGTTAGAGTTTAATGGCTGTGATAGGAGAAAACGGAGGATGGATCAACAACGTTGTTACTCCACAATACTGACCTAAATGACAGAGTGAAAAAGAAGCCTGTACAGAACTAAATTATTCCAAAACATGCATCCTGTTTGTAACAAGGCACTAAAGTAATACTGCAAAAACTTTGGCAAAGCAATTCACTTTTTGTCCTGAATACAAAGTATTATGTGTTGTATTAGATTTGCCCAAAACATTACTTAGTACCACTCTCCATATTTTCAAGCATAGTGGTGGCTGCATCATGTTATGGGTATGCTTGTAATCGTTAAGGACTGGGGAGTTTTTCCAGATAAAAAAGAAACGGAATGGAGCTAAGCATAAGCTAAATCCTAGAGGTAAACCTGGTTCAGTCTGCTTTCCACCAAACACTGGACAATAACCTAAAACACAAGCCCAAATCTACACTGGCGTTGCTTACCAAGAAGACAGTGAATGTTCCAGTTTTGACTTAAATCTAATTGAAAATATATTGCAAGATCTGAAAATGGTTGTCTATCAATGATCAACAATCAATTTGACAGAGCTTGAAGAATTTGGAAAATAATAATAGGAAAATTTTGCGCAATCCAGCTGTGGAAATCTCTTAGAGACTTACCCAGTGTCATCTGACAAAGTATTGACGCAGGGGTATGAACAGTTATGTAAATTAGATATTTCTGTATTTCATTTTCAATAAATTTGCAAACATTTCTAAAAACATGTTTTCACTTTGTCATGGATAACATTGATTTTACCCATTTTGAATTCAGGTTGTAACAACAAAATGTGGAATAAGTCGAAAGGTATGAATACTTTCCGAAGGCACCATCGATATGTATAAGGGTAAGGTGACTAGGCATCAGGATACATGATTAATAGAGTAGCAGCAGCATAAATTATGATTGTAAGTGTGTGTGTGTGTGTGTCTGTGTATAGAGTCAGTATACATGTGTTTGCATGTTATGTGTGTGTTGGAGTGTCAGTGTGCATGAGTGTCTAGAGTCCTGTGAGTGTGCATAGAGACAATGCAAAAATACAAATAAATACTTAGATAGTCCATGTAGCCATTCTGTTCGAAATTTAGAAGTATTATGGCTTGGGGATAAAAGCTGTTTAGGAGCCCCTTGTTTTCAGACTTGATGCACCGGTACCACTTGCGTGCAGAAGCAGAGTACAGTCTATGGCTTGAGTGCCTGGACACTAAAGATTTTCCGGACCTTCCTTTCACACCGCCTGATATAGATGTCCTGTATTGCAGGGAGCCCGGCCCCAGTGATATACTGGTAGCCTGTAGCGCCATGCAATTGAGGGGGGTGCCATTGCCATGCCAAGCAGTGACGCAGCCAGTCAAGATGCTTTCAATAAAGCAGCTGTAGAACCTCTTTAACTTCCTGATTAGAGAAGAGCCTTCTTCATGACTGTGTCTTGTGAGTGGACCATTTGAAGTCCTTAGTGATTTGGACACCGATGAACTTGAAGCTCTCGACCCGCTCCACTGCTTCCTGTAGTTCACAAACAGCTCCTTGGTCTTACGGACGTTGAGGGAGAGGTTGTTGTCCCGACATCACACTGACAGGTCACCGACCTCCTACCTGTAGGCGGACTTATCGTCACCAGTGATCAGGCTACAGCTTTCGTGTCGTCAGCAAATTTGACGGTGTTGGAGTTGTGTGTGGCCATGCAGTCGTGGGTGAACAGGGAGTACAGGAGGGGACTAAGCACACACCCCTGTGCCCCCCCCCCCCCTCACCACCTGGGATCGGCTGGTCAGGAAGTCCAGGATCCAGTTGCAGAGGGAGGTGTTGAACACTGAGCTGTAGTCAATGAACAGCATTCTCACATAGGTACTCATCTTATCTAGGTGGATGAGGGCAGTGTGGAGTGCAATTAAGATTGCGTTGTCTATGGATCTGTTGGGGCGGTATGCAAATTGGAGTGTCTGGGATGATGAAGATGATGTGTGCCATCACTAGCCTTTCAAAGCACTTCATAAATACAGATGTGAGTGCTACAGGGTGGTAGTCAGTGTAGCATGACATTTTTTAATTCTTGGTAACGGGAATGATGGTAGTCATCTTAAGACATGTGGGGATTACAGACTGGGACAACTAGAGGTTGAAAATTACAGTGAATATGACTGCCATCCGGCCCCACGGCTTTGCAAATTTTGACCTGATTAAAGACCTTACTCACGTCGGCCTCGGAGAGCGAGATCACCCAGTCCTCTGGGTTCATGTATGGTATGGTGCTGTTGTCTAAGCGTGCATAAAATGCATTGAGTTTGTCTGGAAGAGAGTGTGGGTCTCTTTTTAAATCTGTAATGACTGTAGCTCCTGCCACATGTGACGGGCATCGAAGCCTGTGTAGTACGATTCCACCTTATTCCTAGATTGTCCTTTTGCTCGTTTGATGACTCTGGAGGTCGTAGCGGGACTTGTTGTACTTGTTCCTGCCATGGGGGGGGGGTCTTGTCTGAAAGCCATGTTGCAGAATAGCAGAGAATATTGCAGTTATGAGAGTCCCGTTCGTAGCAAATCCACGACCGGAGGTCATCCATCTTATTATCAAGTGAATGGAGGGAAGAGGTGGCCGGTTTTACCTTGGCCTTAATCTTGCCAGGACTCCCCCTCTCCGCACTCTAACGCCGGCATTCCCTCCTGCAGACCCCGAAAATTGTTCAAGTAACAGACATCTCAACATCAAATGTTCAGAGGAGGCCTTCATGGGCCAAGAAACACAAGCAATGGAAATTAGACTGGTGGAAATCTGTCCTTTGGTCTGATTACACCAAATTTGAGATTTTTGTTTCCAATCGCCGTGTCTTTGTGAAACGCGTAGTAGGTGAATGGATCATCTCCGCATGTGTAGTTCCCACCATGAAGCATGGAGGTGGTGGTGTGATGGTGCTTTGCTGGTGACACTGTCTGGGATTTGTTTTTAGAATGCAAGGTATAGTTAACCAGCATGGCTACCACCGCATTCTGCAGCGATACGCCATCCCATATGGTTTGCGCTTAGTGGGACTATCATTTGTTTTTCAACAGGACAATGACCCAACACTCCTCCAGGCTGTGTAAGGGCTATTTGACTAAGAAAGAGAGTGATGGAGTGCTGCATCAGACCTTGCCTCACAAATCACCTGACCTCAACCCAATTGAGATGATTTGGGATGAGTTGGACCGCAGAGTGAAGGAAAAGCAGGCATCAAGTGCTCAGCATATGTGGGAACTCCTTCAAGACTATTGGGAAAGCATTCCAGGTGAAGCTGGTTGAGAGAATGCCAAGAGTGTGCAAAGCTGTCATCAAGGCAAAGGTTGGCTACTTTGAAGAATCTAAAATATATTCTTATTTCTTTAACACTTTTGTTTAACATGATTCCATGTGTGTTATTTCATAGTTTTGATATCTTCATTATTATTCTACAATATAGAAAACAGTAAAAAATAAAATAAAAACCCTTGAATGAGTAGGTGTGTCCAAACTTTTGACTGGTACTGTATTATTAATGTTGGCTCTCCGTGTACATTTAAGGGCCAGTGGGTCTAGTGAGAAGCCGTGCCTCCCTGTTCTGGCCAAATTGTAATTTTCCTAAGTCAATCATTGTGGCACCTGACCACACGACTAGAAAGTAGTCCAGGTGCAACAGAACTAGGGCCTGTAGGACCTGCTTTGTTGACAGCGATGTTAAATAAAGCAGCGCAACGCTTTATTATGGACAGACCTCTCCCTATTTAAACTCCCTATCATTATGTTTTGACCACGACAGATAACAATCCAGTGTTACTCAAAAAGGTTTAGTCTTCTCAACTTCTACACTATTCATTGCAAGATTTAGTTTTAGGGTTTAGTGAATGATTTGTCCCAAACACAATGCTTTTCGTTTAAAAAAAATGTAGGACTAACTTATTTCTTGCCACCCATTAAACTGACTGCAACTCTTTGTTAAGTGTTGCAGTGATTTCACTTGCGGTGGTAGCTGACATGTATAGTGTTGAGTCATCCGCATACATAGACACACTGGCTTTGCTCAGAGCAAGTGGCAGGTCATTAGTAAAGATTGAAAAAAGTGAGAAAAGTAAGGGGCCTAGACAGCTACCCTGAATGCCTGACTGCCTGGATTGTGTTGGAGAGGCTTCCATTAAAGAACACCCTCTGTGTTCTGTTAGACAGTTAGCTCTCGACGCATAGCAGGGGATATAAAGTCATAACACATATGTTTTTCCAGCAGCAGAATAGGACTGATAATGTAAAAAGATGCACTGAAGTCTAACAAAACAGCTCCCACAATATTTGTATTATACATTTCTCTCAGCCAATCAGTGTAAGTGCCGTACATGTTAAATGCCCTTCCCTATAAGCGTGCTGAAAATAAGAAGTTAGTTTGTGAAATAGCATTGTATCTGGTAAAACACAATTTCTCCCAAAAGTTTACTAAGAGTTGGTAACAGGCTGATTGGGCAGCTGTTTGAGCTATTCTTGGGTAGCTAAATTACTTTTGCTTCCCTCCAGGTCTGAGAGCACACACTTTCCTGCTGGCTAAGATTAAAGAGATGGCAAATATGAGTGGCAATGTCGTCCACTATCATCCTCAGTAATTTTCCATCCAAGTTGTTGATAGACAACAATATATATTTATTTTTTTACCGCTTCCACACTCACTTTCCAGAATAAAAAAATGACAATGCTAGGATTTCATAATTTGGTCAGTTATGCATGGATGTGTAGGTTCAGAATTTGTTGTTGGCATGTTATGCCTAAATGTGCTAATCTTGCCAGTGAAAAGAAATCATTAGTGCAGTTGGCAATATCAGTGGGTTTTGTGATGAATGAGCATTCTGACTCAATGAATGATGGAGCGGAGTTCGCCTTTTTGTCCAAAATTTTATTGAAGGTGCTCCAAAGCATTTTACTATGATTCTTTATATAATTTGTCTTGGTTTCATAGTACAGTGTCTTCTTTTTGTTCAGTTTAGTCACATGATTTCTCAATTTCCAGTATGTTTAACAATCGGCTGTGCAGCCAAACGTATTTGCCATCCCTTTTGCCTCATCCTTAATGGGTGTATGCTTATTAGTAACTGGAATAAACTATTTCATAAATGTGTCAAGTGCAGCATATGGTTGCTCCTCATTACACACCACAGACCAGAAAATATTCTTTACATCTTCAACATAGGAATCACTCCAAAAAGTATTGTATGACCTGTTATACACTATATTAGGCCCAGCCTTTGGAACTTTGGTTTTCCTAGATATGGCCACTCTATTATGATCACCACATCTGATGGATTTGGATTTTTGCTTAAGAGCAGATTTCGGCAGCATTAGTAAAGATGGGATCAATACATGGTGATTTCATTCCTGTGCTGTTTGGCAATAACCTGGTAGGTTGACTCACCCTGAACCAGGTTGCAGGCACTGTTTACAGTTTGAAGGTTTTTCTTGAGTGGCTAGCTTGATGAAAGCCAGTCAATATTTAGGTCACCCAGAATATATACCTCTGTTGACATCACATACATTGTCAAGCATTTCACACATATTATCCAGATACTGACTGTTAGCACTAGGTGGTCTATAGCAGCTTCCCACCAGAATGGGCTTTAGGTGAGGCAGGTGAACCTGTAGCCATATTACTTCAACAGCATTTGACATGACATCCTCTCTAAGCTTTACAGAAATATGACTGAACATCAACTGCAAAATCTCCACCATTGGCATTTCTGTCTCTTCTGAAGATGTTGAAACCATGTATTGCTACCACTGCGTCAAAGGTTATATCGAAGTGAGTTTCAGAGATAGCCAGTATATTAATGTTCTGTTACTAGCAAGTTATCGATTTCATGAACCTTGTTTCTTAGGCTACATGTTAATGTGGACATTTTTTTGCACTTTTCTGGGATTCTTGATTGTTTTTATTGCTTTACAGGGAGGCATATCAAAAAGGTAGACATGACAGTGATATTTATGTTTGCGCTGATAGTGCAGGGTGAGCTGCACAAAGTGGACTTCCTACTAGGGCAAACCGACTCAGTAAAACTCAGGTTCATAGGTGCATGATTACTGCATATGATAGCTCTAGGATTGACAGAGGCATTCAGAGGACTTAGAGGGACAAAAATGTGATTACTTACATTATGACTGCCAACACTTCTGAGACAACGTACATCTGCAGAAGCACTACGACAACTAAGCGACATAATGGTAGGGGTTATCTGAGCATGGCTCGGGTCACTGACAAGTCATTGTCTCAAGGTAGCCTTGAAATGCATGGACAGGGTCCAGGAGCCAAGATGATTTGGATGGACTCCATCATTCCTGAAGAGCATCTTCTGTTTCCAAAAGGTGTCAAAGTGATCTATAAAAGTTATGCCAACAGAGATACAGTAGTCTGTTAGCCAGGTGTAATGCCAGTAGCCTGCTGAATCTTTCACAGCCGCAGCCCAGCGATGGTACCGGGCATGAAATAACTGCCACGCTTTTTGGAATCTTTCAGAGCTAGAATCATTTCTTTAAAAAGCAATTTTTTTCAGCAGTTCCGAGATAGCCCTCCTAATGTCGTTTGACTCCACATAGACTACGACAGTGTCAGCGCTCGGCAGCTGTCGTGGAACGGTAGGATGCAGCCTTGTAATGTCCTGTACTCGTGCTCCGGGATAATAGATTGGATAGTCATCATTTAGGCTAATAATATAACTCAATCCCTGTTCACAAAAAAATCTAAAATGTTCAATGCATGGCTGAGGGCGTATAACGTAGAGGCCTGGGCTATAGGCTACATCAGATACGCTTCTTTCTTTGCACGGGAAAAAAACATTTAATGCAATTCATTTGACTGGACACATTAGCATAATCTTTTTAAATAAAACAAATTACTAGGTAGCCTACTCTGCTGACACAGACAAACAGATCAATAAAAACAATGTTGCCTATATAATAGGCCTCTAGGAAGGGGAGACACATCGAATAAGACGTCCATCTAAACTGGTGGAGGAAATGGTCCAAAAACAAAACTTAAGTGGCACTGACCAAACAATGATTTTGATAAGTAAAAGACAGATTCGAGTCTTTTCATTGTCTTCTCTTTAAACTAATAGTTATTTGCTTTCCAAACCATGTTTTCGAGTAATATAATTTTTAAATATTGCGATATGCCTGGCTGGGCCCCTGTACTTTTCACTGACAATCGCAACTCAACAATCATCTATTTGGTATTTGCCGTGTGCGCACTGCCTTTTCCTCCGACAGTAGGTGATGCGATTTAAAACAATACACAATTATTTTTTTAAGGCTAGAGGAAGCTAATGATCCTCTGTGGACAAATCGTGCTTTAGTAGCCTATTTTGAAGGATTTTATTTCTGTATAGACAGGAGTAGGCTAATTAGGCTATTTAATGTTGGCATTTTAATTACATTTACTTAGGGAAAGCTTCCCCTAGCCTTATGGACACGCCACCTACGAGCCAATGTCAATCTACTATCCCCAAAGTACAAAAGTTGACCTATTCTACAGATCAGAACATTCACTTTAACATTTTGACAAACTATTACTTCTTAACATTATTAGCGCAGCAACGCTCACAATGCAGTAGTCTACGCACAAATGAACATTTGGCTACCGGGCAATGAAAGAAAGTTGAAAACCAATAGAAAACAAAAGAAATAGGCTACTGGCTTCATTGGCATATGGAAGTCTTTATAAAATAATTGCCTCCACGGATATAGTCGGATTTTGCCTAGGCAGCTTTGAAGAAAGGTAAAACATGCCTCATAATATGTAGTAAAACATTCAGGTTTCAAACAATTAAGTAGCTATATGTTTTCAAAATGCATACTGCCTCCAGCTCATTGCAAATTGGTGTGTGACGTGCTGATGAAGCCTACCTTCCGTTGCCTATGCATTTAAATGGCGAATGGGAAGGGCGCTTCAATTACCAGCTGAGAAATAAAAATAGTAGCTCTTTTAATCATGGCCCAAAAAAAGATTTTAACACACGATTGCATTTAGAATTGTTGTGCAATGATTGGGCTTATAAAAGCACTTTCTAACAGATTTTCAGCTCAAAGGCTCTGTATCTGTATGCGTGTGATAAATAACATACATCATGAATAAACACACGGGCCAATTTAACCCATAGACCAATAAACATGACTGGTCAAAACGTATTTCCATCCATGAATAGGTTAAAAAGAAATATTTCGCAATGGGATTTTTCTTCTTCTCTAAATATATATATATTTTTTTTTTTACCGGCTAACGGAAACCCTGACACACACACACACACACACACACACACACACACACACACACACACACACACACACACACACACACACACACACACACACACACACACACACACACACACACACACACACACACACACACACACACACACACACACACACACACACACACACACACACACACACACACACACACACACACACACACGAGACAGAGAGTCAAAGACAGGGGAGGACTGAAGAAGGCCATGTCTGTGCTGCTCTGTTTTAAGTGCTGTAGGATTTGACTGGAGTGTTTGAGAGCAGGATTAAGCAGGGGAGCTGCTGCTCTGAAAGCAGTTACAGCACATCCATCCTCGTCCACTGGGCTTTCTCTAACCACTAACCTCAACACCACTGAGAGCCAAGACAGCACCTCTGCCTCCCGCCACCTCAACCTTACAGCATTCTATCAAGCCTTGTGTTTCTGACTCAAGTCAGTTAAAAATATATTATTATTTTTTGCTTTGGAACTTTAGAAGACATTAAAGTTCTGCTCCTTCTCCAGCCACTCCAAAAATACATTTTCATAGGGAGCATCTTGAGCACAGCCCCATGAGCACAAACACCTCTCCTCCAGATAGCTGGGGTTCAAGAAGCCAGTCTTCAATCAATACCCATCAGACAAGCTAAGTGTCTGGGGAGGTGCTTACAACACTGAACCTGGGATTGCAATCCAAACACGGGGTGATAGAATAGAATAACTTTAACTCCGTCCCTGTGCTATATGCTGGTCTCTAGGGCAAAACTAAAGGTCGGCCAGAGAACAAGGGAGGGATTCTGCTTGGTAATAAAACAGCCCACTTTATGAATGCATAACGATCCATGGCCAGAAGGGTTGCTCAGCAGGAAAAACATTCATTGGTAGCAGCCAGCTTCCCTGTGCTACACAATCAGAGTTCAAAGGTCCCCCTCCATAACTGTCTATAGGATAAATAAATTGCATTAATGAATTTGTAAGTGTCACACACACGGATCGGTAGTGGCCAATGAGCACAGGCGAGGTGCGTGAAACGGATAAGTGGACGGACTGCTTTGAGGAGGAGTGTTGGTGAGTCATTGTGGATGGATGTACAGTGCAGTATTGTGAGATGCTTGTCTGTGGACTGTTAAACTAACAGGGTGTAACAGTAGGCTGCATTACCTCATCTGGGCCTCTGAGGTCAAGAGAGAATGGGATGCATGTCACCCAACAGGACAGAAAGAATAGCCCAGTCTCAATATAGAAAAGCCCAGTCCCCTAGTGCAGTCTTGACAGCTTCTCTACATTTCTAGGAAGAGTTGTCTTCAGTGATGATGCAAATTATCTAATATGCTTCTCGTTCACTGTATTGGAATGTAGAATGTGCTTGTATTACAACAGAGAATCCATAGACCAGAGGAATAGAAGGGAATAAGTGGTCGTTTGAGGTCAGATGACGCCACAAAACATTCGGCCCAATAGCAACTAGGCCCAATTGTCCCGTTGAAGAGCTAGCAAAGTTATAACGAATTCAAGGTGCTGCAATGCTGCACGCTTCTAAACCCCTCTTGCCTAATTCTCATTCAATACGCTAGTCATTGGCAGAAACTGGAGGATATTCCTCTGGTGCCTTTGATCCTCTCCAGTCTGTTTACAGGGATTCTCTCAGAGAACCAGCGCCATACACAGAAATAAAAGTCGGATCTACGGGAGCAAAATCTCTCCAAAATGATCATCTTGTCGCCGTAAGCCAGCGCATTAAAAATCCATGTCTGTGCTGCTGTGCGGTGCTGTGGCATCGTTGTCTCTTTTTCTCTCTCTCCTACCACAGCAAACCAGTGGAGCTCTTCCAGTCCAGCTAATTAAGACAAATCAGCTCACTCAGCTTGAGCCGTCTCTCCCAAGCACCAGACAAAGAGGGAAGACAGGGTTGACCCTGGGAAATAAGGAGTCAAATTGCGAGGAACATCTCTCAAGGCCGTTTAGAGATAGCCTGGCACGCCATATCACGCCCAGCACCTTCACCATCCATCACCTAGAACTAATGCAGACAGTAGAGAGAAAACTGCTAAGGTTTAAAGAAGCCAAGAAATTAGATGGAGATTCTGTAGCCTCGGAAAGTATGTGAATGGCCCCAAGAGACTAGTGATTCTGTGACGTTGCAATTTCTGCACTAGATTTGCTGGAGGAACAGTACAGTCATGCAGTGAGTTAAAGTTAAGAGTGTTCTTGTGCGTGTTCCTTAGGATAAACTGTGCATGAGCTAAATAACAGTGTATGTCTTCAAGTGTTTGGGTCAAGCGAGAGAGAGCTATGCAGCTGCTCTTTCCTAGGCTGGCAGAGTGTTGTGTGTGTGTGTGTGTGTGTGTGTGTGTGTGTGTGTGTGTGTGTGTGTGTGTGTGTGTGTGTGTGTGTGAGTGTCAGCCAGAAGAGAACAGATAAGCAAGTGGAAATGATGTCTGCATTTAGAGGAAGCAAACATCTGTGGAGCTGCCAGAAAAGCAACTTTGGATTCTATCCACCGGCGTTCAGAGCAAAACAAACAGCAACACTGCCGTCAACGAAGAGCAAGGAGAACACAGTTTGTCAGCGCGTCCAAACCAACAGCTCACTGCAGATCCGAAAATGAACTAGGCACGAATTCCAGGACAAGAAACGTGTAAAAAAAATACCTTCTTGGAGACTTTGAGAACTGTTAAGAACCTTTAAGTACTCACAATCCCTTAGGGTCAAGTGGTGAAAATCACTCCTGGATTCAGTCTTTGCTGAACAGTCCTCAAAGGCTTTGAAGGTGAAGGGCGGTAGGTAGCCTAGCGGTGGTTCGAATCCCTGAGTCAACAAGATGAAAAATCTGTCGATGTGCCCTTGAGAAAAGCACTTAATCCTAATTGCTCCTGTAAATCGCTCTGGATAAGAATGTCTGCTAAATGCCGTAAATGTAAATGCTTTCTGGAATTGACCTTCTGAAAGAGGACGTTTCAGCAGTGTCACGGGCCTACAGGAGACCATGTTAATGAGCTTTTCCATTATGAGCTGCAAGGTCACCTCCATGGCAACAGCTGGAACATGTGCCTGTGTCCGACATATATGTTTGCCGCTAGGCTAATTCAATGTACCTTTCCTCCTAGAGACTCTAATCTGATATTAACGGCAACGTTTGTTAAACATTGAGAATTCTAGCAAGTGGACAGTTCTTTTTGCCTCTAGGAGTTCAGTGCTCAATACTAAACAATTTAGTGCCACTCTGCCTGTCTGAGAGACTGAGCTTGCATTGAGAGGGAAATAAATAAAATACAAAAAATGGGGAGAGAAATGAAGTGGACCAGGACTAAATTGAAATGAAGAGGCTCCCTCTGCGCTAATATGAATGCTCCTCAGATATTGGATTTCACAGTTTCCCAGTTCGACTATCAGAAATGAGAAACTGTACTCACGGTCAGCGATGTACTCTGCGGGTGTGGCGGGCACAGCTGGCTCTGCGGGTACTTCCTCTGGCTTGGTTGCCATGATGGCGGCTGCAGCAGCAGCGGCTCCGTTACGTTCCTGCTGAGTTTTCCGGATCAGCGCTGCCAGTGGATGGTCTGGGTCCATGACTTGGAGGGGCTACAACACAAATAGATTTGGTTAAAAGGCTTAGAACCACTTGGCAGCATAACCCCCAACAATTACATTTGAGTCATTTAGCAGACACTCTTATCCAAAGCAACAAGGGTTAAGTGTCTTGCTCAAGGGCACATAGACAGATTTTTCACCTAGTCGGCTTGGGGAGTTGAACCATTGACCTTCCAGTTACTGGCCCAACGCTCTGAACCACTAGGTAACCGGCCCCAACAATAGGAAGCGGTGAAACTGAGACACCTCTGGCTGATGGAAAGGACAACAACGCAAGACAGACTAATGGTTCTAACTAGCTGATACATTTCTGTGTCGTGTTATGACCTACTTATTACAACTCATTTAGCATGAAGTTTGGACTAATATACTAATTGAATAATATATAAACATGTACACTGATGATTTATACAGGTGTTTCTAGCCATGTGTGTGCAATAAGAGTTGACATACAAGTTATCAAAATCCTTTAAAAGAACAGACTTCAAAAGATCTAAAAGGAAAGACGGGACTCTTGATTTTCAGGTATTAAAGTAAAATGGGGGAAAAAATTAAATGTACGTTTAAAGGATTGAGCCCTTTTTAAATTTGGGACGAAAATCTGATCACATTGGTTTATTTAAGAGCCTTTTATCTCTTCATTTATTCTGTGCGATTCACTCGGAATTACAACAAGTGACAGTGATTAAACATACAGAATATTAAATCAAGAGATGAGGAGAAAAAGACTTGATGGTAGCTCATCCTCAACCACAAAAATCTAAGCACTTTGAAGTGAGACACACTTTGAAATCAGGCCCAATTATGCTGTTGAATACAACAACTTAACAGTAATGTGTGATTAATTCAAAAGTCTATGGGCTTTTGAACATTAAAAACCTAACCACGGGCGTAATTAGCAAATGGTCAAACCCTATAAAAAAAAAAAATACAGTATAAGCAGTTAGACAAATTGTGGGTTGGCTTGAACGGGCAAAGCCCGTATGGATGGGAGGTAATTGCTCTAGAAAGGCCAAGAGATGAACTAATTCCATAGTTTTATGGTTTCTTTATTCCCTTCAAAGCCAAGATAACTATGTCTAAATAAGACATACCAAAGCAATATGGTGGAGACTTCAAGTGCTTTTCACAATAATGCCTTCTCATATCCAATTATCTCAGCTAGGGTTGGGCGATGTCAACCTTTGTCCTATCGCAGGCCTGGGCAATTATTTTCCATGGAGGGCCACATTAGAAAATATTTTTGCCATCGCGGGCCAGAATAATATTACAGGATTATACATCATGTGTATGACTGTGTTGACAGATATATCTACTGTAAATCACATCCAGATATGCTACTTATTTTACATGCACAGAAATAAACCACATTAATTTTCTCCTTTTGGTAGGTATTTTCATTATTCAACATGCAATGAACTACACAGAGGGAAAAGTACACTGTGCATTCAGCACCACGGACAGAACTCATCAACAGGTATGCACAAAAAAACAAGAAAGAGAGAGTGCTCAACATTACATTTAAACTACTCAATCAGTGTGAGGAGTGAAGCCTCTGACTAGAGCAGTGAAGTCAGGTATAGTTTCTGACTTCGCAATGCACAGAATTGCTAAGTTAGAGTCAGTAAGAGATGATCTTTGCCTTGACTTGCTATATTTCATCACTGAAAATGTCTGTTCACATACATAGGTTGACCCAAACAGTACAAACATCTTTCTGAGCATGACTCCTAATCTTTGGAAAGTTTTGTTTATCGAGAGATGCATAGAACCTCGTCAGTGATATTGTTTTAAATAGTTCTCCAATCACTGCATCAGACTGGAATTCAGTTCATTCATGAGGGCCATGATGTCCACGGTGAAGGCAAAAATCAGCCAACCATTCTTTATCTTGCAGTTGAGGGAAATCCACATATTTTCCTTTAATTTGCAAAAACTCAGCAATCTCCGACTCCCACACCCTTTTAAGCTCTTCCCCAAACTCAGCCATCTCACGTTTGTGTGGTAGGGGAGATCTGCATGACCTTTTGCAACTGAGAAAGCAACTGTTCCGATGCATTTGCCCTCTGCCCAGAATACATTCCCATAATTCTCTGCATGCTTCGTCTGGAAGTGTCAAGACAAGTTGTAGTCTTTCAAGACAGTGATGACCTTTTTGCATACTAAGCTTTCCCTGATACCTCAATAAATAAATATTTTGTTGTCCACTCTTGCTCGAACAGCCTACATTCATGGTCTACTTTCCTTTTCTTAGAAAAACGAATTTTTGCACAATTTCTAGCTAGCTACTATTTGTAACTGTGACGTGTGTCAGCCTGTCAGTCAGTCTGTCCTCCTGCAGATGTTATTTATACGTGCCTTCAAAATAAATGTCCCACAAGCGGTGGGAGTTAAATCAATATACAAAGGCAAGTATTCATTGGGCTTTAAATTTGTAAAACAAATACGTTTTTCAAAACTTTACTATCACAAATTCTTTATGTAATCTGAGCATGATTCCGCCTTTTCCCAGGCCTGTCCTACAGTGATTATTTACTCATAAAACGTGATACACATTATTGCATTATTTTTTTAACCACCGTTTTCAGAACTAACTAATAATTGCTTTACTTGCCTCATCGTCCTCTCTTAATATTGTTTGTTCAATCGCTCATAAGGCTGTGATAGAGAATAACCTATGCTTATAAACTCCCGACTTTCATTCTTGTTCTTTTTGAAAGCAGCAACTTTAGGACAACACCTTCTTGGGCTATTGGAATATTTGGGAAATAGGCTACGGTTCATAGCTTTAACATTTGGTTTTCAGTATTGCATGGAGGGATCATTTCTTTCTTAATAAGCTTAAACTTGTCATTAGATTTTTCTATTGGCTATTTACATTTTTTCATCTATCATTATTAGACCCCTGGCTACCATTCGTTTTAAGGTTATTCAAACTACTTTTTGAGATGGAACTCGTTAGATTCATTAATTGTTTGATCAGGAGAAAGCTATGCATGCATAAAATGATGAAAGCCCCAAGTCATGTTCTCAGCCTATCAAAAAGAGAGAGAGGGGAATTTGGCCTAGGTTTTTATTTTTTTATAGCTAGACAAGATAGTTAAGGAGTGTCCAATATACAGTGCATTTGTAAAATATTCAGATCCCTTGACTATTTCCACATTTTGTTACGTTAGTCTAAAATTGATTAAATACCTTTTTTCCTCTTCAATCTACACACAACACCCCATACTGACAAAGCAAGAACTGATTTTTACATTTTTGCAAATTTCTATTAAAAAAAAAAAAAAAAAAAAAACTTAAATATCACATTTACATAAGTATTTAGATCCTATACTCAGTACTTTGTTGAAGCACCTATGGCAGTGATTACAGCCTTGAGTCTTCTTGGGTATGACACAACAAGCTTGGCACACCTGTAGTGGGTAGTTTCTCCCATTCTTCCCTGCAGATTCTCTCAAACGCCGTCAGATTGAAAATAGCTGTGCAGCGACGCTGCCCATCCAAAGTCTCTCCAGAATTGTTCGATCAGGTTCATGTCCAGCCTCTGGCTGGGCCACTCAAGAACATTCAGAGATTTGTCCCAAAGCCACTCCTGCGTTGTCTTGGCTGTGTGTTTAGTGTCATTGACCTGTTGGAAGGTGAACCTTCGCCCCAGTCTGAGGACCAAGATTGAACACCTTTTTCTCCCCAATTTAGTGGTATCCAATTGGAAGTTACAGTCTTGTCCTATCACTGCAACTCCCGTACGGACTCGGGAGAGGCGAAGTGCGTCCTCCGAAACAAAACCCACACTGCTTCTTGACACAAAGCCCACTTGACCCAGAAGCCAACCGCACCAATGTGTCGGAGGAAACACTGCACACCTGGCAACCGTGTCAGCGTGAATTGCGCCCGGGGCGCCACAGGAGTCGCTAGTGTGCGATGGGACAAGAACATCCAAGCCAGCCAAACCCTCCCCTAACCCGGACAACACTGGGCCAATTGTGCGCCAACCCCATGGGTCTCCCGGTCGTGCCCAGTGCGACAGAGCCTGGACTCGAATCAGGATCTCTAGTGGCACATCTAGCACTGCGATGCAGTGACTTAGACCAGCGCGCCACTTGCTTTGTCATTATGGGGTATTGTGTGTAGATTGACGAGGGGGAAAAGCTGTTTAATCCATTCTAGAATAAGGCTGTAACCTAACAAAATAGGGAAAAAGTCGTGGATCTGAATACTTCCCGAATGCGCTGTACGTGTTCGTAAGTCTCTCACCTTTCCATAATAGGGTCATATTAGCTACAGATGTTTTCGTGAGAAGAATGATTTTTGGGATGTCTCATGGTATGACAAACACCCCTTTAGCTTGGCCACCTTCCACCGCATAAGCAAAAGTCCGCCATTGGTGGATGCAGTGGATTGAGACGCAGCCCATGCAAAAAGATCTCTCTAGCTTAACTTCTTATGGCTGAAGGGGCAGTATTGAGTAGCTTGCTTGGATGAAAGGTGCACAGAGGTGCCCAGAGTAAACCGCCTGCTCCTCAGTCACAGTTGCTCATATTTGCATATTATTATTAGTATTGGATAGAAAACACTCTGAAGTTTCTAAAACTGTTTGAATTATGTCTGTGAGTATAACAGAACTTATATGGCAGACAAAAACCTGAGAAGTTCCACTTCCTGTTTGGATTTTTTCTGAGGGTGGCAGGTTTTCAACCAAGCTCTCATTGAAATTACAGCGAGATATGGATGAGTTTTCACTTCCTACGGCTTCCACTAGATGTCAACAGTCAATAGAACTTTGTCTGATGACTCTAATGTGAAGGAGGGCCGGAGGAGACAGGAATTAGTCACCACTGCCACGAGCTGACCATGCTTTGACCACATGCGTTCACGTGATAGGCAGCTCCGTTCCATCGCTCAACTGATGTCAATCTAATTCTCCGGTTGGAACGTTATTCAAGATGTATGTTAACAACATTCTAAAGATTGATTCAGTACATCGTTTGACATGTTTCTACTGACTGTCATTGAACTTTTGGACATTTCATCACGTTATAGTGGACGCGCTTTGTGACTTTGGAATTGTTTACCAAATGCGCTAACCAAAGTAGCTAATTGGACATAAATAACAGACATTATCGAACAAATCAAGCATTTATTGTGGACCTGGGTTTCCTAGGACTGCATTCTGATGAAGTTCATCAAAGGTAAGGAAACATTTATCATGTATTTCCTGGTTTCTGTTCACTCCAACATGGCGGCTAATTTGGCTATTGTTCTGAGCGCCGTCTCAGATTATTGCATGGTCTGCTTTTTCCGTAAAGTTTTTTTTAAATCTGACACAGCGGTTGCATTAAACAGACGGGATTTTGATGGGGATATTTGTATTATGCTAATTTGATTTTTGTGGGGGTGCGGACATCGACTCTAGGTGGTTTAACTAAAATGGCTCATGCAATGGAATGTATTTTTTGTAATGTCAGTTGAGTTGAATGAACAAATAACAGCACATACTGACGGTTACACTTCCTGCTTTTCCTTTCTGCTTTGCTCTTATGGGAACACTCGCAATGGGCGCCAGTCCACCCATTATGCCATCATTGACTTCTATTTCTATGGTAGCACATGCGGTCAGGAGCGGAGGAGAGGATAAAATGTTTGTCTTAAAAATATTATTATTATTTATTTTTGCTATTCGAATGGTTATTACATTGACCGCAGTCATTTGGCTGACCAATAACTGTGATCCAAAATTCCATGACAGTCACAGATCTGGTCCTTACCTTCATCAGCTCCTCAAGGCGAGAACTCTTCTTAGGAGCAAACAGGCTGGGGTGGAGGTAGTTCCCATCCCCATCATCGTCAGAATCATCAGAGTCTATAGAAAGACATTGAAGTATGAATAAAGAATATGGTTAATGTCTCAAGTACTTGCATTCTGAATTCGGGTTCATGTATTGTGTTGTTAACATGCATTCTGTGCCCGTTCTCAAAGATTTCACATGCATTGTAGTATAAAACGATGTACAGTAATCCCTCGTTTATCGCGGGGGTTACGTTCCGAAAATGACCCGCGATAAGTGAAATCCGCGAAATAGAAAACTTTTTTTTTTTTTTACAATTAGCAACTATTACATGTATACAAATACAGTGACTCACGTGTAGGCCGTTTCGTCGACATTATGGGTTTAGGAGATGTTCGAAATTACAAGATAATTTGGCCAACTTAATGTAAATTTGCCAAGCTGTTTTATGTACGTACACATAACTGCACGAGACGACAAAATGATAGCACAATTCGTAGCATGTTTTGATACAAGAAGCGGGAGTGAGTTTTTAGCGAATCAGAATGCAGAGCACAATGCACCAAAAAAAAAAAAAAAAATGCATTATGAAAATCCGCGAAATAGCGAATCCGCGATAAGTGAACCGCGAAGTGGCGAGGGATCACTGTATCCCATACATTATTTACAACACGTTCTATTTGAACTCTTTTTGTTAACCTCTTTGACCACTGTGACTTACCCTGTGAGTCCTGCTTGTCGGATGCAGGGGTGTAGCGACCTTCCTTCATGGCCTTCAGGATGTGTTTGTAGTAGGGATTCAGGTAGTGTTCGAAGTTCAGGAAGTCAAATTGGGAGTTGCCAGACTGTTTGGCTTTCAAAACAATCTCAAACTGGGCCCCCTGCTGGCACACAAAGTTGGCGGTCCTCTCAATGATGGCATGGGTTTTGGTGGTCGCTGGCTGAAGAGGAGAATGGAAGAGCACACGCACTAAGTCAGCAGAGAGGAAAGTTATCAATGAGGCAGGGCAAAAGCAGTGTGGGGTTAAGGATAGGTGACAACCTGGGGCCGTATGTATCAAGAATCTCAGAGTAGGAGTGCTGATCTAGGATCAGGTCCACCCTGTCCATTTAATATTATTCATTACGATCTAATAAACAAAGGTGAACATAAATCAGCACTCCTACTCTGAGACCCTTCATACATAGGTAACTGTATTTCATAATTGAGGCACAAGAGAAGGAGCACTTACTTCAGAAGGAAAGAAGAAAAAGTTAATACTTTACAACAAGACATGAAACTGGATTTTGATTGTCTGAGTGTTCTTGGTCAAATAAAATCAAATGTTATTTGTCACATGCGACAAATACAACAGGTGTAGTAGACCTTACAGTGAAAAGCTTACTTACAAGCCCTTAACCAACAATGCAGCTAAAAAAAATAACACAAAAAAAATAAAAAAGTTACAAATAATTAAAGAGCAGCAGTAAAATAACAATAGCGAGACTATATACAGGGGGTACCGGTACAGAGTAAATGTGCGGGGGCACTGGTTAGTCGAGGTAATATGTACATGTAAGTAGAGTTATTAAAGTGACTAGGCATAGATAACAGAGAGTAGCAGCAGCTTAAAATAGAGGGGGAGGAGGGGGCAATGCAAATAGTCTGGGTAGCCATTTGATTAGATGTTCAGGAGTCTTATGGCTTGGGGTAGAAGCTGTTTAGAAGTCTCTTGGACCAGGACTTGGCGCTCCAGTACCGCTTGCCATGCGGTAGCAGAGAGAACAGTCTATGACTAGGGTGGCTGGAGTCTTTGACAATTTTTTGTTGGGTCCAAATCAAAGTTAGACAAATTCTATTTCCTATTGAACGGGACAGTTGTAAATGTCAAGATCGCAGATTTTAGAGAAACAACAAATGTAAGTACATATAAGTGTCTTATATAAGCTGAAAGCTTATATTCTTGTTAATATAACTGCACTGTCCAATTTACAGTAGCTATTACTGTGAAAAAATGCCATGCTATTGTTTCAGGAGAGCTCCTAACAACAAAACACTTTTTTCACCGCGATAGGTTTGACAAATTCACCTCTGAAGGTGAAATGTGTACTTAAATTCTGAAATCTTGTTCTGATTTATCATCCAAAAGGGTCCCAGAGATATCATGAAGTGTAGTTTTGTTAGATAAAATCCTTTTTCATATCCTATAAAGTAGAGGTCGACTGATTATGATTTTTCAACGACAATACCGATTAATGGAGGACCAAAAAAAGCCAATACCGATTAATCGGCCGATTTTATTTATTTATTTGTAATAATGACAATTACAACAATACTGAATGAACACTTATCTTAACTTAATATAATACATCAATAAAATCAATTTAGCCTCAAATAAATAATGAAACATGTTCAATTTGGTTAAACAAAGTGTTGGAGAAGAAAGTAACAGTGCAATATGTGCCATTTCAGAAAGCTAACGTTTAAGTTCCTTGCTCAAAACATGAGAACATATGAAAGCTGGTGGTTCCTTTTAAAATGAGTCTTCAATATTCCCAGGTAAGAAGTTTTAGGTTGTAGTTATTATAGGAATTCTAGGACTATTTCTCTCTAGACCATTTATATTTCATATACCTTTGACTATTGGATGTTCTTATAGGCACTTTAGTATTGCCAGTGTAACAGTATAGCTTCCGTCCCTCTCCTCGCCCCTACTTGGGCTCGAACCAGGAACACATTGACAACAGCCACCCTCGAAGCAGTGTTACCCATGCAGAGCAAGGGGAACAACTACGCCAAGTCTCAGAGCGAGTGACATTTGAAACGCTAACTAGCTAGCCATTTCACATCGGTTACACCAGCCTAATCTCAGGAGTTGATAGGCTTGAAGTCATAAACAGCGCAATAGCTCCTATGCAAACGCACAAAAGTGCTGTTTGAATGAATGCTTACGAGCCTGCTGCTGCCTACCATCGCTCAGTCAGACTGCTCTATCAAATCATAAACGTAATTATAACATAATAACACACAGAAATACGAGCCTTTGGTCATTAAAATGGTCGAATCCGGAAACTATCATTTCGAAAACAAAACGTTTATTCTTTCAGTGAAATACGGAACCATTCCGTATTTTATCTAACAGATTAACTAAGTCTAAATATTGCTGTTATATTGTACAACCTTCAATGTTATGTCATAATTATGTACAATTCTGGCAAATTAGTTACGGCCTTTGTTAGGAATAAATGGCCTTCACACAGTTCGCAATGAGCCAGGCGGCCCAAACTGCTGCATATACCCTGACTGCTTGCACGGAACGCAAGAGAAGTGAAACAATTTCCCTATTATGATTTTATTTATGTATTATATTAAGTTAAAATGATTGTTAATTCAGTATTGTTGTAATTATCATTATTACAAATAAAATTTTAAAAAAATTGTCAAATTAATCGGTATCGGCTTTTTTTGGTCCTCCAATAATTGGTATCGGCGTTGAAAAATCGTAATCGGTCGACCTCGATTGTGGACACCATCGGAATTACAACCAGAGTGATGTCTAGAACTGGGACCTTTCTATTGCATTTCAAAGATGGTTGTTGAAAAAAAACGGTTGTTTTTTTCTTTGTATTTTCTTCTACCAGATCTATTGTGTTATATTCTCCTACATTCCAAGTCCAAACTTCAAAGTGTTTCCTTTCAAATGATACCAAAAATATGCATATCCTTGCTTCAGGGCCTGAGCTACAGGCAGTTAGATTTGGAAAGTCATTTTAGGCAAAAATTTGAGTGGAAAAAAGGGTCTATCCCATGGCTTCTTGACTTTAACATACATTTACAAAATAGAAATCATTTGGATTTGATGTGATACATTATTAAATATCACTGAGGCTGTGTACTTTCAATGAATCATTTTCGTTAGGTACCCTCAGAGTACCAAAAAAGAGAGAGCGACAAATCGTAAAAAAAAAAAATTCTCATTAATCTAAAATAATGAATAATAAATGAAGACCTTTGGAGAGGAGAAGCTTAGGCCTGCACTCTGTAGTAGCGTCCCTCTACACATACACTCCTAATGCATTCAGAGCCTCCGAGCGCTTGCGAGAGTAGAAAGCTCCGTAGCGGCAAATAACCTTGCAATTATGAAGATAAATGAGGAACAAGGAACTTCTTATGGAGTCATGATACACAGAGATGCAGAGCGAGAGCTGATTCCTTCTCCCCAGCCCCCAGGATGTCAGACCGTCTGCTCGTGCTGCCTGAGCACTCAGACTTGTGATAATGTGTGGGAAATACAGCCACATCCCCAGATTAATAATTCAGATCAGATATTCTGAGAATGGTGCTGGCTTTGACTAATTGACCGTTTCAAGGCAGAGCAATTGGAAGGGCTTTGCTGGGTCCCCAATCGAAATCTCATTACAAGGACACGTGGAAAGAAATCAGCAGGTAAGGATTCTGAGGCGTGGGTGGGCCCATTGTCTCACAGTGTGTGTCTACTCTGGACATCACAGAGGACGCTTTGACAGCCAGAGCGAGGGAGAACTATCTGTCACATGCATTTTATTGAATCACTTCGTGTGTGTGGGTGTGTGTGTGTGTTTGCGTCAGTCTGAAGTTGGGTAGGGTGTGAGAGAGAGAGAGAGCGAGAGAGCGAGAGAGCGAGAGAGAAAAAAATCGAGGCCATGCTGAGATGAAAGCCTCCCAGTCTACAATAAGAAGAAGCCTACAGATGAAAGGCGCGCGGCAGTCAATGGGGGAAGCAGCAGCAGAAGAGTGGACAGTCTGTCCTAGTGGACTGAGATGGAGAGAGACAGTCAGTCAGGATGCAGGCCCCCTGATACTGGCTGATGCAAACCAAGGCAGCACAGACTCCTCTTCTCAGTCTCCTCCCAGGCTGCAGGATGTGAGTGATGACCTCAATAACCTCCTCCAGATCAGACACCTTATCGTTCCTAGTCTCTGGCCTCACCACCTGTCTGTAGGCAGTCTGAAAGGCCTCACAACATCAATACTACCTCACACACAGCCCTCACCAGCTAGGACTACGTTATGCTGGTATCTCTGCTCCCTTCCTATTCTCTCTCTGTGGCTCCATAATAGGGATTGTTATAGAAAAGGAACCGTTGACCCCCTGACCCACCATTTTCAAATGTAGTTATGACTCTGATCTGCCCAAAACCCATTCTGCACTCCTGTGGTCCGTCCTGTATATTTAAGCATGAAGCAGTGGGACGTTGTCTAGGGCACTCACCAGCTCCACATCGGGGGGGATCGCCAGGCCCGGGGGTGCCACGTAGGGTTCCTCGCTCTCCTGTGGCTCTGCTTCTTCTGATGGGGAACAACCCATAAGGTCAGAGAGAGAAGAAGAGAAGAAAATAGATTAGAATTCACCCTACAGTCACTGTGAAACACCGCCACTCAACGTTTCCTCCTCTCCTTCCTCTACCCACTCTCATCCAGCCACATTGCCCGAGGCACTCAAAGTTTCAGCTTTACTTAATCTTAACTTTCTGGGAGGCCGCGGTCCATGTCACAATTATTTACAACATCCAACCCCATCCCCCCCAGTGTGAAATAATAGGCAGACAAGTCAGCTGGAAATTAGATTACAATTTTATGCTTTGGTTCACTGTGGGGAGGCTGCAGATGGATGTAGGGGTAAGCACATTTAATGCCAAAAATGGCTGCCAAGGAGCCCAGCCTAGACTCCTCTTGCACCTTTTTACGGTTAATGGACGCCACTGTTTGTGCAGATTTAATCAAGCGCTCCGCCAGTCGCCCGAGGTGTGCCCCGGCGCCGGCACCACAACAGAGCCAAATGATTGGTTCATGCTGAGAACTCCATCCCTGACAAATCGACCGCCCCACCCCACACACACACACACACACACACACACGAGGGGGTTTGTAACCTGGCCCAGGCAGCGCTGGGCCAGGTTACACGGTACTGATGACAGCACTCAGACACACAGCAATAGTACTGTACCATCTGCTGAGGAAGGGGCACCTGGGTGTTGGCTAGAGAGGGGGTGGGGGGGGGGGGGGGTGGCACAAGTGCTGCCAGCTTTCCCTACATCTATTATTTAAGGATATAGGTACACGGTTAATTTCCGCGTTGACAATGTGTGGGCTAGCATGGTTGGGCTGTCAGGGACATTAGGTCTTGATAGTAGCAGTGGCCTGGCTGATAAATAGGCCTGGTATTTAGGCTTTTGTCAACAGACTTCAAGCTGCAGAACAGTTTGCTGTTAGCTGTGTTATGAACGCCTGTCTAATTAGAGGAGAGAGCCAGGCCCGGCGTGAAGCAGAGTGTATTAACACTCATCATTAACACTCCCTCCCCCAGTGTTAGGCTGCCAGTCAAGATGTTGGACTGACCGTCACGACTTAACATTGACTGTCAAGTCCAAAGCAAAGATACTTTAGCGCCAATGAGATAACAGACTCTCTAGCTAAGTGCCTCAGGCTTTGAGACAATGTCCACATTTTGGAATCGGTTTACCCTCAATCGGTTTACCCTCATGTGTGGATACTTGGACTGGCTAGTGCAAGCTGTCTCTGGGAAACCAAACAGGATCCAGGCCTTAGTATTCATGTGGTTAGAGTGGGCCAAAACAGGGCCTAGTGGAGGGGCTGGAGCCCAGTACTGGACCTCACAGGTGATTAACAGTCAGTACAGTTGCAAGCCAGTAAGACTTTTTCACATTCAGAGCTGAATCTTGAAAAGCTTTCTTTTTTATAGCTCCAGGGCTTCAAATAGTGGTTTGCGTCTCCGGGGAGCCTGCCATGATAAAAAATGTATCATAGGGTTTTCATTGAAGCTAATGTGCGAGCCTCTCCACCAGCGTATTCATTTGTTGTGTGTGTGTGTGTGTGTGTGTGTGTGTGTGTGTGTGTGTGTGTGTAAAAGTTCAGATGCTTTCTCTCTTTCTCCGCTCTCATCCTCTAAGGGCAGGTCAGAGGAGAAATGTTCAGTGGTTGAAAGTGGTGAGGAACTGTGAATATGTATGCGTGAAATGTTTAAATCCTTTTGGACTGTAATGTGATTTGATTAAAATAAATCATTGTGTGTGTGTGTTCACCAGTCTCCCTGTTGGCCTCCTCTTCCTCAGTGGGTTGAGAAGGGTCGTAGTAGTCTGCGCTGTAGCGGAAGCCCACTGAGTTATAGGTGCCTTCATCTGCCAGAGCTTCACTCAAACGCTTGTATTCTTCCTCTGTGTGGGACACACATACATATTAAAAGAGTCATGAGAATGGTATGGTACATTTATTGGAAAGCACAGTCATAGCAGGCTACTGTAAGGATTGCCTCTAGCATGAGACAAAATCAGTGGATTGACTCAAAATTATAATGCCATCCATCCTAGCTAGTTTCAAGGATGTGAACAGTGTCGTGAGCTGACATAACAGAAACTCAACCAGATGGAATTTTGTCTTGTCTTACAATACCCCACTTTTCTATTGCAATTCATCTCATAGTAAAGGACAGTGAGGAATGAAAGACAAAATCACATCTAACATTATCAATATTTTTTATGTGTCTTGTGTTCCCACAATGGACAGATGGATAATTGCTTAAGCCCCACTACCCAAGGGCAAACAGCATGAGGGGACGAAAGTAACACAAATTACATGATGACTCATGCAATCCTGTCAGTTTGGGAATTAAAACACCATATTTCCCTTAAACAGTCACTTATGTAAGATTTAATTTATCTAATCGTCAGTGCAATTTCATTATAAGTGACAAACTCCTTGTTATGAAGTTTGCAGCATTGCTAAAATAACCTTAGGCTAGTCTGTGTTTGTAGCCTTAACACCTGAACTGCTAAAGCAACCATTTTGACTGCTCATGATTTATTTATTTTTATTACTCAGCCATTTTTTTTACTCTCCCATTTATTTACTCATGCCCCCCTCCATCCTTATCGATGCCCAGTGGTTGTAGTGTTAGAATGTGTTTCAACTGATGGGCATTTACCACTCAATGCAATAGAAAATATACATCTTTGGACAGGAGAGGCACTTTTGCATCAGACAACGACACAAAGGGTGGTTAAAAGTTAATGAAAAAAGTTCAACATGAGGGCATGTTTATAACAAGGCAGTACAACTGATGCTGATTAGCATCGAAAATTACAAATTAAACAGTAAACATAGTCAGTCTCAACAATAATCTATAATCAGTCATTCAACCAGACAGTGGCTGCCTGAAACCCTAGCCCTAGTCCATTTTTTCATGGACTAGGGCTGGGCGGTATACCGTATTTTATGATATACCGGTATTGATGCAGGGAACGGTTTGGGTTTTTACTCTACAGTCGTGGCCAAAAGTTTTGAGAATGACACAAATATTAATTTTCACAAATTCTGCTGCCTCCGTTTGTATGATGGCAATTTGCATATACTCCAGAATGTTATGAAGAGTGATCAGATGAATTGCAATTAATTGCCAAGTCCCTCTTTGCCATGCAAATTAACTGAATCACAAAAAAATATTTCCACGGCATTTCAGCCCTGCCACAAAAGGACCAGCTGACATCATGTCAATGATTCTCTTGTTAACACAGGTGTGAGTGTTGAGGAGGACAAGGCTGGATATCACTCTGTCATGCTGATTGAGTTCGAATAACAGACTGGAAGCTTCAAAAAGGAGGATGGTGCTTGGAATCATTGTTCTTCCTCTGTCAACCATGGTTACCTGCAAGGAAACACATGCCGTCATCATTGCTTTGCACAGAATGGGCTTCACAGGCAAGGATATTGCTGCCAGTAAGATTGCACCTAAATCAACCATTTATTGGATCATCAAGAACTTCAAGGAGAGCGGTTCAATTGTTGCGAAGAAGGCTTCATGGCGCTCAAGAAAGTCCAGCAAGCGCCAGGATCGTCTCCTAAAGTTGATTCAGCTGCGGGATTGGGGCACCACCAGTACAGAGCATGCTCAGGAATGTCAGCAGGCAGGTGTGAGTGCATCTGCACGCACAGTAAGGCGAAGACTTTTGGCAGATGGCCTGGTGTCAAGAAGGGCAGCAAAGAAGCCACTTCTCTCCACAAAAAACATCAGGGACAGACTTATATTCTGCAAAAGGTACAGGGATTGGACTGCTGAGGACTGGGGTAAAGTCATTTTCTCTGATGAATCCCCTTTCCGATTGTTTGGGGCATCTGGAAAAAAGCTTGTCCGGAGAAGACAAGGTGAGTGCTACCATCAGTCCTGTGTCATGCCAACTTTAAAGCATCCTGAGACCATTCATGTGTGAGGTTGCTTCTCAGCCAAGGGAGTGGGCTCACTCACAATTTTGCCCAAGAACACACCCATGAATAAAGAATGGTACCAACACATCCTCCGAGAGCAACTTCTCCCAACCATCCAGGAACAGTTTGGTGACGAACAATGCCTTTTCCAGCATGATGGGGCACCTTGCCATAAGGCAAAAGTGATAACTAAGTGGCTCGGGGAATACAACATCGATATTTTGGGTTCATGGCCAGGAAACTCCCCAGACCTTAATCCCATTGAGAACGTGTGGTCAATCCTCAAGAGGCAGGTGGACAAACAAAACCCCACAAATTCTGACAAACTCCAAGCATTGATTATGCAAGAATGGGCTGCCATCAGTCAGGATGTGGCCCAGAAGTTAATTGACAGCATGCCAGGGCGGATTGCAGAGGTCTTGAAAAAGAAGGGTCAACACTGCAAATATTGACTCTTTGCATCAACTTCATGTAATTGTCAATAAAAGCCTTTGACACTTATGAAATGCTTGTAATTATACTTCAGTATTCCATAGTAACATCTGACAAAAAATATCTGAAGACACTGAGGCAGCAGACTTGATGAAAATTAATATTTGTGTCATTCTCAAAACTTTTGGCCACGACTGTACCTTCTATACTGTATTTGAATGTTTGGTTTGTTAAATGTGAATCGGCGTGTGTAAAGTCCATTTTTATAGTTTACTCTACTACTTGAGACATCCCTCTCTGCTCTCCACACAGACCCAGTCCCACCCCGTTACTCAAGGAGCGCATTTGTTGTTGCTTGACAACAAGACATGGTCAATGCAGCACATTTTTTATTTAACCTTCACTTAACTAGGCAAGTCAGTTAATAACAAATTCTTAACTGCCTTGTTCAGGGGCAGAACAACAGATTTTTACCTTTCGGTTACTGGCCCAACGCTGTAACCACCACTAGTCTACCTACCGCCCCTGCACATGCAACAATGTTACTGACAACAATGTTTTTTCCAATTTGATCTTAATATAAATCCACAAGCGTTCTATAATTACAATATTAGTTTGTGTTTCTTACATCTGCAAACAGCTAGTTTGTATTTTCTTAGCAAGTGAAGCTAAATCGTGTTAGCCACTATTGCTAATCGCTAGTTAGCTGGCTAGCTACTAAGTCAGAGCAAATGTAGCTAGCTGATACAGCCTGATACCAGTACTGGTGGAGGCTTAAATTAGCATGTTGTTTGTGCAACAGTGTCTTCTAAACCAAAGACGAATAGGCAAAGCATGAATATGTTGGCTATATGAACAAAGATTTAATGTAGCCAAAGATTATAGGGTCCCCTAGGAAACACGGAACATCACTTTGGTTCCTACACTGTCACAATAACTCGTCCATGGCATTTTCATTCGTTGTCATGTCAAACAACACTATATTCAGAGTGCCCACTATTATTTATATTCTAACTATAGAATTATAATAAATATTCTATTTCCATGATTGCAAAAGTTCACCTAAGTGTTTTGATCTAAATTGCAAGATTTGGTTAAAAATAAGGCCTGGTATTTTGCCCATATTGTGGCAGTGTGGAAATTATCTCAAATGAGTGCAGGAAAAGCAGAAATGTATGAATACCGCAGGAAATTATTTTAGGTTGAAGTTGAATTGAACAGTATAAAACAATACGAATGGAGAAAGACCCATTGAAATAATTTAGAATATATGTTTCCACCCTAGGGTCACGCACTACTCAAAGCAAATTTAGAACTTTTATTAATCAAAAACATAAAATACCATCAAAAATTAGAAAAATACCATATGATATTTTGGCCATATCGCCCAGCCCTATCATGGACCTCGCAAACCTACTTACTAGAGGGTCTGCATGCACTGAAATGACCCCCGTACTTTCGGCTACTTAGAATCTACCCTCTCACCATCTTTGACATAGCTTTACTACCATACTTTTCTTTGCCATCCAAATAGGAATCAGATCAGAATGTGGAAATTGAACCGAGGTTATTACCTAGGATAACATGGCCTTTCTGTTGCCAGTACAGAGAGAAGGGCACATTAGCATACTGTAATCAAAACAACCTTCCAGTGCCTGAAAACATTGTGTTGATGATGGAGGTGTTGCAGAATACATCACTGAAACTACAGCCTTTTGAAAGCTCATTCTGCCCGGTGAACATAAGGGGATTCATTCCATTATTCACTTTGGCACCTTATGTAGAACCTAATTGTTGCATAGTGTTTTTGTTTTCCTTTCAGTTAGAACTTCCAGTCATCTGAAACAGATGGCAAATGCAAAGGCTGAATGTCTCCACAAATGTGCGATTGAAACGCATGAGCACTTCGTGAAATAATGAATTCACCACTGTCTTCCACAGCTTATCCAGATGAGCCCCCAGCTGGGAATCTGATAGGCCTACCTTGTCTGGCTTCTTCCTCCAGCAGGTCTGTGTGCATGGCCAGGTACCGCTCCTCATCACACAAGGCCTCGATCCTGGCCTCCTCCTCGGACAGCTGGTAGTCTCTGTTCCACGAGCCCGCGTCGTACTCGGAGAGGTCATGTAAGTGACCACGCCCATCATACCTGTAGGGTGAAGAGAGGGGTTAGAGACATGGAGCAAGCCAATTGAGAGAAAAGACAACTCATGGACCTACTTACCAACACAGGTAGGACCCTAAAACAAAGAGTTTTTAACAACAAAACGTACTACCTCAGTCACAAGTCTTTCATGAGGGAGTGTATGGTACTGGAACAGAGCAATCTCGTCACAATACAGACACAATAACCTGAACAACTCCCGACAAAGGCTCTCTAGTGCAGTTTTCTGGCAAACTTACTCAGTGAATCTCATTCCTCTCTCAACAAATTGCTACGGAGCAACAGCCCTGCATGAACACAGAAACAAACCAAAAGAAAACAACTCGCCTCTTACCTTACAAGGTTCAAGTTTCCCCCCTATAACACTCACCACTTCTCCTATATCTGTAAAAAAGGTACATCCACACAAACCCGAGCACATAAATACCTATCCGTAAGAACCCAAACGGACGATATTTTCCTGCGTTCGCTCCCCTCTTCCACCTCTCCAGAGTTCCTTCTTCGAAAGAGAGAAGTGGGGTTGGCATTGGGGGGTCAGGCAGGACCCCTTAGCCTTAGGCTACTAGCTGGGGAAATAAGGGCTGGTTATGTGATAGAGAGACACACACATACATTGGAAACAAGAGACAGGCCCAAGAAGATTAAGGTGGCTCAACGAGACCATGAAGGGCCAACATAATGTCCCCCCCTTCATGGATCAAGTGGGTTTATTTCCAAATAAACAACTACTTTTACAGGTCATCATTGCCAACATGCTCTACAGCCTGCAAGAAAATGTTATTAGAAATGAACAACTGAAAGCAAAAGGGAAACAACTGAGATGGGATACTTGGCAGTCAACAGTATAAGCGCCTACATTTTTACATTAATTACTGTGAACCACCTTAATTCACATATTTGACATACAGTAGTAGTTTGGGTTGAATTTGCCATGGTATTATCAACAAATTCAATTTCTTGGTGACTTGTTGGTAAGGTTTGAAGTTCTCATTTGAATTCAGTTTAGTGAAAGGCATTTAGAGATCTTCGTTTTTTTTACATCCAAATTGTGGTGGAAGAAACTGAAATGAATACAATACTTAACTGAATATTCTCATGTTGAAGCTACCAGAGCAAATACAAATACACCAAGACGCATAAGCCTCCCTTAAAAAGGGCAATGGGCAGTTAAGTAATACAAAGTTGAATACAATATAACTTGTAGACGATCTATAGTCCAAAGCCCTGTAAACAAGTACATTGATGTATCCGTAAATTAGAGGCAAGTTTATAAGGGGCAATTTTAGACAACTTTCAGTCTCATGTAGAGCTTGTTCACTGTTGAAATATGACCCAAATAGTGGAGGAAGCCTCTGCTACCTTTTGTTAATAGCTAATGCATCTTCGGTTTCATGAGGCCAAAACTGACATTTTTAAGGAAGCTAGATAAAATGGTTCGCACACACTTGTACTTTCATGTGACAGTTATATTTGGAAAACTACGCCTTCAGCAAAACAATAATCCGATCGGTCCCTTCGAAAGACAGATCTGATTAGGAAAGTTGGTTAGGATAACAATTCCGTCTAGGTTTGTTCAACCGACCTATCAATCAGGATGTTCTTGTCCCCCATCCATGGTATGAGCTGTTTGCCCTGCTCGTGGAAGTGAGCCCTCTCGTCGTCCCGGAACAGCTTGCAGGCATAGCCGAACACCAAAAGTTCGGCATATTTTTTGCTGTCGCTCTCATTCTTCTTCACCGTCTTGTTGTTGTGGTCCCTCTTGCCCCCGCCGCGCCGATACATTCCAAATTAGCACGTGAAAACACGTAAAATAAAGCTAGTGCGCTAACTAACGTTAGATAGGTTATATCACTATCGTTTAATTATTGTCGTACTACAAAGTCTTTCTTTCTTGTTTAAAAAAAGAGGTGCGAAATGACACAATAAACATACTCACAAAAAACATATCTGACATGTGCAGCCATGTTGGAAAAGTTAGTAAATATGATTTATAGTTCACATGTGCAGATTCGTCAATTCAACTTCAAGATGGAAAACACCGGACGTAAATGAAACCTCTCATTCCCCGATATTCTGATGAGAAAAAACGGAATTAATTATTTATTGATGTTGATAATAAATAACACATAATCTGTCATTTTATTAGCTACTACGCTCTCTTTTTGTATGTTGAATGCTCTACCATGTGATTGTGAAATAACTTTCGACAGAGACATGTATACTTCAAAACCCCTCGTCCAGCCTGAGTTTTCTCCTCTGTTAATCTTGTGAAGTTATTTTAGAGCCAGCAGCTAAGTAATTACGTGTTTTATTTCATTGATAAGGCCAATATATTTACAGTGAAAGATGTAATATGTTATTTTTCGAATGAAAACATAGCTACTGAGTTAATTGTTTGCTCTTGATACTATCTGGTAAATTATTCTTACACAAACACAAATAGCCTATTTGACATCTGTGCCTAAAATGTAATATTTATTAAAATATCTAGAATTAGTCAACGACAAGATGAACAATATATTCTTACAAAATTATAACAATTTTAAACAAATGTAACCCCTTATCCTTTTACATTTTTATCAAAAGGAATGTAAAATGTTTCTGACATCTTCAAGTATTCATGTCTAGTGAATCTTATTTATTGATTTAGTTTTATTTAATTTATTTCATGTTTACATATTGAAAAAATATATGTATTGATATTCTCTGTTTTTGTATTGTCAATTACATTTGAATAATAATACAAAATATAAATATATATATTGTAATGAAACAGCAGGGAGCATGTCTCGAACCCTCGACCTTCAAGCCCGAGGTCCGGCGCGCTATCGACTGTACCGCAAAAGCATGCTCGTGCAACAGAGTCGATTTCCGTGCTTATAAACCCAGGGTCGTTACAATATATTTTTGTATTATTATTCAAATGTAATTATATACACTACCGGTCAAACGTTTTAGAACGCCTACTCATTCAAGGGTTTTTCTTTATTTTTACTATTTTCTACATTGTAGAATAATTGTGAAGACTTCAAAATTAGGAAATAACACATATGGAATCATGTAGAAACCAAAAAAGTGTTAAACAAATCAAAATATATTTTATATTTGAAATTGTTCAAATAGCCACCCTTTGTAAATAGCCCATCCAACTACCTCATCCCCATATTGTTATTATTTGTATTTTTTCTCCTTTGCACACGAGTATCACTACTTGCACATTAATCTTCTGCACATCTATCACTCCAGTGTTTAATTGCTAAATTGTATTTACTTCGCCACTACGGCCTATTTATTGCCTTAACTCCCGAATCTTACCTCATTTGCATACACTGTATATAGATTTTATTTCTATTGTGTTATTGACTGTACGTTTGTTTATTCCATCTGTAACTCTGTGCTGTTGTTTGTGTCGCACTGCTTTGCTTTAACTTGGCCAGGTCGCAGTTGTAAATGAAAACTTGTTCTCAACTGGCTTACTTGTTAAATAAAGGTGAAATAAAAAATAAAATGTTTTAAAAATTGCCTTGATGATAGCTTTACACACTCTTGGTCGTGTCGCTGCAGAATGCTGTGGTAGAAATGCTGGTTAAGTGTGCCTTGAATTCTAAATAAATCACAGACAGTGTCACCACCAAAGTACCCCCACACCATAACACCCCATCCTCCATGCTTCATGAAGGGAACCACACATGCAAAGATCTTCTATTCACCTACTCTGCATCTCACAAAGACAAAGACAAGGCAGTTGGAACCAAAAATCTCAAATTTGGACTCATCAGACCAAAGGACAGATTTCCACCGGTCTAATATCCATTGCTTGTGTTTCTTGGCCTAAGCAAGTCTCTTCTTCTTATTGGTGTCCTTCAGTAGTGGTTTCTTTGCAGCAATTCGACCGTGAAGGCCTGATGCACGCAGTCTACTCTGAACAGTTGATGTTGAGATGTGTCTGTTACCTGAACTCTGTGAAGCATTTATTTGGGCAGAATTTTCTGAGGATGATAACTCTAATGAACTTATCCTCTGCAGCAGAGGTAACTCTGTGTCTGCCTGTGGCCGTCCTCATGAGAGACAGTTTCATCACATTTTCATCCTGTCCCTGACTGAGTCTGTAATACCAACATGTTTCAAGCAGACCACCATAGTCCCTGTGCCCAAGAACCCTAAGGTAATCTGCCTAAATGACTACTGACCCAAAGCACTCTCGTCTGTAGCCATGGAGTGCTTTGAAAGGCTGGTCATGGCTCACATCAACACCATTATCCCAGAAACCATCGACCCATTCCAAATGGCATACTGCCCCAACAGATCCACAGATGATGCAATCTGTATTGTACTCCACACTGCCCTTTCCCACCTGGACAAAAGGAACACCTACATGAGAATGCTATTCATTGACTACAGCTCAGCATTCAACACCCTAGTGCCCTCAAAGCTCATCACTAAACTAAGGACCCTGGGACTAAACACCTCCCTCTGCAACTGGATCCTGGACTTCCTGACGGGCCACCTCCAGGTGGTAAGGGAAGGTAACAACACATCTGCCGCAATGATCCTCAACAAGGGGGCCCTTCAGGGGTGCATGCTCAGTCCCCTCCTGTACTCCCTGTTCATCCATGACTGCATGGCCAGGCACGACTCCAACACCATCATTATGTTTGCTGACAACACAACAGTGGTAGGCCTGATCACCGACAACGATGACGCAGCCTATAGGGAGAAGGTCAGAGACCTGGCAGTGTGGTGGCAGGATAATAGCCTCTCCCTCAACGTGATCAAGACAAAGGAGATGATTGTAGACTACAGGAAAAGGAGGACCGAGCACTCCCCCATTTTCATCTACGGGGCTGCAGTGGAGCAGGTTGAGATCTTCAAGTTCCTTGGTGTCCACATCACCAACATACTAGCATGGTCCAAACACACCAAGACAGTAGTGAAGAGGGCATGACAAAGCCTATTCCCCCTCAGGAGACGGAAAAGATTTGGCATGGGTCCTCAGATCCTCAAAAAGTTCTACAGAACTTTCGACCGCAAGGCACTAAAGAGGGTAGTGTGTACGGCCCAGTATGGGTCCAAGCTTCCTGCCATCCAGGACGTCTAAACCTCTATACCCCCCCCCACACGCACACACTCTGTTACGCTGCTGCTACTCTCTGTTTATTTTCTATGCATAGTCACTTTAACTCTACTGTTATTTTACTGCTGCTCTTTAATTATTTGTTGGTTAAGGACTTGTAAGTAAGTATTTCACTGTAAAACAAATCAAATTATATTTTATTGATCACATACACATGGTTAGCAGATGTTATTGCGAGTGTAGCGAAATGGTTGTGCTTCTAGTTCTGACCGTGCAGCAATATCTAACAAGTAATGTAACAATTCCACAACTACCTAATACACACAAATCTAAGTAAAGGAATGGAATAAGAATATATACAGTTGATGTCGGGAGGATACATACACCTTAGCCAAATACATTTAAACTCAGTTTTTCACAATTCCTGACATTTAATCCTAGTAGAAATCCCTGTCTAGGTCAGTTTATTTTAAGAATGTGAAATGTCAGAATAATAGTAGCGAGAATTATTTATTTCAGCTTGTATTTCTTTCATCACATTCCCAGTGGGTCAGAAGTTTACATACACTCAATTAGTATTTGGTAGCATTGCCTTTAAATTGTTTAACTTGGGTCAAATGTTTCGGGTAGCCTTCCACAAGCTTCCCTCAATAAGTTGGGTGAATTTTGGCCCATTCCTCCTGACAGAGCTGGTGTCACTGAGTCAGGTTTGTAGGCCTCCTTGTTCGCACACGCTTTTTCAGTTTTGCCCACAAATCTTCGATAGGATTGAAGACAGGGCTTTGTGATGGCCACTCCAATACCTTGACTTTGTTGTCCTTAAGCCATTTTGCCACAACTTGTAAGTATGCTTGGGGTCATTGTCCATTTGGAAGAACCATTTGAGACCAAGCTTCAATTTCCTGACTGATGTCTTGAGATGTTGCTTCAATATATCCACATAATTTTCCTTTCTCATGATGCCATCTGTTTTGTGAAGTGCACCAGTCCCTCCTGCAGCAAAGCATCTCCACAACATGATGCTACCACCCCCGTGCTTCACGGTTGGGATGGTGTTCTTCAGCTTGCAAGCCTCCCCCTTTTTCCTCCAAACGTAACGATGGTCATTATGGCCAAACAGTTCTATTTTTGTTTCATCAGACCAGAGGACATTTCTCCAAAAAGTACGATCTTTGTCCCCATGTGCAGTTGCAAACTGTAGTCTGGCTTTTTTATGGCAGTTTTGCTGAGCGGCCTTTCAGGTTATGTCGATATAGGACTCGTTTTACTGTGGATATAGATACTTTTGTACCTGTTTCCTCCAGCATCTTCACAAGGTCCTTTGTTGTTGTTCTTGGATTGATTTTCACTTTTTACACCAAAGTACGTTCATCTCTAGGAGACAGAACGTGTCTCCTTCCTGAGCGGTATGACGGCTGCATGGTCCCATGCTGTTTGTACTTGCGTACTATTGTTTGTACAGATGAACGTGGTACCTTCAGGCGTTTGGAAATTGCTCCCAAGGATGAACCAGACTTGTAGAGGTCTACGAAATAACATTTCGATGAAACATCAATTATTTTACTTTTAAACTCGGACAAAATAGAGATGCTAGTTCTAGATCCCAAGAAACAAAGAGATCTTCTGTTGAATCTGACAATTAATCTTGATGGTTGTACAGTCGTCTCAAATAAAACTGTGAAGGACCTCGGCATTACGCTGAACCCTGATCTCTCTTTTGACGAACATATCAAGACTCTTTCAAGGACAGCTTTTTTCCATCTACGTAATATTTCAAAAATCACAAAATTTCTGTCCAAAAATTATGCAAAAAAATGTATCCATGCTTTTGTCACTTCTAGGTTAGACTACTGCAATGCTCTAATTTCCGGCTACCTGGATAAAGCACTAAATAAACTCCAGTTAGTGCTAAACACGGCTGCTAGAATCTTGACTAGAACCAAAAAATTTGATCATATTACTCCAGTGCTAGCCTCTCTACACTGGCTTCCTGTTAAGGCAAGGGCTGATTTCAAGGTTTTACTGTTAACCTACAATGCATTACATGGGCTTGCTTCTACTTATCTTTCCGATTTGGTCCTGCCATACATACCTACACGTACGCTACGGTCACAAGACGCAGGCCTCCTAATTGTCCCTAGAATTTATAAGCAAACAGCTGGAGTCAGGGCTTTCTCCAATAGAGCTCCATTTTTATGAAATGGTCTGCCTATCCATGTGAGAGACGCAGACTCGGTCTCGACCTTTAAGACTTTATTGAAGACTCATCTCTTCAGTAGGTCCTATGATTGAGGGTAGTCTGGCCCAGGAGTGTGAAGGTGAACGGAAAGGCTCTGGAGCAATGAACCACCCTTGCTGTCTCTGCCTGGCTGGTTCCCTTCTCTCCACTGAGATTCTCTGCCTCAAACCTTATTACAGGGGCTGAGTCACTGGCTTACTGGTGCTCTTCCATATCGTCCCTAGGAGGGGTGCGTGCCTTGTTTCAGGATGGTAAGTTGGTGGTTGAAGATATCCCTCTACTGGTGTGGGGGCTGTGCTTTGGAAGAGTGGATGGGGTTATATCCTGCCTGTTTGGCCCTGTCCGGGGGACAGGGCCACAGTGTCTTCCGACCCCTCCTGTCTCAGCCTCCAGTATTTATTCTGCAATAGTTTATGTGTCGGGGGACTAGGGTCAGTCTGTTATATCTGGAGTATTTTTCCTATCTTATCCGTCTCTCTCTCTCTCTCTCTCTCTCTCTCTCTCTCTCTCTCTCTCTCTCTCTCTCTCTCATCTCTTGGTAATCAAGCCTACTACTGTTGTGTCATCTGCAAACTTGATGATTGAGTTAGAGGCGTGCATGGCCACGCAGTCATGGGCGAACAGGGAGTACAGGAGGGGGCTGAGCACGCACCCTTATGGGGCCCCAGTGTTGAGGATCAGCGAAGTGGAGATGTTGTTTCCTACCTTCACCACCTGGGGGCCCCACCAATTGCACATGGTGGGGTTGAGACCCAGGGCCTCAAGCTTAATGATGAGCTTGGAGGGTGTTGAATGCTGAGCTGTAGTCAATGAACAGCATTCTTGCAAACGTATTCCTCTTGTCCAGATGGGATAGGGCAGTGTGCAGTGTGATGGCGATTGTATTGTCTGTGGACCTATTGGGGCTGTACGCAAAATTAAGTGGGTTTAGGGTGACAGGTAAGGTGATATGATCCTTGACTGGTCTGCCAAAGCACTTCATGATTACAGAAGTGAGTGCTACGATGTGATAGACCTTATGTAAGACCAGACCTATGAAAGTTGCCCAGTATACCCTTAATCTTGTAATAAATTAAATCTAATGATACACAACTTGTCACTGTGGGAGGATAACTAACTATCATTTCAGTAAATAAAATGTGAATGATTTCAGGAAGGGATGTGCATTATGCATAGGCTTTATCAGTGGAGGCTGCTGATGTAGCCTATGCATAATGCACATGTTTGATGTTGTTGATACGTTTCCACCGATTCCACTCCAGCCATTACCACGTGCCTGTCCGCCCCAAATAATGTGCCAACAACCTCCTGTGGGCTACATCCATTTAAGGACAGTCAGTTTGAGATGTTCTCCCATGAAACTGTTGGTATTCTGTCCATGCGTAGCTTGGTTCTTCTATAGAACATTTTCATTGGAATCTGCCAGCATGTAAAATTAGTAATACAACTGGAAAAAAGGTACACCCAAATGCACTTCAACCCAGCTAAAAAAAATACATCTGCTTGGCATTTCTGACATAGTTATATTGCTGTCTTCCCACTTCGTCGGATTAGAATCATGCGTGACAATCGGACAGAAAGGTCAAAATGACAGACTGCTGAGGAGGCCATAGGAAATGTCAAGTGAAATTTAGTTTCTTGCTTAGAAAGGAAATTAAATCTACACACTACTCCTTGCCCCTGCATTGGGCAAATTGATTTCATTACGGAAGCTCATCATTTTGTCATACAGTATGTGTTATACTTAATGTCAGTTTTCTCTCCATCACTCTGCAACCTGCTGTAGGTCTGGTCATTCTAAAACAGAGGTAGACAAGATATTGTTATAGAGGGAGAGCAATCTCACATGAAGTCGCCACCAAGCACGAACGCACACGAACGCACGCACGCACGCTCACACACACATACACAAACACAAACTGCACCTCTAAGGGGACATGGAGAACTGCCTCACTTGCAAAGGTGTAGATCCACCTCCCTCTGTATATTGTAAATACTATCACCATGACTTGTAACATAGCAGCAAAAACACCCGGTGCACATTACAGTAAGAAAGACTGAGTAAAGGGCCCCAATTGGCCTCTTTAGTGTCACAATGTAAGTCTGAGATAATGTGCCTAAATATGCAATCATGTGTTGTCTTTGGGACCACTATAGTGTTTCATCAGCGATAATTTTTGTTTGCATGATTTTGAGTTGGGTTATTTATAATCCCAAATATACTTGTTATTGAGTTCAAGGCTAAATCATTTTCCTCCTGAGGTTCAGTTAATTCATGTTTGTAAATTTACAGTACCAGTCAAAAGATTGGACAGGGTTTTTCTTTATTTAAGGGTTATTTAAGGGTTTTTCTTTATTTTTACTATTTTCTATTTTCTATTTTATAGTGACAACATTAAAACTATGAAATAACACATATGGAATCATGTAGTAACCAAAAAATTGCTAAACAAATCAAAATATATTTAAAATGTGATATTCTTCAAAGTAGTCACCCTTTGCCTTGATGACGGCTTTGCGCACTCTTGGCAACCAGCTTCACCTGGAATGCTTTTCCAACAGTCTTGAAGGATTTCCCACATATGCTAAGCACCTGTTGGCTGCTTTTCCTTCACTCTGCGGTCCAACTCATCCCAAACTATCTCAATTGGGTTGAGGTCAGATGATTGTGGAGGCCAGGTCATCTGATGCAGCACTCCATCACTCTCCTTCTTCGTCAAATAGCCCTTACACAGCCTGGAGGTATGTTGGGTCATTGTCCTGTTGAAAAACACATGATAGTCCCACTAAGCGCAAACCATATGGGATGGCGTATCGCTGCAGAATGCTGTGGTAGACATGCTGGTTAAGTGTGCATTGAATTCTAAATAAATCCCAGACAGTGTCACCAGCAAAGCACTCCCACACCATCACACCTCCTTCTCCATGCTTCATGGTGGGAACCACACATGCAGAGATCATCCATTCACCTACTCTGCGTCTCACAAAGACACGGCGGTTGGAATCCAAAATCTAAAATTTGGACTCATCAGACCAAAGGACAGATTTCCACCGGTCTAATTTCCATTGCTCGTGTTTCTTGGGCGAAGCAAGTCTCTTTTTCTTATTGGTATCCTTTAGTAGAGGTTGGTGTCTTTAAGTAGACCCTCGTCTCCTCCATGAATCTCTCATCGTACCCGCTCTCATCTCCTATTCCGGTTCTCGCCCTGGAACTTATCCTCTGCAGCAGAGGTAACTCTGGGTCTTCCTTTCGTGTGGCGGTCCTCATGAAAGCCAGTTTCATCATTACACTTGGGGCTCCCGAGTGGCACAGTGGTCTAAGGTACTGCATCTCTAGTGCTAAAGGCCTCACTGCAGACCTTGGTTCGATTCCAAACTGTATCACAACTTCCTGTGATTGGGAGTCCCATAGGGCGGCGCACAATTGGCCCAGCGTGGTTAGGGCAAATGTTTTTTCGAGATTGACTGGCCTTCATGTCTTAACTTCTCTAGGGTAGGGGGCAGCATTTGGAATTTTGGATGAAATGCATTCCCAAATTAAACTGCCTGCTTCTCGGGCCCAGAAGATATGATAAGCATATAACTGGTAGATTTGGATAGAAAACACTCTAAAGTTTCCAAAACTGTTAAAATAGTGTCTGTGAGTATAACAGAACTGATTTGGCAGGCGAAAACCTGAGAAAAATCCATTCAGGAAGTCGTTTTTTTGTTGGTTTTGTAGTTTTCTATTCAATGCCATTACAGTATCCATTGACTTAAGACTTAAATTGCAGTTTCTATGCCTTCCACTAGATGTCAACAGTCTTTAGAAATTGTTTCAGGCTTGTATTCTGAAAAATGAAGAAGTAAGAGCAGTCTCAATGAGTCGACCCTAAAGTGTCACAGAGCTTTTTCATGCGCGAGACGGAGAGAGTGCGTTTCTTGTTTACCTTTTAAATTGACGACGTTATTGTCCGGTTGAAATATTATCGATTATTTAGGCTTAAAACAACCTGAGGATTGAATATAAACATCGTTAGACATGTTTCTATGAACTTTACGGATACAATTTGGATTTTTTTGTCTTCCTGTTTTGACTGCGTTTGAGCCTATGGATTACGGAAGAAAACGCGAGAACAAAACTGAGTTTTTTGGATATAAAGAGACTTTATCAAACAAAAGGAACATTTATTGAGTAAATGAATGTCTGCTGAGTGCAACCATATGATCATCAAAGGTAAGAGAGATACATTTTATCTCTATTTCTGACTTATGTAACTGTTCTACTTGGCTGGTTACTGTTTGTAATGAATTGTCTAGTGGGCTATGTTCTCAAATAATCGTAAGGTATGCTTTCGCCGTAAAGCATTTTTTAAATCTGACACCGTGGTTGGAGTCACAAGAAGTTAATCTTTAAACCTATGTAAAATATGTTTTGTTTTCTGAATTTTTATAATGAGTATTTCTGTATTTCAATTTGGCGCCCAGCAGTTTCACTGGCTGTTGAAGAGGTGGGACACTAACGTCTCACGTACCCAAGAGAGGTTAAAGAAATGATGGACTGTCTTTTCTCTTTGCTTATTTGAGCTGTTTTGCCATAATATAAACTTGCTCTTTTACCAAATAGGAATATCTTCTGTATACCACCCCTACCTTGTCACAACACAACTGATTGGCTCAAAAGGTCACGTCTGCTTCCGCTCTCCCTCTCTGGCGTTCGAGGGAGCCAGGCTGTCTTTAATTACACACCTGTCACCATCATTACGGGCAGCTGCACAATATTGGACTCCATTACTTTGTTGATTACCCCTCTATATCTGTCTGCTCCTCAGTTTGTTCCCTGTGTCAGCATGAATGTCGTTATTTTTCCCCTATCCAGATGATGTTTCTGTCCGTTGTTCATTAAATGTTCTCCCTGTACCTGCTTCTCGTCTCCAGCGTCGATCCTCACAGAATGCTAACACCACTATACGAAGCATCAGGGAGGTTTTTGTTTTTTGTTTTGTTGGTGACATCGGGTCCAGGTGCCGCCGCCGATGGAACCGGTGGTGCCTGTGCTGGCTCCTCGGGCTTTCATGCCTTACCTGGCTCGAGACATTTCCTTGCCTCGGTTGGGTCGGCAGGCTCCCATCCCACATCATGCCTCAGTCGGCTCGTCATGCTCCTATGCCTCAACTGGCTCATCGGTCTTCCATCCCACGTCATGCCTCAGCAGGCCCATCAGGCTCCCACATCTCAGCCAGCTTGTCGGTCTCCCACGCCTCAACGGGATCGTCAGGCTTTCACGCCTCAGGTGGATCGTCAGGCTCCCAAACCTCAGCCGGCTCGCCAGGCTCCCACGCCTCACCGGGCTTCTATGCCCCAACCTGCTTGTCCAGCGCCCATGCCTTCACTGGCCCGTCAGGCTCACCCAGGTGGGATGCCGGGTGGCGCCCATGGGGGGGGGGGGGGGGGGTACTGTCACGTCTGCTCCCGCTCTCCCTCTCTGGTGCTTGAGGGCGCAAGGCTGCCTTTCATTACACACAACTGTCACCATTATGCGCAGCTGCGCAATATTGGACTCACCTAGACTCCATTAATTTGTTGATTATCCCCTCTATATCTGTCTGCTCCTCAGTTTGTTCCCCGTGTCAGCATTGATGGCGTTATGTTTCCCCTGTCCAGATGCTGTTCCTCTTCTGTTTCATGTCCGTTGTTCATTAAATGTTCACTCCCTGTACCTGCTTCTTGTCTCCAGCGTCAATCCTCACACAAATGCATTAAGAAGGTAAGAAATTCCACAAATTCACTTTTAACATGGCACACCTGTTAATTGAAATGCATTCCAGGTAACTACCTCATGAAGCTGGTTGAGAGAAATGCCAAGAGTGTGCAAAGCTGTCGTCAAGGCAAAGGGTGGCTACATTGAAGAATCTCAAATATAAAATATATTTTGATTTGTTTAACACTTTTTTGGTTACTACATGATTCCATATTTGTTATTTAATATTTACAATATATACAATGTAGAAAATATTAAGAATAAATAAAATCCCTTTAATGTGTGTCCAAACTTTTGACTTGAACTGTACATGTCCTACTGCTAGAAGGAAGTGTATATATAATAATGATTGCAGCATGTTCTGCAAACTAACCCAACATAGCCAACTCCTTAAATGGAAGGAGGCTCAATTTGAAGTTTGGAACAAAGTATTCAACAGTAGGGAGAGAGAGAGTGGACCACTGGGATTGCTCTTTCTCTCCGGCAGGCCAATTTACCTTATGGTGTTTATCAAGGAAAACACAATGATCCCCTTGAGGGAACAGAGAGAGTGGGGCAGATGATAAACCTCACCCGACAAAAGCCAATGAAACATTACTACCTTGCAGGGCTTGATTTCCCCCGATTTACAACAGCGGTGTCAGCTGGGCAGAAATACAGTAAATGCTAATCTGTCAGAGGTTAGTTATGGAAGCTAGCATCACAATGGCTAGGCTGTAGCATTCGGCTGCTGAAATGGTGTAAGATCACATTGAGCCTACAAGCAGCCCTCAGGGGCCTGTCTGATCCAGCTTCATATCCAGGTACACTTTTCTTTTCTCATTCAGCTCATTATTTTCAACCCATACTTTCACCCATCTACTTTTTGTCTTGTTGATATTCCCCTATTCTATCTCTATTGATCTCTGCCCAATCATGTCTTCATCTTCATCATTCCCCCTTTCTTATTAGTCTCTCTAATTGTCTACATCCTCTCTCTCTCTCTCTCTCTCTCTCTCTCTCTCTCTCTCTCTCTCTCTCTCTCTCTCTAACACACATACACATACAAGCACACCCACGTGTAAGCAATGCATACTGTACAAGCACACACACCGGTTTATGCATGCATACAAGCACACACACAGGTTTATGTATGCATGTAAACACACACACAATGACAATTTATTGCATCGTCATTCTCACAATTCACTTTCTTCCTCCTTCTCTTTCACCTTCTCCCGCACACTTCCTATCTATCAATCTTATCTCTCTCTTTACCTTCCTCTCACACACACATACCACAGGCACACACACTCCTTTCTATTTAGTGTGGTGCCAGGATAATAACCTCTCCCTCAACGTGATTAAGACAGAGGAGATTATCGTGGACTACAGGAAAAGGAGGACCGAGCATGCCCCCATTCTCATCGACGGGGCTGTAGTGGAGCAGGTTTTAAGAGCTTCAAGTTCCTTGGTGTCCACATCATCAACAAACTATCATGGTCCAAACACACCAAGACAGTCGTGAAGAGGGCACGACAAAGCCTATTCCCCCTCAGGACACTGAAAAGATTTGGCATGGGTCCTCAGATCCTCAAAAGGTTCTACAGCTGCACCATCGAGAGCATCCTGACTGGTTGCATCATTGCCTGGTATGGCAACAGCTCGGCCTCCGACTGCAAGGCACTACAGAGGGTAGTGCGTACAGGCCAGTACTTCACTGGGGCCAAGCTTCCTGCCAACCAGAACCTCTATACCAGGTGGTGTCAGAGGAAGGCCCTAAAAATTGCCAAAGACTCCAGCCACCATAGTCATAGGCTGTTCTCTCTGCTAACGTACGGCAAGCAGTACCAGAGTCTATGTCCAAAAGGCTTGTTAACAGCTTCTACCCCCAAGCCATAAGATTCCTGAACAGCTAATCAAATGGCTACCCGTACTATTTGCAATGACCCCCCACACCCATTTTTATGCTGCTGCTACTCTCTGTTTATTATCTATGCATAGTCACTTTACCTACATGTACATATTACCTTAATTACCTCGACTAACCTGTGCCCCCCGCACATTGACTCTGTACCGGTACCCCCTGTATATAGCCTCACTACTGTTATTTTATTGTTGCTCTTTAATTATTTATTATTTTATTATTTTGATTTTGATTGTTGCCAGGGCCCCTCCTACCCTCACCCTTCTGCACCGTGCACTGTGAGTCTGGCTTCTCTTCCTCTTGGTTGCTGGAACAATGATTCCTGACAGGTGACATGCTCTCACCTCCCAAGGGCGTTAAACGCTGTGACTGGAAACCAGATTAAGCCGTCCAAGATAGCATCTCATTTTGAGAGACGAACGATAAGGCCTGGGTGCTGGGATGATAAATAACCGCTCACTTCAGCCGTTCTCTGGAACCGCTCACTGAAACCCATGCCTGGGGTGTTCTAGAAGCAGGCAGGTCTCGCTGTCCCTTGGCTAAAACATATAAATATGCAAAGACATACTTGCACACATACTCTACACATCCTTGCTAACTTACATGCACACAGCAACACACACCCATCCTCTATCTCTTTCTCACCCTTTCTCTCTCTCTCTCTCTCTCTCTCTCTCTCTCTCTCTCTCTCTCTTCTCTCTCTCTCTCTCTCTCTCTCTCTCTCTCTCTCTCTCTCTCTCTCTCTCTCTCTCTCTCTCTCTCTCGCTCTCTCTCGCTCTCTCTCTCTCTCTCTCTCTCTCTCTCTCTCTCTCTCTCTCTCTCTCTCTCTCTCTCTCTCTCTCTCTCTCTCTCTCTCTCTCTCTCTCTCTCTCTCTCTCTCTCTCTCTCTCTCTCTCTCTCTCTCCTTTCCCTGTCGCTGCACAGTGAAACTGATTATGCCACCATGCCTGCTACTCCCATCACTGCTCAGAATTCGGGCATTACAGTTTTTTACAATTGCTAGGACTCTTTTCTCAATACTTAGGTCACTTTTTCAAAACTCTTTACACAGTGAGCACAACAGCAGTCTATGTGGGCTAAACCGTGGATAATTTTTCATTGCTTTGGCACAAAATGCATTCAATGACTACATCTTTCAAATTTCATGAAGACGTCAACCACCAGACACAACCACCACCAAAACTCTATGTACCTACAGGCCAATTTGCACATGTTTACATACTCTTTTCAAAACTGTTAAACTTAAGTTCAAAACCTAACTTAACACAAAATTTAATAAGACAGCAATTTGCTACATTTCTATAGTAATACCGTATTGAAATATATTCTAAATCTAAAAAATGAAATACTGTCAAAACAATTAGACCAACCACAGCTGATTCCCATTGTAGCTGAACACCTACCCAGGTGTTAGTCTTTCAATTTCATTACCATCTATACAAAAGGGGACATCTTAGGAATAATGCTGTACTGTAATGTAAACATGGACCCAGCCAGCGACAGAGAAGTGGCTGACAGAGGAAGAAGAGAGGGAGGGAGAGGGAGAGGAGAGGGAGAGGAGTACGTATGCGTGGTGGAAGAAGACTGAGAGGAAGATAAAGAGCTGTAGTCTCAGATGAGATTAGGGATACTATAATTGATCATGTAATAAATCATGGTCTAACAATGAGAGAGGCTGGTCTGAGAGTGCAACCAAATCCGCAACGCTCAACAGTGGCATCTATTGTAAGACAACATTACATTTGGAAATATTCACAATGTAACAATAACAACTATTTCTAGAGTCCTGAAACAACATCAAGTCAGGATGAAGCAGTTTTACACTGTCCCCTTTGAGAGGAACTCTGAATGAGTCAAGCAACTCAGGAACCAATATGCCAGGTAAGATGACTATAAAATACACAACTGGTTTTGAACAAAACCAAACAGGGCAGTGGCACACAATGGCCTGTTTTTAGTTATAATGTAAACTACCGTAATAGCCTAACTCTTATGTTGCCTTGTGGATTTATTTTAGAGAGTCATGGAGACTGAAGCCAGGCAAACACCCCACATATTCATCTTTGTGGATGAGGCTGGTTTCAACTTGGCCAAAACACGGCGGCGAGGAAGGAATGTGATTGGGAAAAGAGCCACAGTGGATGTCCCGGGCAAGAGGGGTGCCAACATCACAATGTGTGCAGCAATATCCTCTGATGGATTGCTGTTACACAAACCGCTAATTGGGCCATACAACACCGAGCGTCTCATTTCATTCCTGGATGACCTCTATGGAAGGGTTGTGCCAGGTGAGGAAAGGGTTGCAGTGAGGCGAAATCGGCCAACGTTTGTAATTGTATGGGAAAATGTGACATTTCATCACTCCCGTGCAGTCACAGAGTGGTTTGCAGCCCATCCCAGGATGGTGTCACTTTTCCTCCCACCTTACTCTCCATTCCTCAACCCCATTGTGGAATTATTTTCCTCATGGAGGTGGAAGGTTTATGATCAAATGTCCCTACGAGATGCAATGAATGCTGGATGCCTGAACATATCTGCAGAAGATTGCCAGGGATGGACCAGACATGCCAAAAGATTCTTTCCTAGGTGTATTGCCCAAGATGACATAAGATGTGACGTGGATGAGTACCTGTGGCCAAATGCAGAAGACAGGGTTGACTAGCATTGCTACTGTATCTGTATCGGTAGATGGCGTATAAACAAATTATTTTATTTTGGAGTCACTCAATGCCAAAAAATTACAGAAAACATATTGAAGCATATTGCATCATGTCTGATTCATTCCTGTAACATATACTGCAGTGAATTCTAAACAGTAGAGAGGTGTCATTCTTGTTTTTTAAAGACATTTTACAAAAGAAAACATTGTGTAACGCTACCCTGTTGTTAATGTTTTTTAGGTCATTGTTTTATGAGTGACAAAGTGTGCTTGTTGGGTGACAACCTTTGCTACTGTTATGGAAGAATGAGTTGATTTGAGACATGTATGAAGTGTTTTGGTAGTTTTAGTGCATTTTGGATGTGAAATTAACTGCTGTGCCAAGCTGAAAGTTGGTTAGGAGAACTGTGTGAAGAGTTTTGAAAAAGTGACCTAAGTATTGAGAAATGGGTCCCAGCAATTGTAAAAAGACTGTAATATACATTTTTGTTGTAAATTCGCCAAAAAATACAATGGTTTCTGTTATTATTAAGATGTTTTTGGTCTGAACAGCTCATAAAATACCGTTATGGCATAAATACACAGATGCCGGAAACTAACTCCCCCTCTCCCCACACAAGTAGACATAAACTCAATCACCCCCTCGTTCTCTTTAGAAATCAGTGTTCCATATGTGTGACTCAGCCTTTCTCTTCCATCATAGAGTTCAAAGGTGAAGAATGCAGAATGCATGCTCCACCATAGAGATATTATTATTTTAATGCAAGACAGGATAATGCCACAGACAGACAGTGCCATGGTGGTGCATCTTGAATCCATGCACCACCATGGCAGTCTGTCTGTGGCATTATCCTGTCCATGGTGGTGCATAGATTCAAGATGCACCACCATGATGCACCACCTTCAAGTGCCGCCTTCTGATTCTCACATGGAAACAGATAGCCTTGGATACTCCTCTTCTCCTCCACTTCAAGTACTCACTTCTGGACTATGTCTCTCCTCTTTTTCCTCCCAGTCCCTTCAAAAATCCCTCACTCCACACTCATTCATCCCTTCCATTGGCCCATTCGATTTTCTTTCTTTTCAAGTGTTTATTAAAGGAGTGCTTGAAGCGTAAGGCCTTGATCAGGGAAAAAACACAGTCCATGATCAAGTCAGCTGTGAAACTAAACTGTGTAGCCTTTCAACCTTTCAAAGCTCATGTTGAATTACATAAAATAAAGTAGAGAGGCATTTGCCAGACACCAAAAAAGGAAAAAAACTGTGAAAGAAAAACCGAAGACAAGAAAGGAGCAGGGTTCCCAGTTGGTGTAAACTAGGTTTCATGAGAGGCTCTTTCTAAACCCTGTTCCAAAGGCTCAGTCAGTGGTAAGCAACAATCAGGGAGCTGGGGGGAAAAAATCATACAGACTCTGAAATTGCGCTTTACTTTCATTTGGCAGTCTTACCAGGTAAACTTTTCTAATTTTGAAATGTTACCTGCAAGTCAAAACGGTGCCGTGGAATAGGAAATAAATGAAATAGGTCAAAGCACTTTTATACAATTTGATGATGATGATGATGGACTCTGATCCCACCGTGGCTGCCGGCTGCATGAGCGGCTGTACAATGTGTTCTCTTCTGTGTGCCTGTAATCCCTTTGACGTCATGTTCCCAGGGGAAGGCAGGTAGAGGATGTTCTCGTCTTAAAGCTAGAATCCTTAATTGAAACAATAACAAAGCGGTCACCTGCTACAGTTTGAGTAAAAAGCTGAGAGATGGGCCTAGTGAAATGTAACTACTCTCAAATGTATAGACAGAGCTATGGATGAAAGGACTGACCATCCATGATATCAAAATGATTGTGTTTTGAGGCTGTACAGTGTGTTAACTTTGACATTGTTTACTAATATGTTGTGTGCTGATGGGGTAGAACAGCTGACCTAAGCTCAAGAGGCATTTATACGTTATATTAGTCAAGAAACAATGGGTAGATATCATGAATCATTAAAAGTAAAAAAATGTATGTAGCAGCCAAGGATTCTATCTTTACTGTCATTGCTCAACGTTTACCTAGATCCAGTAGTGAGCCACAGATGAATCATGGCCGTGGAGGCGCTGGACTGATGCAAACAGGTTAGACTCAGCTACCATTTGAGTTACAGTTAATTACCCCCCAGCACTTCTTCTCTATGATGTTAGTTAATATCACAGACAGAGACAGACAGAGACAGAACGAGCGAGTGAGATAAAAGCTGAAAAATGTAATGAGGCCAAACAGTTAATCTCACCTCCAAAACTCACTCAAACCACCAAAACACTTCCAACATGTCTCAAAATAAGCTTGTTCGACCATAACACTGGCACCAATTGTCACTCAGAAAGCATACGTTGTCACTCATAACACACTGAACTAAAACACACTAACAACAGGGAGCATTACATCAATTATGAACTTCTCTTTGAAGTTTGAATAATTTTTCACATAAATCAGTATTTCATTATAGAATAACACCTACTCATTTTGACTGTACTAAAGTATATGTAACAAGAATGAATCAGAAATGCAGAAATTTGATTCAATTGTTTTTTTTTCTTTATCTTTGTATATAGTAATTTACTTGTGAAAAATAAAAAGTTTAATCAAAAAACACATTCCTGAAATTCCAGGGCTGCAATAATAATTACAACAAAAACATCATCAACATGTATAGTATAATCACTCATACTGTACAGTACTGTGAGGGTTCTAGTTCTCATCAACATGTATAGTATAATCACTCATACTGTACAGTACTGTGAGGGTTCTAGTTCTCATCAACATGTATAGTATAATCACTCATACTGTACAGTACTGTGAGGGTTCTAGTTCTCATCAACATGTATAGTATAATCACTCATACTGTACAGTACTGTGAGGGTTCTAGTTCTCATCAACATGTATAGTATAATCACTCATACTGTACAGTACTGTGAGGGTTCTAGTTCTCATCAACATGTATAGTATAATCACTCATACTGTACAGTACTGTGAGGGTTCTAGTTCTCATCAACATGTATAGTATAATCACTCATACTGTACAGTACTGTGAGGGTTCTAGTTCTCATCAACATGTATAGTATAATCACTCATACTGTACAGTACTGTGAGGGTTCTAGTTCTCATCAACATGTATAGTATAATCACTCATACTGTACAGTACTGTGAGGGTTCTAGTTCTCATCAACATGTATAGTATAATCACTCATACTGTACAGTACTGTGAGGGTTCTAGTTCTCATCAACATGTATAGTATAATCACTCATACTGTACAGTACTGTGAGGGTTCTAGTTCTCATCAACATGTATAGTATAATCACTCATACTGTACAGTACTGTGAGGGTTCTAGTTCTCATCAACATGTATAGTATAATCACTCATACTGTACAGTACTGTGAGGGTTCTAGTTCTCATCAACATGTATAGTATAATCACTCATACTGTACAGTACTGTGAGGGTTCTAGTTCTCATCAACATGTATAGTATAATCACTCATACTGTACAGTACTGTGAGGGTTCTAGTTCTCATCAACATGTATAGTATAATCACTCATACTGTACAGTACTGTGAGGGTTCTAGTTCTCATCAACATGTATAGTATAATCACTCATACTGTACAGTACTGTGAGGGTTCTAGTTCTCATCAACATGTATAGTATAATCACTCATACTGTACAGTACTGTGAGGGTTCTAGTTCTCATCAACATGTATAGTATAATCACTCATACTGTACAGTACTGTGAGGGTTCTAGTTCTCATCAACATGTATAGTATAATCACTCATACTGTACAGTACTGTGAGGGTTCTAGTTCTCATCAACATGTATAGTATAATCACTCATACTGTACAGTACTGTGAGGGTTCTAGTTCTCATCAACATGTATAGTATAATCACTCATACTGTACAGTACTGTGAGGGTTCTAGTTCTCATCAACATGTATAGTATAATCACTCATACTGTACAGTACTGTGAGGGTTCTAGTTCTCATCAACATGTATAGTATAATCACTCATACTGTACAGTACTGTGAGGGTTCTAGTTCTCATCAACATGTATAGTATAATCACTCATACTGTACAGTACTGTGAGGGTTCTAGTTCTCATCAACATGTATAGTATAATCACTCATACTGTACAGTACTGTGAGGGTTCTAGTTCTCATCAACATGTATAGTATAATCACTCATACTGTACAGTACTGTGAGGGTTCTAGTTCTCATCAACATGTATAGTATAATCACTCATACTGTACAGTACTGTGAGGGTTCTAGTTCTCATCAACATGTATAGTATAATCACTCATACTGTACAGTACTGTGAGGGTTCTAGTTCTCATCAACATGTATAGTATAATCACTCATACTGTACAGTACTGTGAGGGTTCTAGTTCTCATCAACATGTATAGTATAATCACTCATACTGTACAGTACTGTGAGGGTTCTAGTTCTCATCAACATGTATAGTATAATCACTCATACTGTACAGTACTGTGAGGGTTCTAGTTCTCATCAACATGTATAGTATAATCACTCATACTGTACAGTACTGTGAGGGTTCTAGTTCTCATCAACATGTATAGTATAATCACTCATACTGTACAGTACTGTGAGGGTTCTAGTTCTCATCAACATGTATAGTATAATCACTCATACTGTACAGTACTGTGAGGGTTCTAGTTCTCATCAACATGTATAGTATAATCACTCATACTGTACAGTACTGTGAGGGTTCTAGTTCTCATCAACATGTATAGTATAATCACTCATACTGTACAGTACTGTGAGGGTTCTAGTTCTCATCAACATGTATAGTATAATCACTCATACTGTACAGTACTGTGAGGGTTCTAGTTCTCATCAACATGTATAGTATAATCACTCATACTGTACAGTACTGTGAGGGTTCTAGTTCTCATCAACATGTATAGTATAATCACTCATACTGTACAGTACTGTGAGGGTTCTAGTTCTCATCAACATGTATAGTATAATCACTCATACTGTACAGTACTGTGAGGGTTCTAGTTCTCATCAACATGTATAGTATAATCACTCATACTGTACAGTACTGTGAGGGTTCTAGTTCTCATCAACATGTATAGTATAATCACTCATACTGTACAGTACTGTGAGGGTTCTAGTTCTCATCAACATGTATAGTATAATCACTCATACTGTACAGTACTGTGAGGGTTCTAGTTCTCATCAACATGTATAGTATAATCACTCATACTGTACAGTACTGTGAGGGTTCTAGTTCTCATCAACATGTATAGTATAATCACTCATACTGTACAGTACTGTGAGGGTTCTAGTTCTCATCAACATGTATAGTATAATCACTCATACTGTACAGTACTGTGAGGGTTCTAGTTCTCATCAACATGTAGAGTATAATCACTCATACTGTACAGTACTGTGAGGGTTCTAGTTCTCATCAACATGTAGAGTATAATCACTCATACTGTACAGTACTGTGAGGGTTCTAGTTCTCATCAACATGTAGAGTATAATCACTCATACTGTACAGTACTGTGAGGGTTCTAGTTCTCATCAACATGTATAGTATAATCACTCATACTGTACAGTACTGTGAGGGTTCTAGTTCTCATCAACATGTAGAGTATAATCACTCATACTGTACAGTACTGTGAGGGTTCTAGTTCTCATCAACATGTAGAGTATAATCACTCATACTGTACAGTACTGTGAGGGTTCTAGTTCTCATCAACATGTAGAGTATAATCACTCATACTGTACAGTACTGTGAGGGTTCTAGTTCTCATCAACATGTAGAGTATAATCACTCATACTGTACAGTACTGTGAGGGTTCTAGTTCTCATCAACATGTAGAGTATAATCACTCATACTGTACAGTACTGTGAGGGTTCTAGTTCTCATCAACATGTAGAGTATAATCACTCATACTGTACAGTACTGTGAGGGTTCTAGTTCTCATCAACATGTAGAGTATAATCACTCATACTGTACAGTACTGTGAGGGTTCTAGTTCTCATCAACATGTATAGTATAATCACTCATACTGTACAGTACTGTGAGGGTTCTAGTTCTCATCAACATGTATAGTATAATCACTCATACTGTACAGTACTGTGAGGGTTCTAGTTCTCATCAACATGTATAGTATAATCACTCATACTGTACAGTACTGTGAGGGTTCTAGTTCTCATCAACATGTATAGTATAATCACTCATACTGTACAGTACTGTGAGGGTTCTAGTTCTCATCAACATGTATAGTATAATCACTCATACTGTACAGTACTGTGAGGGTTCTAGTTCTCATCAACATGTATAGTATAATCACTCATACTGTACAGTACTGTGAGGGTTCTAGTTCTCATCAACATGTATAGTATAATCACTCATACTGTACAGTACTGTGAGGGTTCTAGTTCTCATCAACATGTATAGTATAATCACTCATACTGTACAGTACTGTGAGGGTTCTAGTTCTCATCAACATGTATAGTATAATCACTCATACTGTACAGTACTGTGAGGGTTCTAGTTCTCATCAACATGTATAGTATAATCACTCATACTGTACAGTACTGTGAGGGTTCTAGTTCTCATCAACATGTATAGTATAATCACTCATACTGTACAGTACTGTGAGGGTTCTAGTTCTCATCAACATGTATAGTATAATCACTCATACTGTACAGTACTGTGAGGGTTCTAGTTCTCATCAACATGTATAGTATAATCACTCATACTGTACAGTACTGTGAGGGTTCTAGTTCTCATCAACATGTATAGTATAATCACTCATACTGTACAGTACTGTGAGGGTTCTAGTTCTCATCAACATGTAGAGTATAATCACTCATACTGTACAGTACTGTGAGGGTTCTAGTTCTCATCAACATGTAGAGTATAATCACTCATACTGTACAGTACTGTGAGGGTTCTAGTTCTCATCAACATGTAGAGTATAATCACTCATACTGTACAGTACTGTGAGGGTTCTAGTTCTCATCAACATGTAGAGTATAATCACTCATACTGTACAGTACTGTGAGGGTTCTAGTTCTCATCAACATGTAGAGTATAATCACTCATACTGTACAGTACTGTGAGGGTTCTAGTTCTCATCAACATGTAGAGTATAATCACTCATACTGTACAGTACTGTGAGGGTTCTAGTTCTCATCAACATGTAGAGTATAATCACTCATACTGTACAGTACTGTGAGGGTTCTAGTTCTCATCAACATGTAGAGTATAATCACTCATACTGTACAGTACTGTGAGGGTTCTAGTTCTCATCAACATGTAGAGTATAATCACTCATACTGTACAGTACTGTGAGGGTTCTAGTTCTCATCAACATGTATAGTATAATCACTCATACTGTACAGTACTGTGAGGGTTCTAGTTCTCATCAACATGTATAGTATAATCACTCATACTGTACAGTACTGTGAGGGTTCTAGTTCTCATCAACATGTATAGTATAATCACTCATACTGTACAGTACTGTGAGGGTTCTAGTTCTCATCAACATGTATAGTATAATCACTCATACTGTACAGTACTGTGAGGGTTCTAGTTCTCATCAACATGTATAGTATAATCACTCATACTGTACAGTACTGTGAGGGTTCTAGTTCTCATCAACATGTATAGTATAATCACTCATACTGTACAGTACTGTGAGGGTTCTAGTTCTCATCAACATGTATAGTATAATCACTCATACTGTACAGTACTGTGAGGGTTCTAGTTCTCATCAACATGTATAGTATAATCACTCATACTGTACAGTACTGTGAGGGTTCTAGTTCTCATCAACATGTATAGTATAATCACTCATACTGTACAGTACTGTGAGGGTTCTAGTTCTCATCAACATGTATAGTATAATCACTCATACTGTACAGTACTGTGAGGGTTCTAGTTCTCATCAACATGTATAGTATAATCACTCATACTGTACAGTACTGTGAGGGTTCTAGTTCTCATCAACATGTATAGTATAATCACTCATACTGTACAGTACTGTGAGGGTTCTAGTTCTCATCAACATGTATAGTATAATCACTCATACTGTACAGTACTGTGAGGGTTCTAGTTCTCATCAACATGTATAGTATAATCACTCATACTGTACAGTACTGTGAGGGTTCTAGTTCTCATCAACATGTATAGTATAATCACTCATACTGTACAGTACTGTGAGGGTTCTAGTTCTCATCAACATGTATAGTATAATCACTCATACTGTACAGTACTGTGAGGGTTCTAGTTCTCATCAACATGTATAGTATAATCACTCATACTGTACAGTACTGTGAGGGTTCTAGTTCTCATCAACATGTATAGTATAACACTCATACTGTACAGTACTGTGAGGGTTCTAGTTCTCATCAACATGTATAGTATAATCACTCATACTGTACAGTACTGTGAGGGTTCTAGTTCTCATCAACATGTATAGTATAATCACTCATACTGTACAGTACTGTGAGGGTTCTAGTTCTCATCAACATGTATAGTATAATCACTCATACTGTACAGTACTGTGAGGGTTCTAGTTCTCATCAACATGTATAGTATAATCACTCATACTGTACAGTACTGTGAGGGTTCTAGTTCTCATCAACATGTATAGTATAATCACTCATACTGTACAGTACTGTGAGGGTTCTAGTTCTCATCAACATGTATAGTATAATCACTCATACTGTACAGTACTGTGAGGGTTCTAGTTCTCATCAACATGTATAGTATAATCACTCATACTGTACAGTACTGTGAGGGTTCTAGTTCTCATCAACATGTATAGTATAATCACTCATACTGTACAGTACTGTGAGGGTTCTAGTTCTCATCAACATGTATAGTATAATCACTCATACTGTACAGTACTGTGAGGGTTCTAGTTCTCATCAACATGTAGAGTATAATCACTCATACTGTACAGTACTGTGAGGGTTCTAGTTCTCATCAACATGTAGAGTATAATCACTCATACTGTACAGTACTGTGAGGGTTCTAGTTCTCATCAACATGTAGAGTATAATCACTCATACTGTACAGTACTGTGAGGGTTCTAGTTCTCATCAACATGTAGAGTATAATCACTCATACTGTACAGTACTGTGAGGGTTCTAGTTCTCATCAACATGTAGAGTATAATCACTCATACTGTACAGTACTGTGAGGGTTCTAGTTCTCATCAACATGTAGAGTATAATCACTCATACTGTACAGTACTGTGAGGGTTCTAGTTCTCATCAACATGTAGAGTATAATCACTCATACTGTACAGTACTGTGAGGGTTCTAGTTCTCATCAACATGTAGAGTATAATCACTCATACTGTACAGTACTGTGAGGGTTCTAGTTCTCATCAACATGTATAGTATAATCACTCATACTGTACAGTACTGTGAGGGTTCTAGTTCTCATCAACATGTATAGTATAATCACTCATACTGTACAGTACTGTGAGGGTTCTAGTTCTCATCAACATGTATAGTATAATCACTCATACTGTACAGTACTGTGAGGGTTCTAGTTCTCATCAACATGTATAGTATAATCACTCATACTGTACAGTACTGTGAGGGTTCTAGTTCTCATCAACATGTATAGTATAATCACTCATACTGTACAGTACTGTGAGGGTTCTAGTTCTCATCAACATGTATAGTATAATCACTCATACTGTACAGTACTGTGAGGGTTCTAGTTCTCATCAACATGTATAGTATAATCACTCATACTGTACAGTACTGTGAGGGTTCTAGTTCTCATCAACATGTATAGTATAATCACTCATACTGTACAGTACTGTGAGGGTTCTAGTTCTCATCAACATGTATAGTATAATCACTCATACTGTACAGTACTGTGAGGGTTCTAGTTCTCATCAACATGTATAGTATAATCACTCATACTGTACAGTACTGTGAGGGTTCTAGTTCTCATCAACATGTATAGTATAATCACTCATACTGTACAGTACTGTGAGGGTTCTAGTTCTCATCAACATCTATAGTATAATCACTCATACTGTACAGTACTGTGAGGGTTCTAGTTCTCATCAACATGTATAGTATAATCACTCATACTGTACAGTACTGTGAGGGTTCTAGTTCTCATCAACATGTATAGTATAATCACTCATACTGTACAGTACTGTGAGGGTTCTAGTTCTCATCAACATGTATAGTATAATCACTCATACTGTACAGTACTGTGAGGGTTCTAGTTCTCATCAACATGTATAGTATAATCACTCATACTGTACAGTACTGTGAGGGTTCTAGTTCTCATCAACATGTATAGTATAACACTCATACTGTACAGTACTGTGAGGGTTCTAGTTCTCATCAACATGTATAGTATAATCACTCATACTGTACAGTACTGTGAGGGTTCTAGTTCTCATCAACATGTATAGTATAATCACTCATACTGTACAGTACTGTGAGGGTTCTAGTTCTCATCAACATGTATAGTATAATCACTCATACTGTACAGTACTGTGAGGGTTCTAGTTCTCATCAACATGTATAGTATAATCACTCATACTGTACAGTACTGTGAGGGTTCTAGTTCTCATCAACATGTATAGTATAATCACTCATACTGTACAGTACTGTGAGGGTTCTAGTTCTCATCAACATGTATAGTATAATCACTCATACTGTACAGTACTGTGAGGGTTCTAGTTCTCATCAACATGTATAGTATAATCACTCATACTGTACAGTACTGTGAGGGTTCTAGTTCTCATCAACATGTATAGTATAATCACTCATACTGTACAGTACTGTGAGGGTTCTAGTTCTCCGTCCTGCATTTGGCCATAAGTTCTCATCAACATCACATCTTATGTGTTCTCTGGCGATGCATCTTGGAAAGTATTACTGGAATGTCTAATCCAACCCTGGCAGTCTTCAGGAGAAGTGTCTCCACACCCCACAATCATGGCATCCAGTAAGGACATCTGGTCATGTGGATGGTGGTCATAAACCTTCCCCCTCCACGCAGAGAAAAACTCCTCTATGGGGTTTAGGAAGGGGGAGTATGGAGGCAGGAATAGTACTGACATCCTGGGATGAGCAGCAAAGGAGCCAATGAGTAGTTTGTGTAACAGTAAACCATCATTGGACAGTGCTGCACACATTGTGATGTTAGCTCCTCTCTGGCCTGGGACATTCACGGTTGCTCTCTGTCCAGTCACATTTCTTCCCCTGCAGCGTGTTTTTGCCAGGTTGAATCCAGCTTCATCCACAAAGATGAATGTACGTGCAGTTTGCCTGGCTTCCATCTCCATTACTCTAAAATACAGTAAATCCACAGTTTTACAGTACTTTACATTATACATAGCTGTGTATGTACCCTGTTTGGTTATTGAACAGACATCTTATCTGGACATATTGATACCGGAGTTCTTTCACACGTTCACCGTTTCTCTCAAAGGGTTCAGTGTACAACTGCTTCATCCTTATTTTATGTTACTCTGGGACTCTGGCAACTGTCGTTGTGCTGACCGTATTCACATTCCCAACAGTGACATTGTCTGCCAGCACTCTGTCCTGAATTTCCTGCAGTTTTATTGCATTGTTGCCAATTACCATGTCAGCAATTTCCTCCGCATCTGATAATATTCTGCCTCTCCCTCCTGTGGGAGGCAACCTTTGGATCCTACTGAAAAACACAAAACAATCAATATATTTCAAAATGTCAGTACATGTAAGAATGTGAACATACTGTATTGTACTGTAATATGTAGTTCAATTATCATTGAAGGATACACATCTCACCTGTTGTTTTGCGCAAAATTCTTACTGTTGATGCAACTGTTGAACGCTGCAGATTTGGTTGCACCCTTTAACCGGCCTCTCTCAAAGAGAGACCATGGTTTACAACATGGTCAATAATTGTGGCCCTTATCTCATCAGAGACCCCCGCTCTTGGTCTTCCTCTCCTTTGTCCTCCACGCATTCTCCCTCTCCCTGTCACTCTTCTTTCCCCAACAACCTGTCTTCGTTGATCCATGTTTCCAAACTAAATCATTCCGAAGCCGTCCTCTTTTGTCTGTTTGGTAACGAGACTAAAAACAGGACACTTGGGTACTTTCAGCTGAAATTGCAATCAGCTGTGTTTGGAATGACAAAATATTCTGCTGAGATTTTCTATATGTTTCAATCTGGTTACTGCAGAAATGCACGACATTTGCCATCATTCTGTTTTGAATGTGTTTTTAACAGTTTTGGAAACAGTGTGTTAGCATTTGAAAACATGTGCTGCAAATATATAGTTTTGCAGGTGGTGGAGTATGAATGAGTTCATGGATTTCAGAGAATGTGTTCATTGAATGCATTTTGTGTGAAAGCAATGAAAAATGATTCACAGTTTGGTCCACATACACTTCTGTTTTGCTGACTGTGTGAAGAGATTTGTCAATGAAACTTCAGTTTTGACCAATGCATGTGAGCAATTGAAAAAAACTGTAATCAGGTAACAATTAACTAATTTGGATCTGGGGCACCACAAGAGCAGTTCTTTAAAGATTTACCATTTCCCGAATTAAACTCTAAAGTTCTTTACCTAAAACATATATAAACAGTCAACTTGTTAATCATAACCTCGTATCATATCATCATTCCGAACAGTTGTAACCTCCTTGTAGCTGCAAAAAGCAGAGCATTACTTATGATTCGTACTACACAAATTGGTTTAATTATTCATTTACTAGCTAATTAAATGGTAATACAGGATAAAAATACACAATACGTTAAAAACAGGTCCCTAGTCAGTTAAGAACAAATTCTTATTTACAATGACAACCTACCCCAGCCAAACCCGAATGACACTGAGACAATTGTGCACTGCCCTACATGACACCCCATCACGGCCAGATGTAATGCAGACTGGAACCAGGGACTGCAGTGATATCTCTTGCACTGAGATGCAGTGCCTTAGACCACTCTGCCACTCTGGAACTCTAAATGGAGAGGGCAGAAGCAAGTACAGGGAGTGAACATTTAATGGACAAAACTGTCCAACAAAACTGAGGAACAAACCGATATAGAGGGGGCAATCAACAACATGAAGGAGTCCAGGTGAGTCCAATGAGCGCTGATGCGCATACAGTGCCTTGCGAAAGTATTCACCCCCTTGGCATTTTTCCTATTTTGTTTTCTTACAACCTGGAATTGAAATAGATTTTTGGGGGTTTGTATCATTTGATTTGCACAACATGCCTACCACTTTGACGATGCAAAATATTTTTTATTGTGGAACAAACACTTCATATTTCACAAGCACTTCATATCTGCTGGTTCAGTTTTTAATAATGGTAGGGCCCAGGCCTCTAATGTAAGCTCTGTTACAGTCGACTATAATATAGGCCCTCGTGAACCATTTCAACTTTGAGCCTGTTTCTTATACTGATGTCTATAAACACTAAACAGACAGACACTAAAGGCAATAGACACTAAAAGTCTGCAGGTCCAGACAACCTGGACCCCTACCTCTTAAAGATAGCAGCTGCTATTATTACTATTATTACTGAACCTGTGGCTCACTGTCACGTTCCTGACCTTATTTCCTTTGTTTTGTCTTTATTTAGTTGGTCAGGACGTGAGCTGGGTGGGTATAGTCTATGTTCTATGTTTCTAGGTTAGGTTTGTCTTATTGGCCTGATATGGTTCTCAATCAGAGGCAGGTGTTTTACGTTGTCTCTGATTGGGAACCATATTTAGGTTGCCTGTTTTCACTATTGGTTTTTTGTGGGTGATTGTTCCTGTTCGTGCGTTCATGTGTTCTATGTTCACTAGTTCAGGACTGTAGCTTCGTTGGTTTTCGTCTGTTTATTGTTTTTGTTCGTATTGAAAAAGTATTCCAATAAATATGGAAACGTACCACGCTGCGCTTTGGTCCTCCTCTCTTTCCACCGACGAAAGACATTACAGAATCACCCACCAAACTCGGACCAAGCAGCGTGGTAACGGACAGCGGCAGCAGCAGCAGAAGCGATGTCAGGAATGGACATGGGAAGACGAGTTGGACGGTAAAGGACCCTGGGCAGAGCCAGGGGAATATCGCCGCCCCAAAGCTGAGCTGGAGGCAGCGAAAGCAGAGAGGCGGCGTTTTGAGGAGCTAGCTCGGCAGCAGAATCTGGATTATACCACTTGGGAAGAGATAGACAGGTCTATGCCGGAGCCCGCATGGGATTCTATGGAGCAATGTGCGGAGGGATACCGGCGAATGGAGGCAGCACGGCGACGCGGTAGGAAGCCCGAGAGACAGCCCCCAAAAATGATTGGGGGGGGCTCTCGGGGAGTGTGGCGAAGTTAGGTAGGAGACCTGCGCCAACTCCCTGTGCTTACCATGGAGAGCGAGAGTACGGGCAGACACCGTGTTATGCGGTAGAGCGCACGGTGTCTCCTGTACGTGTGCATAGCCCGGTGCGGTATATCCCAGCTCCACGTATCGGCCGGGCTAGAGTGGGAATTGAGCCAGGTGCCATGAAGCCGGCTCAACGCATCTGGTCTCCAGTGCGTCTCCTCGGGCCGGCGTACATGGCACCAGCCTTACGCATGGTGTCCCCGGTTCGCCAGCACAGCCCAGTGCGGGCTATTCCACCTCGCCGCACTGGCCTGGCTACAGGGAGCATTCAACCAGGTAAGGTTGGGCAGGCTCGGTGCTCAAGAGCTCCAGTACGCCTTCACGGTCCGGTCTATCCGGTGCCACCCCCTCGCACCAGCCCAGTACCACCAGTGCCAACATCACGCACTTCCTGTGCGTCTCCAGTGTCCTGTTCCTCCTCCTCACCCTGTGGTGCGTGTCTCCAGCCCGGTACCACCAGTTCCGGCACCACGCACCAAGCCTCCTGTGCGTCTCCAGAGCCCTGTACGCCCTGTTGCTGCTCCCCGCACTAGCCTTGAGGTGCGTGTCCTTAGCCCGGTACCACCAGTTCCGGCACCACGCACCAGGCCTACTGTGCGCCTCAGCAGGCCAGAGGCTGCCGTCTGCACAGCGCCGCCTGCGCTGCCCGTCTGCCCAGCGCCGTCTGAGCTGTCCGTCTGTCCTGAGCCTTCAAAGCCGCCCGTCTGTCCTGAGCCGTCAAAGCCGCCCGTCTGTCCTGAGCCGCTAGAGCCGTCCGTCAGTCAGGAGCCGCCAGAGCCGCCCGCCAGTCAGGAGCTGCCAGAGCCGCCCGCCAGTCAGGAGCTGCCAGAGCCGCCCGCCAGTCAGGAGCTGCCAGAGCCGCCCGCCAGTCAGGAGCCGCCCGCCAGTCAGGAGCCGCCCGCCAGTCAGGAGCCGCCCCTCAGTCCGGAGCTGCCCCTCAGTCCGGAGCTGCCCCTCAGTCCGGAGCTGCCCCTCCGTCCGGAGCTGCCCCTCAGTCCAGTGGGGTTAATTTGGAGGGTCGCGGTCAAGAGGAGGCCACGGAAGCGGGGATTGACTATGGTGGAGTGGGGGCCACGTCCAGCGCCAGAGCCGCCAGATGCCCACCCAGACCCTACCCTATAGGTTCAGGTTTTGCGGCCGGAGTCCGCACCTTGGGGGGGGGGGGGGGGTACTGTCACGTTTCTGACCTTATTTCCTTTGTTTTGTCTTTATTTAGTTGGTCAGGACGTGAGCTGGGTGGGTATAGTCTATGTTCTATGTTTCTAGGTTAGGTTTGTCTTATTGGCCTGATATGGTTCTCAATCAGTGTTACCTGAACATATTGATACCGGAGTTCTTCACACGTTCACCATTTCTCTCAAAGGGTACAGTGAACAACTGCTTCATCCTTATTTTATGTTACTCTAGGACTCTGGCAACTGTCGTTGTGCTGACCGTATTCACATTCCCAACAGTGACATTGTCTGCCAACATTTTCAACTTGAGTCTCTTGACCAATTCCATACCCAGCATTTGGAAATCAGCTTATGGAGGACACTGCTAAAGTGTGGAGATCCCCCAGATGCTAATGACTATCGTCCTAGCTCCAAACTCCCTATCCTGGCCAAAGTCTATGAATCCCTAGTGAACTCACAGTTAAAAAACCTCTTAACAAAGTTACATCTATATGCAGATGATACAGTCATATATTCATGTGCTCCTTCTCTGGTTCAGGCTGTTGAAGAGCTCCAGACTTCTTTTCAGACACTGCAGGCCTCCCTTTATGGTCTCAAACTGGTCTTGAATGTACAAAAAACTAAATTCATGACCTTTACCAGAGCTAGAACTCAGCCAGAGAAGGTTAGCATTGTCACATCTGGTGGCTTATCCATTGAAAAAGTGTCATCCTACAAATACCTAGGTATTTGGTTGGATGACAAGTTGTCCTTTAAAGCTCATGTGGATAATCTTCTGACAAAAACAAAATTTAAATAGGGTTTTTATTTTCGTAATAAGGCTTGCTTCCCGCTTATGGCTAGAAAGAAGCTTGTTCAGGCCACTTTTCTCTCTGTAATTGATTATGCATGCAGCCTCCTCTGTCTTACAGAGACTGGACTCTGTTTCTCATGCATCCTTGCGCTTTATTACAAATTCCAAGTCACTCACCCACCATTGCACCTTGTACCAAATAGTAGATTGGACCTCACTTTTTATGCGCAGAAAGATACATTTGTATGTGTTCATCTACAAACCCCTTTTGGGTAAACTCCCTCTTTATCTCTTTATCTGGTCTCCATCATCACCAGCAGTTAACATACCTGGTCTGCTAAGTGGTTGCTACTTAAAGTCCCCAGGACATTCACAGTAGAAGGCAAGACTGCCTTCTCTTCTTGTGCACCAGAGGCATGGAATAGTCTACAATCCATCTATATATGTTAGTGCCACCGAATGAATTTAAAATATTGATGGGAGACTCTGTTAACCTGTCTAGCCTAGCGGAACCCCCCCCCACATTCCACTGAAAAGGCAGCGAGCAAAATTCTAAAATATTTTTTTGAAATATTTAACTTTCACACATTAACAAGTCCAATACAGCAAATGAAAGATAAACATCTTGTGAATCCAGCCAACATGTCCGTTTTATAAAATGTTTTACAGCGAAAACACCACGTATAGTTGTGTTAGCTCACCACCAAATCCAAAAAAGCACAGACATTTCTTTCACAGCACAGGTACTTTCACAAAACCCCCAAATAGAGATAGAATTAATCACTAACCTTTGAAATTCTTCATCAGATGAGTCATATAACATCATGTTACACAATACATTTATGTTTTGTTCGATAATGTGCATATATATATTTTTAAAAAATCTCAGTTTACATTGGCGCGTTACGTGCAGTAATGTTTTGATTCCAAAACATCTGGTGATTTTGCAGAAATACTCATAATAAACATTGATAAAAGATGCAAGTGTTATTCACATAATTAAAGATAAACTTATACTCTATGCAACCGCTGTGTCAGATTTCAAAATAAACTTTACGGAAAAATATTAATCTGAGAACGACGTTTAGAGCACAATCCAGCCAAAGAAATAGTCGCCATTTTGGCGTCAACAAAAGCTACAACAACACTATAAATATGCACTTACCTTCGAATAACTTAATCAGAAGGCACTCCCAGGATTCCTAGATCGACAGAAATGACTGAAAAGTTCCATAAAGCCCATCATTTAGCCACTTGTTGTTAGCATGTTCAGCCCAGGAATCCATTTTCATGACGCACGAGAAATCCCTCCAGACAAAAACTCAAAAAGTTCCGTTACAGGTCGTAGAAACAGGTCAAATGATGTTTGCAATCCATATTTAGTATGTGTTTTACATTAATCATCAATAAGGATCCAACCGGAGAATTTCATTGTCTGAAGAAAGAGCATTGGAACGAGAGCTCTCTCTCTCCCTCGGGCGCAAATCCAGACTGAGAATTCTGACAACCACTCACTAAAACAGCTCCTATGAGCCCCTCCTTTATAGTAGAATAATAAGACTAAAATCTGAAGACGGTGACATCTAGTGGAAGCCCTAGGCAGTGTTTGTTCAGTCATATCTAGAAGGGGTACCATTTGACACTGTTTTGAAAATCGACTTCTCATTTCCTGTTTTGACCTCTTCTCAGGTTTTTGTCTGCCAAATGAGTTCTGTTATACTTACAGAAATAATTCAAACAGTTTTAGAAACTTCAGAGTGTTTTCTATGTGTTTTCTATCTATTTCTATTACCTTCTGGGACAAAGTAGGAGGAAATTTCTTTTTGGCACGCAATTTGTTCAAAGTGGAAACACTGCCCCCTATCCCACCCTTTTTTTAGGGTGGATCAAGTTGTGTTGTATTGTATTGTTGTATGTTTTAATATGTAATGTATTGATTGTTGCTGCATTCTTGGCCAGGTCTCCCTTGAAAAAGAGATATATATATATTTTTTAAACTATCCACCCCCCAAAGTCAATACTTTGTAGAGCCACCTTGTGCAGCATTTACAGCTTGATGTCTCTTGGGGGTATGTCTCTATAAGCTTGGCACACCTAGCCACTGGGATTTTTTTTCCCATTCTTCAAGGCAAAAGTGCTCCAGCTCCTTCAAGTTCGATGAGTTCTGCTGGTGTACAGCAATCTTTAAGTCATACCACAGATTTTCAATTGGATTGACGTCTGGGCTTTGACTAGGCCATTCCAAGACATTTAAATGTTTTCCCTTAAACCACTCAAGTGTTGCTTTAGCAGTATGCTTAGGGTCATTGTCCTGCTGGAAGGTGAACCTCCGTCTGTCTCAAATCTCTGGAGGACTGAAACAGGTTCCCCTCAAGAATTTCCCTGTATTTAGCACCATCCATCATTCCTTCAATTCTGACCAGTTTCCCAGTCCCTGCCGATGAAAAACATCCTCACAGCATGATGCTGCCACCACCATGCTTCACTGTGGGGATGGTGTTCTTGGGGTGATGAAAGGTGTTGGGTTTGCGCCAGACATAGCGTTTCCATGAATACCAAAAAGCTCAATTTTAGTCTCATCTGACCAGAGTACCTTCTTCCATATGTTTGTGGAGTCTCCCACACACCTTTTAGAGAACACCAAATGTGTATGCTTATTTTTTTCTTAAGCAATGGCTTTTTTCTGGACACTCTTCTGTAAAGCCCAGCTCTGTGGAGTGTACGGATTGAAGTGGTCCTATGGACAGATACTCCAATCTCTCTGCTGTGGAGCAGTGCAGCTCCTTCAGGGTCAAATTTGGTCTCTTTGTTGCCTTTCTGATTAATGCCCTCCTTGCCTGGTCCGTGAGTTTTGGTGGGAGGCCCTCTCTTGTCAGGTTTGTTGTGGTGCCATATTCTTAAATTTTTTAAATAATGGTTTTAATGGTGCTCAGTGGGATGTTCAAAGTTTTTAATTTTTTATAACCCAACCCTGATCTGTACTTCTCCACAACTTTGTCCCTGACCTGTTTGGAGAGCTCCTTGTTCTTCATGGTGCTGCTTGCTTGGTGGCTCCCCTTGCTTAGTGGTGTTACAGACTCTGGGGCCTTTCAGAACAGGTGTATATACACTGAGATCATGTGACAGATCATGTGACACTTAGATTGCACACAGGCGGACTTTATTTAACTAATTATGTGACTTTTGAAGGTAATTGGTTGCACCAGATCTTATTTAGGGGCTTCATAGCAAAGGGGGTGAATACATATGCACGCACCACTTTTCCATATATATATATATATATATATATATTTTTAAACAAGTAGTTTTTTAAATTTCAATTCACCAATTTGGACTAATTTATGTATGTCCATTACATGAAATCCAAATAAAAATCTATTTAAATGACATTTTGTAATAGGAAAAACGCCAAGGGGGATGAATACTTTTGCAAGGCACTGTAATGATGGTGACAGGTGTGCGTAATGAAGGGCAGCCTGTCGCCCTCGAGCGCCAAAGAGGGGAAGCGGGAGCAGGCGTGACAGTACCCCCCCACTTTAGGGCGCCACCCGGTCTCCCACCTGGGCGAGCCTGATGGGCTGTCCAAAGCATGGGTGCCGGATTGGCCGGCTGAGGTGTAGAAGCCTGACGAGCCGGCTGAGGCGTAGGAGCCAAATGGGCCGGCTGAGGCATGACGTGGGATAGGAGCCCGATGAACTGGCTGAGGCGTAGGAGCATAACTACGGTTGAGGCATGACGTGGGATAGGAGCCTGCCGAGCCAACAGAGGCAAGGAAACCTTTCGAGCCAGCTAAGGTGTGGAAGCCCGACAAGCCAGCTGAGGCAACCTTGGTTCAATCGTCTGCGGCACCCGGACCTGACGTCACCACCAAAAAAATAAATAACTCCCTGATGATTCAAAATAGTGGTGTCAGCATTCTGTAAGGACCAACGCTTTAGACAAGAAGCAAGCACAGGGAGTGAACGTTTAATGGTAAATGGACATAAAATAAAGCAAGAACAGCGTCTGGACAGGGGGAACAAAACGACATGACGGCAATAATGCTGACACGGGGAACAAAACTGAGGAACAAACAGATATAGAGGGGGCAATCAACAACGTGAAGGAGTCCAGATGAGTCCAATGAGCGCTGATGCCCATAAGGATGGTGACGGTGTGCATAATGAAGGGCAGCCTGGTGCTCTCGAGCGCCAGAGAGGGGAAGCAGGAGCAGGCGTGACACTCACTTATAGTACTCCAATACTTTGTGCACACGAACTGCTGCCCGCTTGGCGTAAGAAATCATGAATGTATTTACATGAAATGCCTTGGTTCGTCGTGTATCTCTCTCGGGAACCGTGCCACCTTGGAAAGGGGGTTGGCCCTTTTCGCAGCGCGCTTGTCAGGCTCTGATTGTTCAAAAATGGTTCCAACAAGTCTTCTACTGTTGTGTTCTTCTCTGTAGTAATCCGGTGCCTTCTTGTGTAGTCCTGAACAGAACTACAGAGTTGACCTTCCTTCCATTCGCTCCTGAAACTGCCTCTTTGAAGATACTTTACTTAGGACAGCTAATCAGCCATACCAGTGATTGTCCGGGAGGTGAGTTTATCGTCTCTACCTTTTGCTGAGATTCAGAGTTCAAACCACTTTAAACTGGTTTGACATGTTAATTCTTAACCCATCATTTTATACAGTTTGTTCAAAAGGGCGAATCCATCAGGTTTACACTCTTTGTCACTGTGCAAAGTTTATGTAAAACAATGATCTGTTATGGCTCCTAAAATCATGTCCCTCTCTTAACAAAAACACTTTCATAATTTTTCATATTTCATGCACAATGCATAGGATGGACAATTCACACATGTAGTGGGTATACTTTCCAAGTTACAGTATTTCCTTTATAACATTTTTGATGACATCACAAAATAACAAACAAAATGACATTAGTGTTCTATAGATCGCCTCTGACCATTCCCCACGTTCTATGTTAGAAATATTGTTCCAATATTCACTCTAGAACGTGTTAGAGTTCTGGTGAACATTGGAGAGGGAGAGCTTAATGTTCTGTCCTTGATTTACAACAGGACGTGAGTTGTTAACGCCCACCAGTTTCCTCCTCCCCCCCTCTGCGGGTGAGAGGGGGTCTCGTTGAAGTTATTCATTGCAAACCTGATCTAATCTATTTGGATCCTCACAGGACAGTCATGACAGTTGTATTGCATAACACGCAGGCATGCTTTTGACCATGTTTGAAGGACTCCTTTGATCTAGTTTCCATAATAGGTTGTACATAAATATTTTATTCCAATACTCTCCAGGTTATAAAAAAATACATAAAGTATAGCACAGATAATGACATACTGTAGGTAGGTGTGATAGAAAAATGCCTGCTGATTATTGTGGCCATGTGTTGTTTTTTCTGCTGCTGGTGTTGTTGCTGTTGATGGCATTCCAAGAGTCTATCCTGGAAACAAAGGTATGTCTGTCTGACCATATAAGGACAGCTACAATATCAGGGGAGAATGAGGAAGCAGTGGAGCAGTAGAGAGGAAAATGAACATCCACTATCAGACAAGTCTGCGCCAGACCAAAACTTCCCCAATTAATTCTACAAGAATATGACCAAAGGAAGGGAATTAGTTTTTTTAGTTACTCCCTACTAGGTGTTAGTTACTCTCAACTTTCCACAGGAATCATTTGAGAGTTGAATGAGTTCAAGCATTAAGATTCACAGCAATGATTTAAGCCAAATACCTGCCATGTATTTTTGATGAAGTTGATATTTTTTCAACTAAAAGTTGAACTTCTTTGAACTTCTTCTAAAATAACGATTGACTTCCATGCCTTGCAGAGTGGCCTGCAATGCTTTGGAGAAGACTCTTCTTTTAAATAGTCCACAAAGAGCAGTCAGACAGGGTTTGAATGCTGATACAATCGGCGTTTTCATCCTAAGGCACTTACACCCCCACTGGGAGAGAGAGAGAGTAGATCAATAGTCTGGATCAAACACACAAACAACTCACTGACCACTGACAGATGGCAATGAGAGTCATTTTTTTCTGTGAGGAAATCATAGCTACACATCCTATATTCCAACAAGACCAACACTACACTGTATATCACAATGTGAGGTATGCTTTAAAACTGTCTCTAAATTATATCTATGCACATAACTTTTATAAACCGTATCGATTTAGCAGTGCAATAAAATATGAACGTAGGACAAAGCATCCCTCTGGTCGGTGCATGATTACAGTGCCGTCAACACGTTTCTGCTTTCAAAACCCTCATGTCCCCCATCGCCTATAACACTTACATGTAGTGTATTGTCTATACAACTCCTGGTGCACAGCTTCTTCCAGTTCCTCTGTACACTAGGTAGTCACAGCTTGTGCCAATCACCTGTTTGATGGCCCTCCTCCAGACGTCATCGTGGCCATCTCCTCGCTGTCGCCTGGCAGCTGTGACAGCCGGGAGGAAGATGTGTCGACGTCGTTGTGAGCGTCGTGATACCGTGGGAGTTCAGAGGCCCTGAGATGCACCTCTCTGACTGACAGCAGGTGGACCGGGGGCGTAATAGGCGTACACTCAGTAATTGTGCAATTTAGGAAAGTTTTATGAAATGAGAACAATGGCCACTGTTATACATTGTTATAGCTCTGAAGGAGGTGTTGTTTATTTGTGTTGGAGAAAACTCTGAAAGTAAACAATGCAGCGACCTGCTTGTCTTCTCTAGGTGAGACGTTTCTGAGTTGGCTGTTTGTTGAGACTTTTGGAGGACGTACAAGCGAGGGTATTATTCATTTCGTAAGGTTATTATATTTGTCAGCGCCTGAATCTCTATGTGGATGAGGATGAATCTCTAATGTGACAATTACAAATTATTCTTCGCCTTGAGAATAACGCAATGGCTGGTATGTTTGAGCCTTGAGACTTCACAGCTATACATATTCATGAATCTTTTTAAGGGTTATTTAAAAGAACATCTGTAAATGACTCTAGCTGAGACTGAGTGAATTCTGATGAGGGTTCACATTGAACTGAATAATGTCCTTTTCAGTTATTATTATATAGTATACTTGACATCAACATAAAAAGACACTTGGAGACATGGCATACTTTAATGACATCTCAGTCCATTATTTGTCCTTCATCTCTCAAGTTTAATGGGATTGATAACAATTCTCTTGGCATAATGCAATGTTTATCCAGTAAAATTATGTTGCAACAAATGATGCACAGTTCCTACATAAAGTGCCATTTGCGTCCCTGTACACATGTGCTCTAACTCTAATTACTTTGCGCTGATGTGGGCTTATGGCTCACAAAGCTTTCTCACTGGGGGCTGTTGCTCACCATGCTTGACTCAGTGGGGACATAGTCCCAATATCATTTCATATTAAATTGATGTTTCATTTGTTTTCAGAGCTTTCTGGGATGTCGAACCTTTCTGGTCCAGTGCCCTAGCTGTGTCTCTCACCCCGTTCTCTAGATCCCCCCTTGCCTTGTCTGTGTAAGGTGCCGATTTCACTTGGAACACATCTGCCTGGTGTAAATTGGCAGGGGGTGAGGATGTTGGAGGGGAGGGGAGGGGTGGTAGAATCTTGATGCCGGAGATATTCGTATTTTATCGGCATGTCTGTGAGCACCTGGTTGGAGAGGCATCGGTGGGTGGAACTGCGCCCTGATCAGCAGGGATTTTTCATCCAAGACCGAACAAGTCAGAGGTTCTTAGAAATTCTGTTTAAATGAAGGAGGGAAGAAGCTGGCTCACCTATAATGTGAGAAGGAGCTATATATCTCTGAAGACTTTGCTTATATGGAGTAAATGGTAACTTTTTGACAGACTCCTTTTCTTTTCACTCTTTGAATCCATGCACTGTGGGCCTAGCTTTCATTTCTTTCCTAATGAAAGCTGAATCCCCTGTATCATGTGTCATCACATTAAGTTCCATTTTCTATCACTCTTTTCATTGGTGCCAGGCTTTTAGTGTTTATTCCAAATTTGAGCACTAGACCTGTGCTCTTAAATGAGACTCAACAGTAAAAGGGCTACTCAAGCCCCTGAACTAACCATTAAACCATGCATGTCTTACCTCCAAACTGCATTACACACAATCTTTCATTCTAGTAACCCCCCAGTAAATAGATCTTTAACCACCTGCTATCTGATCACACATTAAAGCAAGTGAAAACCAGGTCTCAGAGGTTTGAGACCTGAAGTCGTGTGATTTCTCCCAGAGGAAGCACCTTGGCTAACACCTCAGGTTCAATACCTAGTTGGTTACAACACTTTTCTGTGCAAAAATGGACAATTGCTAAGCACACAAGGTGTTGTATAGAACATCAAACCCTCTGATCATTCGAAGTCATGGCCTTATTATTCTTATTAGCGGTCATTAGCATGCTTTGACAATCCTGTACAAGTTAAAGCAATAGACGTTCCCTCTGTCAAGGCAAGGAAAGGGTGGTGTCACATTGGCGTGTATAAGTGGCAGAGGAAGTCAGGCGCAGGAGAGTCAAATAGAGTGTAGAATGGAGTACTTTAATTAAAGTCCCAGTAATCTGCTCCATAACACTCACGGAAAAAATATAAAACAAATCTGGGTACGAAGACCCGTCGCACACCTATACACAATCAACACAACACTTGACAACAAACAATCTCTGACAAACACATGAAGGGAAACAGAGGGTTAAATACACAACAGGTAATGAATGGGATTGACAACAGGTGTGTGGGAAGACAAGACAAAACCAATGGAAAATGAAAAATGGATCGATGATGGCTAGAAGACCGGTGAAGTCGACCGCCGAACACCGCCCGGACAAGGAGAGGCAACGACTTCGGCAGAAGTCGTGACATTACCCCCCCCCTGACGCGCGGCTCCAGCAGCGCGTCGACACCGGCCTCGGGGACGACCCGGAGGGCGAGGTGCAGGGCGATCCGGATGGAGGCGGTGGAATTCTTTTAACATGGAAGGATCTAAAACGTCCTCCACCGGAACCCAGCATCTCTCCTCCGGCCCGTACCCCTCCCAGTCCACGAGGTACTGAAGGCCCCACAAACCGCGGACACAGCTTCCGGCAGAGCAGGCGGAGGGGCAGGTTTCGGGTCGAGAGCCAGACCCTGTCCCCTGGTGCGAACACCGGGGCCTCACTGCGGCGACGGTCTGCGCCAATTTTCTGGCGCCTTATGGCACGCTGAAGGTGGACGTGGGCTGCCTCCCAAGTTTCCTCAGCGTGCCGAAACCAATTGTCCACCGCAGGAGCTTCGGTCTGACTCTGATGCCAAGGAGCCAGAACCGGCTGATACCCTAATACACATTGAAAAGGGGTAAGGTTAGTGGAGGAGTGACGTAGCGAGTTCTGGGCTATCTCTGCCCAGGGCACGAACTTCGCCCACTCCCCTGGCCGGTCCTGGCAATAGGACCGCAGAAACCTGCCCACATCCTGGTTAACTCTCTCCACCTGCCCATTACTCTCGGGGTGAAAACCTGAGGTAAGACTAACCGAGATCCCCAGACGTTCCATGAACGCCTTCCAGACCCTTGACGTGAACTGGGGACCCCGATCAGACACTATATCCTCAGGCACCCCATAATGCCGGAAAACATGTGTAAACAGAGCCTCCGCAGTTTGTAAGGCCGTAGGGAGACCGGGCAAAGGGAGAAGACGACAGGACTTAGAGAACCGATCCACAACGACCAGGATCGTGGTGTAACCCTGTGAAGGTGGAAGATCAGTCACAAAATCCACTGACAGGTGCGACCACGGCCGTTGAGGAACGGGTAAAGGTAAAAGCTTACCTCTAGGCAGGTGTCTAGGAGCCTTGCACTGGGCGCACACCGAACAGGAGGAAACATAAATCCTCACGTCCTTAGCTAAAGTGGGCCACCAGTACCTCCCATCAAGACAGCGCATCGTCCGACCTATCCCAGGATGACCAGAGGAGGGTGATGTGTGAGCCCAATAGATCAATCGGTCGCGGACAGCAGACGGAACGTACAGACGACCAGCTGGACACTCAGGAGGAGAGGGCTCTGCACGTGACGCCCGCTCAATGTCCGCGTCCAGCTCCCACACTACTGGCGCCACCAAACACGACTCTGGAAGTATGGGAGTGGGATCCATGGGTCGCTCCTCTGTGTCATACAGCCGAGACAATGCGTCTGCCTTGACGTTCTGGGAGCCTGGTCTGTAAGTAAGCGTAAACACAAAACGAGTGAAAAACATGGCCCACCTTGCCTGGCGAGGATTTAGTCTCTTCGCCTGCCGGATGTACTCCAGATTGCGGTGGTCAGTCCAGATGAGAAAAGGGTGATTAGCCCCCTCAAGCCAATGCCTCCACACCTTCAAGGCTTTTACGACAGCTAACAGCTCTCGGTCCCCCACATCATAGTTACGCTCCGCCGGGCTGAGCTTCTTCGAAAAGAAAGCACAGGGGCGAAGCTTCGGTGGCACACCCGAACGCTGAGAGAGCACTGCTCCTATCCCAGCTTCGGATGCGTCCACCTCTACTATGAATGGCAAAGAGGGATCCGGATGAGCCAACACAGGCGCCGAGGTAAACAGAGCCTTCAGTTTACCAAAAGCCCTATTCGCCTCGGCCGACCACTGCAAGCGCACCGGTCCCCCCTTTAGCAGTGAGGTAATGGGAGCTGCAACCTGACCAAAACCCCGGATAAATCTCCGGTAGTAATTGGCAAACCCTAAAAAACGCTGCACCTCCTTTACCGTGGTTGGAGTCGGCCAATTACGCACGGCTGTAATGCGGTCGCTCTCCATTTCCACTCCTGAAGTGGAAATCTGATGCCCTAGGAAGGAGATGGATTGTTGGAAGAACAAGCATTTCTCAGCCTTGACATATAAATCATGCTCCAACAGGCGACCAAGCACCCTGCGCACCAAGGACACATGCTCAGCGCGTGTAGCAGAGTATATCAAAATATCATCAATATACACCACTACACCCTGCCCGTTCAGGTCCCTGAAGATCTCATCTACAAACGATTGGAAGACTGATGGAGCATTCATCAACCCATATGGCATGACCAGGTACTCATAATGACCTGAGGTGGTGCTAAATGCCGTCTTCCACTCATCACCCCTCCTAATACGCACCAGATTGTACGCACTCCTGAGATCCAATTTTGTGAAGAAGCGGGCCCCGCGCATTGACTCCATTACTGTATTGATCAAAGGTAGCGGGTAACTATATTTTACCGTGATTTTATTAAGGTCTCGATAATCAATGCACGGGCGTAAACCACCATCCTTCTTCTTCACAAAAAAGAAACTCGAAGAGGCGGGTGAAATGGATGGCTTAATGAACCCCTGACGCAGGGATTCAGAGATATAATTATCCATAGCCACTGTCTCCGCTTGCGACAGAGGATACACATGACTCCTGGGATATGCAGCGTCTACCAGGAGATCTATCGCACAATCCCCCTGTCGATGGGGTGGTAATTGAGTCGCCTTCTTTTTACAGAAGGCGAGTGCCAAATCGGCATATTCTGAGGGAATGCGCACGGTGGAAACCTGGTCTGGACTTTCCACCGTAGTAGCACCAACGGAAACCCCTACACACCTACCTGAGCACTCTCGCGACCACCCCGTGAGAGCCCTCTGTGGCCAAGAAACAGTGGGGTTATGAGTAGTTAACCAGGGTAGGCCTAACACCACAGAATACGCAGGGGAATCAATAAGGAAAAGACTAATCTTCTCCTTGTGACCCTCCTGCGTTATCATAGACAAAGGTGCGGTGACCTCCCTGATAAACCCTGACCCTATTGGTCGACTATCTAAGGCATGAATAGGGAAAGGCATATCCACAGAAACAACAGGAATCCCTAAACTATGAGCAAAATTTTTATTAATGAAATTCCCAGCCGCGCCTGAATCTACTAGCGCCTTATACTGGGAATGCAGGGAAAAATCCGGAAAGGTGACAGAGACAAACATAAGTGCAGCAGAGGGCTCTGGATGAGTATGGTGCCTACTCACCTGGGGTGATGCCAGAGTGCCCTGCCTGCCTTCTCTATTCCCAGAGGAACCAACCCGGCACCGATCAGCAGTGTGATCTCTGCGATCATAGATGGTGCTCGAGCGGGTACCCCCTCCGGTCTCCCTGCGCACCATCCCTCCCAATTCCATAGGTTCGGGAGAGAGAGTGCGGGAGGATGGAACAACCAGACCCCGATCTAGACGTCCCCGAGTAGCCAGCATGTTGTCCAGCCTGATGGACATATCCACCAGTTGGTCGAAGTTGAGGGTGGTGTCTCTACAGGCCAGCTCCCGACGGACGTCCTCGCGTAGACTACAACGGTAGTGGTCGATCAGGGCCCTGTCGCTCCATCCAGCGCCGGCAGCCAAAGTCCTAAACTCCAACGCGAACTCCTGAGCACTCCTCTTCCCCTGCCTCAGATGATAGAGGAGCTCACCTGCTGCTCTGCCTTCGGATGGGTGGTCGAATACCTTCCGGAAATGGCAGATGAGCTCCTCAAAATGGTCCAACACCTTATCCTCTCCACACACAGCGTTGGCCCACTCCAGGGCTTTCCCGGTAAGGCATGAGACGAGGGCGAAGCTTTTCTCACGGTCTGATGGTACTGGAGAGACCGTGGCCAGATACAAGTTCAGTTTTAGGAGAAAACCCTGGCAGCTGGCAGTATCTCCATTGTATCCCGTGGGTAGGGATAACTGGATCCTGTTCTGTTCCGGAGGATAAAAAACGTTCAAAGGAATTCCAGGTGGTGGTGGAGGTACTGGACAAGCTCCCTGTCTCTCCCAGCGGTCCATACTCTGGACAATGCGATCCATGGCAGCGCACAGACTGTCAATCTCCGCCGCGTGTTCCAGGACGCGTTCCTCAACCTCCATTAGCGAAGTGCCTCCTCCTGCTGACTTCATTTTTTGTGGTCAGAGATTCTGTCACATTGGCGTGTATAAGTGGCAGAGGAAGTCAGGCGCAGGAGAGTCAAATAGAGTGTAGAATGGAGTACTTTAATTAAAGTCCCAGTAATCTGCTCCATAACACTCACGGAAAAAATATAAAACAAATCTGGGTACGAAGACCCGTCGCACACCTATACACAATCAACACAACACTTGACAACAAACAATCTCTGACAAACACATGAAGGGAAACAGAGGGTTAAATACACAACAGGTAATGAATGGGATTGACAACAGGTGTGTGGGAAGACAAGACAAAACCAATGGAAAATGAAAAATGGATCGATGATGGCTAGAAGACCGGTGAAGTCGACCGCCGAACACCGCCCGGACAAGGAGAGGCAACGACTTCGGCAGAAGTCGTGACAGGTGGGCTGACTTTCTCCTGCTGTAAGTATAAGGAGCATTAGGAAACACAGTGATGGATCCTACATCGAGAGGAAGATAAAGGGATTCAGGAAAACCTGTTTTCCCAGAACAGCCCCAGAAATAATAGAAAGAGGGTCGATTTCACATTGGAGTCTGGTCTGGTAAATGCAGAATTAAAATGTTGTCCAGTGGGTACAGATAAAACATTTAGGTCTTTGGGGAAAGTTGCTGTCAAGAGCCCACCGCTATGGAATCTCTTCATTGTGTTTTTTTGTGGCATGTGTGTGTGTGAGTGTGTGTGTGGATTGTGTGTGTGTTTGCTTTAGCCCGTGTTTGACTGTGACTTACCCTCCTCTGGGACCTCTAGAATGGGGTCCCTAGTCTGTTTGACAGTTGTGGTTGTGTGGGGGCCGACACAGGAAAAATCCAGCAGTGCTAATTAGCTCACAGGGCTCTCAGACAGCTCTGAGATCACACACAGAGGAGATCGGAGGGACTTGGTACTTTTCACCAGCAGCAGCCATAACACTGAGGCATCTGCTCATGCTGGCTCCCTGTTTTTGTGCTCCCTGGTAAAGGGGGAGCGTGGAGGGATAGAAGGAGCTGCAGAGGAGCAGGGCTGAGATCTCGTTTGGTACATGGGATGCAGGCTTAGTCTGGGACCAGCTCAGTCCCATAGAGAATCACATCACATCAGGGGTTCGGGGTGGCGCGTACAGAGACTCACAAACACGCCTGTGAACACCTTAGTTTTTCACAGCTGAAAAAGGTTGATAAACAGCTTTATTATCATCCATGGTGTAATGACACATTGCTGAAGTGCATCTTTGCTACGATCACACAGTCTGGCAATATGAGCTTAATCTTTGCAGGGAAATATGTGTTTCTGCAAGCTAATCAGAATTGGCTGTATCAGGCAGTGGAATGTCAGTGAATGTCAATGTGAATATTGGTGTTACATAAATAAAACCAAGTCCAAGCAACTACAACATAGAGAGTGGCAGTACTGAAATGTCATAAACTTTGCCAGCTCTGTTACTATGGAAACAGATTACCATTCAACACACACACACACACACACACACACACACACACACACACACACACACACACACACACACACACACACACACACACACACACACACACACACACACACACACACACACACACACACACACACACACACACACACACACACACACACACACAGCAGTGGAACCAGTGGAAACATTGGGTTAAGTCACTCAAACTCTGACACATCTCTAGCCTACAGTGTACAGTGCCTTATTCTAAAATTGATTAAATAATTTTTTCCCCTCAGCAATCTACACAATACCCCATAATGAGAATAATATACACTGCTCAAAAAAATAAAGGGAACACTAAAATAACACATCCTAGATCTGAATGAATGAACTATCCTTATTAAATACTTTTTTCTTTACATAGTTGAATGTGCTGACAACAAAATCACACAAAAATTATCAATGGAAATCAAATTTATCAACCCATGGAGGTCTGGATTTGGAGTCACACTCAAAATTAAAGTGGAAAACCACACTACAGGCTGATCCAACTTTGATGTAAATGTCCTTAAAACAAGTCAAAATGAGGCTCAGTAGTGTGTGTGGCCTCCACGTGCCTGTATGACCTCCCTACAATGCCTGGGCATGCTCCTGATGAGGTGGCGGATGGTCTCCTGAGGGATCTCCTCCCAGACCTGGACTAAAGCATCCGCCAACTCCTGGACAGTCTGTGGTGCAACGTGGCGTTGGTGGATGGAGCGAGACATGATGTCCCAGATGTGCTCAATTGGATTCAGGTCTGGGGAACGGGCGGGTCAGTCTATAGCATCAATGCCTTCCTCTTGCAAGAACTGCTGACACACTCCAGCCACATGAGGTTTAGCATTGTCTTGCATTAGGAGGAACCCAGGGCCAACCGCACCAGCATATGGTCTCACAATGGGTCTGAGGATCTCATCTCGGTACCTAATGGCAGTCAGGTTACCTCTGGCGAGCACATGGAGGGCTGCGTGGCCCCCAAAGAAATGCCACCCCACACCATGACTGACCCACCGCCAAACCGGTCATGCTGGAGGATGTTGCAGGCAGCAGAACGTTCTCCACGGCGTCTCCAGACTCTGTCACGTCTGTCACATGTGCTCAGTGTGAACCTGCTTTCATCTGTGAAGAGCACAGGGCGCCAGTGGCGAATTTGCCAATCTTGGTGTTCTCTGGCAAATGCCAAACGTCCTGCACGGTGTTGGGCTGTAAGCACAACCCCCACCTGTGGACGTCGGGCCCTCATACCACCCTCATAGTCTGTTTCTGACCGTTTGAGCAGACACATGCACATTTGTGGCCTGCTGGAGGTCATTTTGCAGGGCTCTGGCAGTGCTCCTCCTGCTCCTCCTTGCACAAAGGCGGAGGTAGCGGTCCTGCTGCTGGGTTGTGCCATCCCGGATGAGCTGCACTACCTGAGCCACTTGTGTGGGTTGTAGACTCCGTCTCATGCTACCACTAGAGTGAAAGCACCGCCAGCATTCAAAAGTGACCAAAACATCAGCCAGGAAGCATAGGAACAAGTGGTCTGTGGTCACCACCTGCAGAACCACTCCTTTATTGGGGGTGTCTTGCTAATTGCCTATAATTTCCACCTGTTGTCTATTCCATTTGCACAACAGCATGTGAAATTTATTGTCAATCAGTGTTGCTTCCTAAGTGGACATTTTGATTTCACAGAAGTGTGATTGACTTGGAGTTACATTGTGTTGTTTAAGTGTTCCCTTTATTTTTTTGAGCAGTGTATATATTTTTTTATGAAATATCACATTTACATAAATATTCAGACCCTTTACACAGTACTTTGTTGAAGTAGCTTTGGCAGCAATTACAGCCTTGAGTCTTCTTGGGTATGACACTACAAGCTTTGCACACCTGTATTTCGGGAGTTTCTCCCATTCTTCTCTGCAGATCCTCTCAAACTCTGTCAGGTTGGATGGGGAGCATTGCTGCACAGCTATTTTCAGGAAGTTCGATCAGATTTATGTCCGGGCTCTGGCTGGGCCACTCAAGGACATTCAGAGACTTGTCCCGAAGCCACTCCTGCGTTGTCTTGCTAGTGTTCTCAGAGTTGTTGTCTTGTTGGAAGAAGAACCTTCACCCCAGTCTGAGGTCCTGAGAGCTCTGGAGCAGGTTTTCATCAAGGAACTCTGTACTTTGCTCCATTTGTCTTTGCCTCGATCCTGACTAATCTCCCAGTCCCTGCCGCTGAAAAACATCCCCACAGCCTGATGCTGCCACCACCATGCTTCACCGTAGGGATGGTGCCAGGTTTCCTCCAGACGGGATGTTTGGCATTCAGGCCAAACAGTTCAATCTTGGTTTCATCAGGCAAGTGAATCTTGTTTCTCATGGTCTGAGAGTCTTTAAGTGCCTTTTGGCAAACTCCAAGTGGGCTGTCATGTGCCTTTTACTGAGGAGTGGCTTCCATCTGGCCATTCTACCATTAAGGCCTGATTGGTGGAGTGCAGCAGAGATGGGTGTCCTTCTGGAAGGTCCTCCCATCTCCACAGCGGAACTCCAGAGCTGTGTTAGAGTGACCATCAGGTTCTTGGTCACCTCCCTGACCAAGGTCCTTCTCCCCCGATTGCTCAGTTTGGCTGGCGGCCAGCTCTAGGAATAGTCTTGGTGCTTCCAAACTTCTTCCATTTAAGAAAGATAGAGGCCACAGTGTTCTTGGCGACCTTCAATACTGCAGAATTGTTTCGGTACTCTTTCCCAGATCTGTGCCTCCACACAATCCTGTCTCGGAGCTCTACGAACAATTCCTTCGACCTCATGGCTTGATTTTTGCTCTGACATGCACTGTCAACTGTGGGACATTATATAGACAGGTGTGTGCCTTTCCAAATCATAATTCTTTTGTTCATTAAAATAACATCAAATTGATCAGAAATACAGTGTAGACGTTGTTAATGTTGTAAATGACTATTGTAACTGGAAACGGCAGATTTTTTATGGAATATCTACATAGGAATGCAGAGGCCCATTATCAGCAACCAACACTCCTGTGTTCCAATGGCACGTGTGTTAGCTAATCCAAGTTTATCATTTTAAAAGGCTATTTGATCATTAGAAAACCCTTTTGCAATTATGCTAGCACAGCTGAAAACTGTTGTTCTGATTAAAGAAGCAATAAAACTGGCCTTCTTTAGACTAGTTGAGCATCTGGAGCATCAGCATTTGTGGGTTTGATTACAGGCATCAAAATGGCCAGAAACAAAGCACTTTCTTCTGAAAGAGTATATTCTTGTTCTGAGAAATGAAGGCTATTCCATGCAAGAAATTGCCAAGGAACTGAAGATCTGGTACAACGCTGTATACTACTCCCTTCACAGAACAGCGCAAACTGTCGCTAATCAGAATAGAAAGAGGAGTGGGAGGCCCCGGTGCCCAACTGAGCAAGAGGATAAGTACATTAGAGTGTCTAGTTTGAGAAACAGACGCCTCACAAGTCATCAACTGGCAGCTTCATTAAATAGTACCCGCAAAACACCAGTCTCAACGTCAACAGTGAAGAGGTGACTCATGGATGCTGGCCTTCTAGGCAGAGTTCCTCTGTCCAGTGTCTGTGTTCTTTGCCCATCTTAATCTTTTATTTTTATTGGCCAGCCTGAGATATGGCTTTTTCTTTGCAACTCTGCCTAGAAGGCCAGCATCCATGAGTCACCTCTTCACTGTTGACGTTGAGACTGGTGTTTCTTGCTACAATAGTCATTTACAACATTAACAACGTCTACACTGTATTTCTGATCAATTTTATGTTATTTTAATGGACAAAAAATTTGCTTTTCTTTAAAAATCAAGGACATTTCTAAGTGACCTCAAACTTTTGAACTCTAGTGTATATCTGTTGCTTTTATATTGTTTTTGTAAACAGTTCATTTGTATGTGGGACCAATAAATTGGATAGGCCTAGGCTAAACATTCAGGCACTTTGGAGAGGTTGAAAAAACACTTGGATATCCCCTGTATGACCCCCGACACCACCACAATTTTTGAGAGCGGTTAGTTTTGTTGAAATTTTGATTTTCGCATTGATAAATTACTTTTAGGCACATCCAGTGTGCAAAATCAGTGCAATTACCACATTGTAGAGGTTGAAATGACTCTTGAATGTACCCTGGATACCCCATAACACCGCCACAATGTTTGAGTGAAGTTGATATGGTAGAAATTGTGTTTTTGTACTGAACACATAGCATTTAGTGATTGCAAATATGTAATAGCACTGGAATGATCTAATTTACAGACATATGCCACTTTGGAGAGGTTTAGGGACACTTGGAATTGTCACGTGACCACACCACCACTTACTACAACATCAGCCCATTTCTAGTTGTTCTGTCTATCGATCCCATTTTTTTCTGATATTGTTGTCACGACTTCCGCCGAAGTCGGTCCCTCTCCTTGTTCGGGCGGCGTTCGGCGGCCTTCTAGCCAGCGCCGATCCACTTTTCATTTTCCATTTGTTTTGTCTTTGTCTTACACACCTGGTTTCAATCCCCCAATTACTTGTTCATTATTTAACCCTCTGTTCCCCCATGTTTGTTTGTGAGTAATTGTTTGTTGTATTGCGGTCCGTATTTGTGGCCTTGTATTTATACGACGTGTATTGTCAATTATTTGAGTAAAATTGCTTTCATTACTCATATCTGCTGTCCTGCGCCTGACTCATCTCACCAGCTACACACAGACACATTACAATTTGTCACCTGTTGTGGAAGCCATCTGATGTGTTTCCAGCTCTGGTCATCAGTAATTCACTTATTGTATGTTAATGAAAGATAACTTACAAAACAAAAAAACTGTTATTTTGTGTGTGCTTGATCTTTTGTATTCTTCTGATCATTTCCTCACCACAATCTCCCAGATGTCTTCTTTCTAAAAATACCATGTTTTTGCATGTCAGAATCATGTGATTACACATGATTAGCAGTTACTTTTGGGTATGTCTATTAAGGCGGAAGTATACATTTTGCCATGACATTTTAAGAGGTTAACCGGGGATGCAACACTCTCTCCCTCAGCATGCTAACCCTGAAGAAAGAAGAGCTGGTTCTTCTTGCAGACGACTATGCCTTAAGCATGATGTTGTTTTCTTTTCCTCCACACACTCACACACACACACACCTGTCTCACCTCAACAGTGAGCATGAAATAAACCACCGCAGTAGCGGCATTTTACACTGACAGGTCAAGAGACGGACACATTCAGATTGGGATTTCAAAGTCAAAGAATTGTGAATTGTTTCTAACACCCATGAGCACTGTAAAGAAAACAATGCTTGACTAAATAGACTGGGCATGGGAGAGAAAGCACATGATAATGAGGATAAGATTCAGAATGTTCGACTGATGTGTTGTGTTGTCTGAAGCTTATTGGGCAGAAATATTTTTTTAGCCTCTCTCTTATCTCTGCCACATGCGTGTGGAATGGACATTTCACATCTCACCATAACACCGTCTGGAGGGTGGATCTAGTGAGATAGGGCGGCCATCTTCCTGCCAGCAGGGAGAGAGGAGGATGGCCAATCTGACTCTTCATGAAAGAGGTTTCAAGCAGCAGCAGCCTGCTCACGACTCGTCACGCCACAGGAGCAGTGGGGATCTGTCATCCCTTGAGCTCTTTGGTTTGTGTTGCCTTCTTCTGGATTGGATTTGGGATATATGTGTCTGTGGCAGGACTGTGTTTGTAGAGCTAAGAGCCAGAGGTGGTGTATGTATGGGCTAGGCTGGTGATTGTGACTGTGTGTATGTTTGTGTGTTTGTCATGCCGTGCAGTGCCATGCCCTGTGTGTGTATGTGTGTGTGAGCCTTCGGACTGGTTGTGTGGAAGGATGCCTACACTCTTAGCTAATGTGACCAGACTTCTATCATAGTGAGAACCCACCTTGAGAGAAACAGCAGTATGGTTTTGGGACAAACATGTCTATGTGGATCCAGCCCTCAAATACTTCTGTTCAACAACACACCACCACAGATGATACCAAGGTACATAGCCTATTGCACAGAAAGGTGAAGGACAATTTCAGTGCAGTTAATTTTGAATCATATAAAAGTCTGATTCAAACAAACAACAATATCATGTTTTATAGATTCATTTGTTATTCAGGTGTGCTTAAATAAACTCCATTATGCTAGCAATATGCAAATCCTGCCCACTTGAGCATCTCTCCTATTCAGCCATCGATTTCCAATGTTTGATGGGTGCAAAATCTAGTTGTTACTCAAATCTCGCTGGTTTGATTGCTTTCATTTTACACTGGCGACTCTTTCTCACCCTTGCTTGTACCATTTGTTTATTTCCAGTTACTGTATCCTAGTATGGAAATGTTTGTAATGACCTGTCAAATAAACACTGTGGTAAAGGCTGATATGGGCTCAATGATATACATTGGCTTTCCGTTACATCAATAGGAACGCTAACGCTTGGTCTGTGATTTAACACACGGTCTCGACTAGTGATGGGAAGTTTGGATCTTTTTACTGACTGATCTCTTTAACTCATTCAGTCAAAATAACTAATATTTCGACTAATTTCATTAATTTGATTCAGTGGTGCCCAGAACAGGCTGGGACCCCCTACCGCCGGACGATGACCTAAAAACTGTAAAGAATCATGAGTCTACAACCATCTCGTTCATCATAGGGGCTTAGATACTTCTAAAAGTGTCCTTCAAACAATGTACATTTGTGATTGCTATGCATACAAATAAGATTATTTATTGATACCTTTGAAACGAGGTCTAGTTGCGGAAGCAACCGGACTAGATTGTGAACGACTCATGGCGGAAAGCAATTGCTTGACTGCCCGCGAGGGATAAGCACAATATGGCTCGCGACCTGCACCAGTGTTGCCAACTCCTCAGTAAGGAAAGTAGCTATTGGCTGTCCTAAAAGTCGCTAAAGATGTCATCACCTAATTTGCATAATTGGCCATGTGCATGTAATTGTGATGGACACTGTAGGAGAGGGGAATAACGTTGTGGGAGAGACAAAAAGTGAGTAAAAAATACCTTAAATATGTTTAGAACTACAAATGAACTTTCTTCTGTCGATTCTTGTTTTTTTTTATGTCACAATTTTAACCCTCCTCCTTTATCCGGCTTGGGACCTGCAAAATTGACCCAAAAGCCTAGCTCCACTCCTATTCCCCAGGCGCTCTCTTTTGATGACTTCTGTAACCGTAATAGCCTTGGTTTCATGCATGTTAACATTAGAAGCCTCCTCCCTAAGTTTGTTTTATTCACTGCTTTAGCACACTCTGCCAACCCGGATGTTCTAGCCGTGTCTGAATCCTGGCTTAGGAAGACCACCAAAAATTCTGAAATTTCCATTCCTAACTACAACATTTTCAGACAAGATAGAATGGCCAAATGGGGCGGTGTTGCAATCTACTGCAAAGATAGCCTGCAGAGTTCTGTTTTACTATCCAGGTCTGTACCCAAGCAATTTGAACTTCTACTTTTAAAAATCCACCTCTCTAAAAACAAGTCTCTCACCGTTGCCGCCTGCTATAGACCACCCTCTGCCCCAAGCTGTGCTCTGGACACCATATGTGAACCCCCATCTATCTTCAGAGCTCGTGCTGCTAGGCGACCTAAACTGGAACATGCTTAACACCCCAGCCATCCTACAATCTAAGCTTGATGCCCTCAATCTCACACAAATTATCAATGAACCTACCAGGTACCACCCCAAAGCCGTAAACACGGGCACCCTCATAGATATCATCCTAACCAACTTGCCCTCTAAATACACCTCTGCTGTTTTCAACCAAGATCTCAGCGATCACTGCCTCATTGCCTGCATCCGTAATGGGTCAGCGGTCAAACGACCTCCACTCATCACTGTCAAACGCTCCCTGAAACACTTCAGCGAGCAGGCCTTTCTAATCGACCTGGCCGGGGTATCCTGGAAGGATATTGATCTCATCCCGTCAGTAGAGGATGCCAGGTTATTTTTTTTAAATGCCTTCCTCACCATCTTAAATAAGCATACCCCATTCAAGAAATGTAGAACCAGGAACAGATATAGCCCTTGGTTCTCTCCAGACCTGACTGCCCTTAACCAACACAAAAACATCCTATGGCGTTCAGCATTAGCATCGAACAGCCCCTGTGATATGCAACTTTTCAGGGAAGCTAGAAACCAATATACACAGGCAGTTAGAAAAGCCAAGGCTAGCTTTTTCAAGCAGAAATTTGCTTCCTGCAACACAAACTCAAAAAGGTTCTGGGACACTGTAAAGTCCATGGAGAATAAGAACACCTCCTCCCAGCTGCCCACTGCACTGAGGACAGGGAACACTGTCACCACCGATAAATCCACTATAATTGAGAATTTCAATAAGCATTTTTCTACGGCTGGCCATGCTTTCCACCTGGCTACCCCTACCCCGGTCAACAGCACTGCACCCCCCACAGCAACTCGCCCAAGCCTTCCCCATTTCTCCTTCTCCCAAATCCAGTCAGCTGATGTTCTGAAAGAGCTGCAAAATCTGGACCCCTACAAACCAGCCGGGCTAGACAATCTGGACCCTTTCTTTCTAAAATTATCTGCCGAAATTGTTGCAACCCCTATTACTAGCCTGTTCTCTTTCGTGTCGTCTGAGATTCCCAAATATTGGAAAGCAGCTGCGGTCATCCCCATCTTCAAAGGGGGGGACACTCTTGACCCAAACTGCTACAGACCTATATCTATCCTACCCTGCCTTTCTAAGGTCTTCGAAAGCCAAGTCAACAAACAGATCACTGACCATTTCGAATCCCACCATATCTTCTCTGCTATGCAATCTGGTTTCAGAGCTGGTCATGGGTGCACCTCAGCCACACTCAAGGTCCTAAACGATATCCTAACCGCCATCGATATGAAACAATACTGTGCAGCCGTATTCATTGACCTGGCCAAGGCTTTTGACTCTGTCAATCACCACATCCTCATCGGCAGACTCGATAGCCTTGGTTTCTCAAATGACTGCCTCGCCTGGTTCACCAACTACTTCTCTGATAGAGTTCAGTGTGTCAAATCGGAGGGCCTGTTGTCCGGTCCGCTGGCAGTCTCTATGGGGGTGCCACAGGGTTCAATTCTCGGGCCGACTCTCTTCTCTGTATACATCAATGATGTCGCTCTTGCTGCTGGTGAGTCTCTGATCCACCTCTACGCAGATGACACCATTCTGTATACTTCTGGCACTTCTTTGGACACTGTGTTAACAACCCTCTAGAATTGGCTTCCTATTTCGCAACAAAGCATCCTTCACTCATGCTGCCAAACGTACCCTCGTAAAACTGACCATCCTACCGATCCTCGACTTCGGCGATGTCATTTACAAAATAGCCTCCAATACCCTACTCAATAAATTAGATGCAGTCTATCACAGTGCCATTCGTTTTGTCACCAAAGCCCCATATACTACCCACCACTGTGACCTGTACGCTCTCGTTGGCTGGCCCTCGCTTCATACTCGTCGCCATAGCAGCACCCACCTGTAGCACGCACTCCAGCAGGTATATCTCTCTGGTCCCCCCCAAAACCAATTCTTCCTTTGGCCGCCTCTCCTTCCATTTCTCTGCTGCCAATGACTGGAATGAACTACAAAAATCTCTGAAACTGGAAACACTTACAGTGGGGAGAACAAGTATTTGATACACTGCCGATTTTGCAGGTTTTCCTACTTACAAAGCATGTAGAGGTCTGTAATTTTTGTCATAGGTACACTTCAACTGTGAGACGGAATCTAAAACAAAAATCCAGAAAATCACATTGTATGATTTTTAAGTAATTCATTTGCATTTTATTGCATGACATAAGTATTTGATACATCAGAAAAGCAGAACTTAATATTTGGTACAGAAACCTTTGTTTGCACTTACAGAGATCATACGTTTCCTGTAGTTCTTGACCAGGTTTGCACACACTGCAGCAGGGATTTTGGCCCACTCCTCCATACAGACCTTCTCCAGATCCTTCAGGTTTTGGGGCTGTCGCTGGGCCCCCCACCCGACGCCTCGAATCCAGGATGGAACGAACGATGTACGCCGGGGCCCCCTCGATGTCCAAAGGGGCGGAGGAACCTCCCGCACCTCAGATTCCTGGAGCGGACCAGCCACCACCGGCCTGAGGAGAGACACATGGAACGAGGGGTTAATACAATAATCAGAGGGAAGCTGTAATCTGTAACATACCTCGTTCACCCTCCTCAGGACTTCAACCTCTCTCGCGTACGTGAGATGGTAGCGTCCCGCCTCTTCAACAGCCAGTGAAACTGCAGGGCGCCAAATTCAAAACAACAGAAATCCCATAATTAAAATTCCTCAAACATACAAGTATTTTACACCATTTTAAAGATACACTTGTTGTAAATCCAGCCACAGTGTCCGATTTCAAAAAGGCTTTACGACGAAAGCAAACCAAACGATTATGTTAGGTGAGTGCCTATTCACAGAATAACACAGCCATTTTTCAAGCCAAATAAAGGATTCACAAAAAGCAGAAAAATAGATCAAATTAATCACTAACCTTTGATGATCTTCATCAGATGACACTCAAACGACTTAATGTTACACAATACATGTATGTTGTGTTCGGTAAAGTTCATATTTATATCCAGAAATCTGAGTTTACATTGGCGCCTTACGTTCAGAAGTTCCAAAACATCCTTTGATTTTGCAGAGAGCCACATCAATTTACAGGAATACTCATAATAAACATTGCTAAAAGACACAACTGTTATGCATGGAATTTTAGATGCACTTCTCCTTAATGCAACCGCTGTGTCGGGATTTCAAAAAGCTTTACGGAAAAAGCAAACCATGCAATAATCTGAGTCGGCGCTCAGAGCCCAATCAAGACACAAATATATCCGCCATATTTTGCAGTCAACAGAAGTAAAAAATAACATTATAAACATTCACTTACCTTTGATGATCTTCATCAGAATGCACTCCCAGGAATCCCAGTTCCACAAGAAATATTTGTTTTGTTATAATGTCCATCATTTATGTCCAAATTCCTCCTTGTTGTTCTAGCGTTCAGTACACTTTCCAAACTCACGAAGCGCGGGCAGGTCCAGCGGAAAGTACGGACGAAAAGTTAAAAAAGTTATATTACAGTCTGTAAAAACATGACAAACGAAGTATTGAATTAATCTTTAGAATGTTTTTAACATAATTCTTCAATAATGTTCCAACCGGAGAATTCCTTTGTCTTCAGAAAAGCAAATGGAATGGGAGCAAACTCTCATGTGAACGTGCATGGTCAGAGCATTGTCAGCTCATGGCTGCTGGCAGACCTCTGACTCATTCCACTCTCATTCGCCCCCACTTCACAGTAGAAGCATCAGACAAGGTTCTAAAGACTGTTGACATCTAGTGGAAGCCTTAGGAAGTGCAACATTACCAATATCCTACTGTATCTTCAATAAGAGCTGAGTTGAAAATCGACCAACCTCAGATTTCCCACTTCCTGGTTGGATTTTTTCTCAGGTTGTTGCCTGCCATATGAGTTCTGTCATACTCACAGACATCATTCAAACAGTTTTAGAAATCTACTAATTCAAATCTACTAATAATATGCATATTATAGCTTTTATGGCTTTGTAGCAGGCCGTTTACTCTGGGCATTCTTTCATCCGGACGTGAAAATACTGCCCCCTACCCCAAAGAAGTTAAATGGACCCACAAACTGCGGACCCAGCTTCCGGCAGGGCAGGCGGAGGAGCAGGTTACGGGTCGAGAGCCAGACCCGGTCCCCCGGTGCGAACATCTCTATGCGGTGACGCTCCGCGCTGGCTTTCTGGCGACGTGCGGCTCGCTGGAGATGGACACGGGCGGCCTCCCATGTCTCCTCCGCGCGCCTAAACCAGTCGTCCACCGCAGGAGTCTCGGTCTGACTCTGATGCCATGGTGCCAGAACCGGCTGGTACCCCAATACGCACTGAAAGGGGGAGAGGTTAGTGGAGGAGTGGCGATGCGAGTTTTGTGCCATCTCGGCCCAGGGCACGAACGCTGCCCACTCCCCCGGCCGGTCCTGGCAATAGGACCGCAGAAACCTGCCCACATCCTGGTTGACTCTCTCTACCTGCCCGTTACTCTCGGGGTGAAAACCTGAGGTAAGGCTGATCGAGACCCCCAGACGTTCCATGAATGCCTTCCAAACTCTCGACGTGAACTGGGGACCCCGATCCGACACTATATCCTCAGGCACCCCGTAGTGCCGGAAGACGTGTGTAAACAGGGCCTCCGCAGTCTGTAGGGCCGTAGGGAGACCAAACAGAGGGAGGAGACGACAAGACTTAGAAAAACGATCCACAACGACCAGGATCGTGGTGTTTCCCTGTGAGGGAGGAAGATCTGTTAGGAAATCCACTGACAGATGTGACCAAGGTCATTGTGGAACGGGTAAGGGATGTAACTTACCTCTGGGCAGGTGTCTCGGAGCCTTACACTGGGCACACACCGAGCAGGAGGAGACATAAACCCTCATGTCCTTAGCCAAAGTGGGCCACCAGTACTTCCCAGTCAGACAGCGCACCGTCAGACCGATCCCCGGATGACCAGAGGAGGGAGACATGTGGGCCCAATAGATCAACTGGTCACGGACAGCAGACGGAACGTACATACGCCCAACGGGACACTGGAGGGGAGCGTGCTCTGTACGCAGCGCCTGCTCAATGTCAGCATCCAGATCCCACACGACCGGCGCTACCAGGCAGGAGGCCGGGAGCATGGGAGTCTGATCCATGGGCCGCTCCTCTGTGTCATACAGCCGGGACAGTGCGTCTGCCTTCTTATTCTGGGAACCTGTAGGATAGGGTAAACACAAAACGGGTAAAGAACAGGGCCCACCTTGCCTGACGAGGATTCAGTCTCCTCGCTGCCATACTCCAGGTTGCGGTGGTCAGTCCAGATGAGGAAAGGCCGCTTTCAACGCCTTAACCACAGCCAACAACTCCCGGTCCCCCACATCATAGTTACGCTGTCGCTGGGCTGAGCTTCTTCGAGAAGAAAGCACAGGGGCGGAGTTTCAGTGGCGTGCCCGAGCGCTGTGAGAGCACGGCTCCTATCCCAGCCTCGGACACGTCCACCTCCACTATGAATGCCAAAGAGGGATCTGGATGGGCCAGCACTGGAGCCGAAGTAAACAGATATCTTAGCTGCCCAAAAGCCCTGTCTGCCTCAGCCGACCACTGCAACCTTACAGGACCACCCTTCAGCAGTGAGATAATGGGCGCAGCAACCTGGCCAAAACCCCGGATAAATCTCCGGTAGTAATTGGCAAACCCTAAATATCGCTGCACCTCCTTTACCGTGGTGGGAGTTTGCCAATTACGCATGGCTGCAATGCGGTCACTCTCCATCTCCACCCCTAATGTGGAAATGCGATACCCTAGGAAGGAGACGGCCTGCTGAAAGAACATACAGGTCATGCTCCAACAGTCGTCCAAGTACCTTGCGCACCAAGGACACATGCTCGGCGCGTGTAGCGGAGTAAATCAGAATGTCATTGATATACACCACTACACCCTGCCCGTGCAGATCCCTGAAAATCTCGTCTACAAAGGAATGGAAAACGGATGAAGCATTCATCAACCCGTACGGCATGACGAGGTACTCATAATGCCCTGTGGTGGTACTGAACGCTGTCTTCCACTCGTCTCCCTCCCTTATACGCACCAGGTTATACACACTCCTGAGATCCAGTTTCTTGAAGTAGCGCGCCCCATCTATTGACTCAATCGCCGTGGCGATAAGAGGTAGCGGGTAACTGTACCTCACTTTGATTTGATTGAGACCTCTATAGTCAATGCACGGGTGTAAACCTCCATCCTTCTTCTTCACAAAAAATAAACTCGAGGAGGCGGTTGAAGGGCCGAATGTCCCCCATATGTATCCATAGCCACTGTCTCCGCTTGCGACAAGAGATTTATCGCACAATCCCCCCGTCGATGAGGTGGTAATTGAGAGCCAAATTGGCATATTCTGGGGGGATGTGCACAGTGGAGACCTGGTCTGGACTTTCCACCGTGGTAGCCCCAACGGAAACCCCCACACACCTCCCTGAGCACTCTCGTGACCACCCCGTGAGAGCCCTCTGTTGCCACAGATGGCGTATGTGATGGCTCCTCCTCCAATCTCCCTATGAGCAGCCACTCCTAACTCCATGGGCACCGGAGCGGGGGTGCTGAACGATGGAACCGACAGAGCCCCCTCTGGGCGTCCGCGGGTGACCAGCAGGTTATCCAACCGGATGGACAAATCCACCAGTTGGTCAAAGGAAATGGTGGCATCCCTACAGGCCAGCTCACGTCGGACGTCCTCTCGTAGGCTGCATCGATAGTGGTCGATGAGGGCCCTCTCATTCCAGCCTGCTCCGGCGGCCAAGGTCCGGAATTCCAGGGCGAAGTCCTGGGCGCTCCTCGTCCCCTGCCTCAAATGGAAGAGCCTCTCCTCCGCCGCTCTGCCCTCAGGTGGATGGTTGAAGACGGCCCGGAAGCGACGGGTGAACTCCTCGAAGTGGTCTGGCGCTGTGTCTCCTTCTCTCCACACAGTGTTTGCCCACTCCAGCGCTCTTCCTGTGAGGCAGGAGACGAGGGCGGCCACTCTCTCCCCTCCCGAGGGAGCTGGGTGCACAGTGGCCAGGTAGAGGTCCAGTTGTAACAAGAATCCCTGGCACTGTGCTGCCATTCCATCATACTCCCTGGGAAGGGAGAGACGCACCCCACTGGAACTCTCTCTGGAAGGAACAGATGGAGGCAACCCCGGTTGTGCTGGTCGAGGCACTGGAGAGACTTCCTGTCTCTCCCAGCGGTCCATGGTCTGGACAACGCGATCCATCATGGCACCAAGATGATGTAACATGGCCAAATGTTCCTGGACGCGCTCCTCGACTCCTCTAACCGGGGTACCTGCTCCTGCTGACTCCATTAGAGGTGTGTAATTCTGTCAACGGCGGAGGCGAAGTCAGGTGCAGGAGAGTAGAGTGATGTAAACAGGCACACTTTTATTTTAGTTCCAAAAACGAGAGCACTACATAAATCAAACGCGCTCAAAACACGGAACATAACAAAAGTAATGCGCGTAATAAAACACCACAATAACATGAAACAATTACACACAAAACATGATGGGAAACAGAGGGTTAAATACAAGTAGATTGATTGGGGAAATGAAAACCAGGTGTGTATGGAACAAGACAAGACAAATGGATGTATGAGAAATGGAGCGGCGATGGCCAGAAAGCCGGTGACGTCGATCGTCGAACACCGCCCGAACAAGGAGAGGAGCCGACTTTGGCGGAAGTCGTGACAGGAGCCTACAAGTCACAGTAAAACATGAACATTTTTAACCATACATTTTTTTTACAATATTTTGTATACATTCTACATTAACAATCTAAATGGACCAAAAAGAGACAATAGAAAAAACTGTCAATGGCAATGTGAGAAAATTATGGTAACTAGTCTGGCCCTAATTCAGGTAAAAAAAATTTTTTTTTAAATGTAAGCCAGGGCAGGATCAGCCAGCGGCGGCTTCCCGCATGCATGATTCATTTGCAGTCTGGACGCGGAGGGGTGAACATCTCCTGCTCTGACTGCAGCTGGGGGGGGACTACTGTGCTAGGACTGGGCCGCCTGTGCTTTGGGACAGGGGTGGGGCCCACGGCAGCATCCGCTGCTCATTGAGAAGAGTAAGAATGATACGTGCTTTCACGTCAGAGTCTCCAAAAGTCTACAATAACACCAGAAAAAGTCGCTAGATTTGTTGCTAGTCGCTTTATTGAAAATGTGTTGCTAGAGGGGTCTGAATACTAACTAAATATAGCGACAAAGTCGCTAAGTTGGCAACACTGCCTGCAGCAGCCCCCCAAACGATTCGTTCTCGAGTTTGAGCTTGTTGAACAGAGGCAGTCTGTATGTTTTGTTTCTACAAAGCTGTGTCCATTGATCATTCAATAATAATTTGTATTAATCAATTGCAGCCTGTTCCATCCCTTTATATACATTTATTAAAGTATGCAAGTACACCCAGTGTATAGACTGAGTATACAACACATTAAGAACACCTGCTCTTTCCGTGATAGACTGACCAGGTGAATCCAGGTGAATGCTATGATCCCTTGTTGATTACACTTGCTAAATCCACTTCAATCTGTGTAGATGAAGGGGAGGAGACAGGTTAAAGAAGGATTTTTAAGCCTTGAGACAATTGAGACATGGACTCTGTATGTGTGTCATTGAGAAGGTGAATGATCAGGATAAAAGTTTTAAGTGCCATTGAACAGGGTATGGCAGTAGGTGCCAGGCGTAGGGCTGTGGCGTTCATGAAATTTTGTCAGTAGGTGAATGTCAGTGGTAACTGACGATAATTAACATAAACACATGTAATATCTCCTGGCTTCCACACATCTACATTCTAATAAATCCATGTAATATAGCCTACACCTTCACAATAAATCCATTATTTATTTTAGACAGGTCTAAAGAAACATGATGTGAAGAAAATGTAGTCTATTTCAGAAGAACAGAATAGTATACTCTGAGTTGTCCTTATGTTATGTCCTGATCTGGCTATGCCAAATGGCAAAAAATGTATAGTACGAAGAATACAATTGAACAAAGCTGAATAAAACAGAAAGCATTTTTTCTCCAAACGATTTGAGGGAGTGCGCACATGCAACGCTATTAACCAAGAAATACCAAGAAATAACCAAGAAATAGGTACTCCAACATGCTTAATTTAGAGTTATTAATGTAACTTTAGTTGTTCTACAAACGTTAGGCTATATGTTTTGATTTTGAATATATTGTAAGGCTGCATGATGCGACTCTAATGATGATTTGAAAAAAATTACTTGAAAGGGATATGCTCTGCTTAGTTTTTTTTGCGTAGGCTGTACAGTATCAGCCTCTCATTCACAATTTTACAGGCACTTGATAATGCCTAGAATTTCTCCGCGGCACCCCCTTTGAGTGGCTGTAATGCACCCCAAAAAAATCCATGCTTTTTACGGCCAGTTGAACCAGAATGCTACTGTTGTGCCCTACTCCATGAGTGCTGCACCGTCTGAAGCACCTCTCACATGGCTCTCCATCACACGATAGGGTCTTTCTCACAGGCTTAGACATGTCCTGGACGCGACTAAGCGCGCGCGTCCTTATCCAATTCCGAGGTGCATATTGACGATTTTAGAAGAACTGTCCACATTTACTTTTTTGTCGGCCAACAAGATGAGTAGGCCTAACAAACAGCAAAAGCACTAGCCTATGTCAATCTACTATACTCCATAGTACGAAAGTTGACCTATTCTATTCTGTGCGAGAAATACATTTTCCAAACATAGTCTGGCGACAGTTGTGGGATGCGATGGATCTCAAATTAATACAACCACTATCATCCCAAAAACGTTGTTATGCAATGTGGCTGACGCAACAGATCAGAACATTTAGCTGTAAATGTTGAGAAACTATTAGGCTATTTCTTCACATTATAAGTGCAGCAATGCGCACATGGCAGTAGGCTATAGGCGTGAATGTATCATTAGCAGGAATACCCCATTATCAAAAGTGACTGCAAATGCGATTATGTAATGCTTTTATTATAAAAGTGCATTCTTATGGTGAAAATGATCTTCCCCAAACTTGAAACTCACACGCTGCTTATGTATGTCAGTTAGGCTCTACACCCCTTGTAAAGCGGATTAATGTGCATAATATTGAGAAGTTATTTGTCCACTGTTGCATATAATAATTTTTTAAGCCTTTTAACAATTTTGATCACTGCTGCTACATTGAGCACTGTGACATGAACCTTAAGAGGTAAATAAAGAAGAAAGTGGGTGTCTGATTACGTCTTGAATGCTCTGTTTCGTGTCTCGGTCTCAATCGATTTGCTGCCCTAAACTTCCTATACCTCAGCTCAAATGTAATTTAAGTAGAGGGCTTGTGTGTGTGTGTTTGTGATTGTGTTTGTGTGTGTGCGAGAGAGAGCGAGAGAGCCCGAGAGAGAGAGTGTATGTTCTATAATAAAAGTTAGAAAATAATGCTCCATGGCCAGGGGAAAGTGAGAGCTAGCTATACAGCGATGGACACTAATTGGTCAAAGTGCAGCTTCGTATCACACTCCTTCGTGAATATTAACATTTTGCAATTTGCAAACCAATCATTGACTTAATTACACCATCCACCATCAAATGTAATTACAATTCAGTCTCCCATTCCCACATAATGAGAGGTGAACTTTTGAAGAATGTGTCAGTGATAACAGGGGCTGAATGAAGTCATAAATCAAGGCCCGACGGGGCAGTTATATCTACTGAGAGGCCAGACAATAAGTTACATCTGTACACAGCAGCATGGAGACAATAGCAGAGACAACACAGACAAGTCCAAGCAGCCGAAAAAAAGCTTTGTTTGCACATCTTTTGTGAACTGTGAAAGAGACAAGCCTCATACAGCCATGCTATCCTTTCTCCTGCTTCCTGTGATCAGCGACAGGGCTCATTGGGTTGGACGCCGCCAGCAGGAAACGGTTATTAAAGGAACTGAAAATATGGCACAAAGTAGTTTCTCTCTGTGACCAGTCTGCCCTCTCGCCATGCCATCGATCCCACAGACTTACTAAGTGTCAAATCAAGTGTGCTTTATCATCAGAGTCAGGCTGTTTTCCTGGACGTCATCTTGAGCAATGGAGGCAGAAATGCAGCCTCTAGTTTACTCTAGGTGATTCATTCAGCCGCTGCTATTTATTTGTGTTCTGGACATGGTGACTGATTGACTCATTGTGGGCGGAAGTAATCTGAAGTATTTCTGATTTTCTCTTTGTTCACTCTATCATGTGACGCATACCATATCAATCCAGTTCATCATGGTGGCTAGGAATGGGATGGAATTACAAGTGCACACTGCCAGGTTTTACACAGACTGAAAGAAGATGTATGTTGTAGGTAGAAAATCAGATGGGTGTTTAAATGACAAAAAATGTAGATGGGTGTGCATGGAATTATCTTTGTCTATATACTTTAGATCTGTTACAGACATTTATAGGGTCCAGGGATTTAAAATCACTTATTGGGACAGGATACAGGACCTTCTCTTTCCCCTTCTCTCACACACTTCCTATCTATCACTCTTATCTCTCTCTCTTTCCCTTTCTCTCACACACAACCCCCCCCCACACACACACTATTTTCTTCCTATCTATCTATCGATCGAGCTATCGATCGAGCTATCGATCTATCTACACTACATGACCAAAAGTATGTGGACACCTGCTCGTCGAACATCTCATTCCAAAATCATGGGCATTAATATGGAGTTGGTCCCCCCTTTTCTGCTATAACAGACTCCACTCCTCTGGGAAGGCTTTCCACTAGATGTTGGAACATTGCTGCGGGGACTTGCTTCCATTCAGCCACAAGAGCATTAGTTAGGTCGGGCACTGATGTTGGGCGAAAAGGCCTGGCTCGCAGTCAGCGTTCCAATTCATCCCAAAGGTGTTCAATGGGCTTGAGGTCAGGGCTCTGCTCAGGCCAGTCAAGTTCTTCCACAACGATCTCGAAAAAGTTTTTCTGTATGGACTTCGCTTTGTGCACGTGGGCATTGTCATGCTGAAACAGGAAAGGGCCTTTTCCAAACTGTTGCCACAAAGTTGTAAGCACAGAATCATCTAGAATGTCATTGTATGCTGTAGTATTGCTACCTGCTGTTTTCAACTCTCTAGAGACAGCAGGAGCAGTAGAGATACTCTGAATGATCGGCTATGAAAAGCCAACTGACATTTACTCCTGAGGTGCTGACCTGTTGCACCCTTGACAACCACTGTGATTATTATTATTTGACCCTGCTGGTCATCTATGAACATTTTAACATCTTGGCCATGTTCTGTTATAATCTCCACCCGGCACAGCCAGAAGAGGACTGGCCACCCCTCATAACCTGGTTCCACTCTAGGTTTCTTCCTAGGCCTTTCTAGGGAGTTTTTCCTAGCCACCGTGCTTCTACACCTGCATTGCTTGCTGTTTGGGGTTTGAGGCTGGGTTTCTGTACAGCACTTTGTGACATCAGCTGATGTAAGAAGGGCTTTATAAATACATTTGATTGATTGATTGATAGCATTAAGATTTATCTTCACTGGAACTAAGCGGCCTAGCCCGAACCATGAAGCTCCTGACGAACTATACTGAACAAAAATATAAACGCAACATGTAAAGTGTTGGTCCCATGTTTCATGAGCTGAAATAAAAGATACCAGAAATGTTCCATATGCACAAAAAGCATATTTTTCTCAAATGTTGTGTGCTTCAGGGACCACTGTAGAATGATTAAACCTGTGTGTTTGCATGTGTCAAAGGGCAAATAATGTTTACATACGGTTTTACCCACTGTATATGTATATACTGCATTCTAGTCATGGCTCATCCTATATAACTACTGGTATACACACCTTTTCTATTGACATACTGTCCATACAAACCATTCACGTACACTACCGTTCAAAAGTTTGGGGTCACTTAGAAATGTCCTCCTTTTTGAAAGAAAAGCACATTTTTTGTCCAGTAAAATAATTGGCATGCTGACTGCAGGAATGTCCACCAGAGCTGTTGCCAGAGAATGTAATGTTAATTTCTCTACCATAAGCTGACTCCAACGTCATTTTAGAGAATTTGGTAGCACGTCCAACCAGCCTCACAACCGCAGACCACATGTAACCACGCCAGCCCAGAACCTCCACATCAGGCTTCTTCGCCTGCATGATTGTCTGAGGGGGATGCTGAGGAGTATTTCTGTCTAATAAAGGCCTCATTCTGATTAGCTGGCCTGGCTTTCAAGTAGGTGGGCCTATGCCCTCCCAGGCCCACCCATGGCTGCACCCCTGCCCAGTCATGTGAAATCCATAGATTAAGGCCTAATTAATTAATTTAAATTGCCTGATTTCCTTATATGAACTGTAACTCAGTAAAATCTTTGAAATTGTTGCATGTTGCATTTATATCTATCTCCCGTCTCTCTCTCTCTCTCTCTCTCTCTCTCAGGGCAGATGCTCCACCTTCTGCCTGTGGATCCAGACAGGCCCTTGGGAGGCTGGGAGAGTGGAGCTCCACACAATCCGCTCCATCATCTCCTGCTCTCCTTTCTGTAGCCCTGCGACCCACATCATATGCTCTTTATTGGCTTGTGGATACAGAGCCAAGCTGCTGCTCCCTCCATACGCCACAACAATTCACACAAGTCATCATTCTTACCAACCTTGTAAGCAGAAAGGAGGGGGGGTTAAAACTAAACCCTTGCATATATTTCACATCTGTCCTCGTCAGGAGTAGGAGACGAGGGGGAGTTCATGTGCATAACGCATTCTGAAAAACTGGAGGAGAAACAAACAAATTACAGGAAGCAGTTGGTGACATTATTTTGTATGACAACGTGTGTTTGCTAAACAGATTGGGTAACTCAACACAACGTGGAAAGAAGCTTCTGTCAAATAACAAATTATCCAGAGAGGCCAGGTTACAATCTGCTAAGCAGAAGGAGAACAGAGAGAAGAGACACCAGTGGGAGGAAAATCTTCTCGCTTAACTTTATGGGGACCAAGACAATTTCACAAGTTTTTTCCTTACACTACCGCAATTTCTCCCTCTGTTTATACTCAAGTGTTATCTGCCCTGAGGGCAGGAGTTGGGTGTCCGCTCACCATTGTTGCCTGAGATGCTCAGCTCGAGATCTATTGGAAGTCTCTGACTGGTTGACATTTGTCAATCCATCTTAACAGCCACAGTGGCTGAATGCTCACCTTTCAAACCAGAATATTTGCCTGTTTATCGATAGGTTCTCATTTCTACTCATATGCAATCAGTAGTGGTGCATGGGGAAAATCACTGGGGAAGCCAAACCAGGGGAAAAAAGCCATATTACAAACTAGTATGTGTAGTGGTAATTGTGTTGTTTGCTCTATAACCTGTTAGTTCATATGCCTAGCCCCTGTGATATATAGGCCTAACACGGAACCCAAACCGGCTACGTGCGTGCACACCATTGTGCGCTATCGTGCATACATTTATTTTGTCCCCCTACACCAAACGCGATCACGACACGCAGGTTAAAATATCAAAACAAACTCTGAACCAATGACATTAATTTGGAGACAGGTCGAAAAGCATTAATAAACATGTATGGCAATTTAGCTAGTTAGCTTGCACTTGCTAGCTAATTTGTCCTATTTAGCTAGCTTGCTGTTGCTAGCTAATTTGTCCTGGGATATAAACATTGAGTTGTTATTTTACCTTTAAGGTCCTCTACTCCGACAATTAATCCACACATAAAACGGTCAACCGAATCATTTCTAGTCATCTCTCCTCCTTCCAGGCTTTTTCACCTTTGAACTTATATGGTGATTGGCATCTAAACTTTCATAGTATTACCACGACAACCGGCAAAACAGTTCGTCTTTCAATCACCCACGTGGGTATAACCAATGAGTAGTTGGCACATGGGTACCTGCTTCTATAAACCAATGAGGAGATGGGAGAGGCAGGACTTGCAGCGCGATCTGCATCAGAAATAGAAAGGAGTTCTATTTTAGCCCTTGGCAACGCAGACGCTCGTTGGCGCGCGCGAGCAGTGTGGGTGCAATAATTGAATAACATGGATTTCTAAATTTATTTTGCAACGCTCGCGCACGCGACGTGTCCGGTCTGGTCAGCATGTAAGGCTGAGACAATAAGAAGACACAGTGGCAGAATAGATTCAACCACACCTTTGTCTCATCACAAAACCGGAGAGCGACATCTGTCCAGTGAAGTCCACAAAGCATATTGCATGAAACAACCAGTTACATGACCTACAGCACGGTCAAGCAAGTTCATGTTTCCAACATTTTTGTACTATTGATTTAGAACCACGGAGAGTTACCGTAAGTCCAAAAGAAAATAGGAGCTGCCTCCATTTTTCCAGCACCATTTCAACATCAACATTTTAAAATCAGCAAATCACCTATGCTTAGTCTAATATAGCGACAAACTATTTAGTTCAATCAATATAAGCTAAATATGATGTGGCTATCCATGGTACTGATTTCTGTTTGTGTGTGTGCGTGCGTGCAATTAGAAAAACATGTTAACATTAGCCTTCTACATCTAGCTATATATTGAACTTCCATCCTCTCAGGCCAGGGTTACAATGTATGAATTTATGGTTGGATTGGAATTGCTGTTATAATCATTGACCAGTACAGACAAAAACCAGTCCCAATCCCTATCTCTATCCATGACTAATTTAGAAAAGGGCACATTTTTGCTATCTAGCTAGCCACCAGAGGACAACGACACAATGTGACGCAGCAATTCAATTTATTTTTCTGTCAATGAAGTTTGGCTTTTGATATGATGTGATTGGTGTGAAGCCAAATCCAATATGGCTTCCCTTGACCCTTTTTTTTGGTGAGCCAGGATCATTCACAGTTGAGCTCACTCAGTTTAGCTCAATGCTAATTGGTTATTATGTTTTTATTATTGTCAAGGGAGGCAAAATGCTCGCTGGCTTCCTTTACATCAAAGTCATACTCTTTTTGACCAGACAGCATCAGATAGATGGGCTACACATACAGTGACAGCGTGGTGCTGTTTTGTTCGCTTGGATGCTTTCCGCGGTGAGAACATTCAGTCTCTTGAGAATTTAAGGGAAATTATGAAACACAGAGACGAAAGATGCATTATTTATTTTTATTTTTATGTTTTTCTTGTAATTTTGGGGGGGGAAGCCTGGCATCCATGAATACACGGCACTGTATGCAATCATTCTTACAAGGTATAGCAGTTTAACTCTGTTTTTTTTCATATAAAGTCTGGCGGGAAACAAGTGTTTATGCCTGTCAGATTAAGCCAAAGGGAAGTAGATAAACGAATTCTGATGCAAAATATCCCTTTCAGCTGCAGCAGATGTTTGAGTCCCCTTGTACTTCACCGACTGCTTTGTATAAACGATCCAAGCCACACCAATAGTGTAAAAATGTCTCAGAGATAAATAATTTTCCATGAGGTTGATGAGTTAGTTAAGAAATGAAGAATTCAAATAAGCTTCTTCTCTTGGAACAGGTCCTGTCTTTCATTAAAGAGCAGAAAATAAATAATTCAGTCAACATTAATTTTGGTTATTGACAATAGCAATATCGTCTATATGAATGTAGCTGCCACTGTATTGAAGCCATTGGACGCAGTATATCATAGCGCAATCATCGCATGCAGAATATCATAGCGCAATCATTGCATGTTGTATTAGAAAGTAAGCTGACCCTCCTTATAGTCCCATAGATTGATGCATTGCACTATTTTTGCCTATAAAGCCCTCTTGCATTAACTTCCGCCATACCGTACCTTATTGTTAACCTTCAGACGTGTAAGTTACGAGACCCGGACATTACGCCTTTCAGGTTCAATGATCTCCAAAAGTCCTTAAAACTGGTGGAGTTGGTGCCTCCAGGGCAATACAGGCAGATGGTAGAGGGACTTTTAACTGAAGAATGTTTGTTTCTTATGATTGTGTTTTGCTTTTTGTGTTTTGTGTTTGCTTCTCATGTATTGTGTAATTGATGTGTAAAATAGATATGCATAGTGTAATTTTTGTTTATTGGTGTGTACATGCAGGGCTCATCTGTGAAAGTGGCCACGATCTCAGCATGATTCCCTGCTTAAATAAAGGTTAAATAAAGGGCAAGGCTTTTCAAAAATGTTAAACACTTTAAAGTACTACATAAGTAGTTTCTTGGGGTATAAGTACTTTACTATTTATATTTTGACAACTTTTACTTTTACTTCACTACATTCCTATCAAGATAACACGTGGTCATCCCTACTGCCTCTGGTGGACTCACTAAACACAAATGCATCTTTTGTAAATAATGTCTGAGTGTTGGAGTGTGCCCCTGGCAATCCATACATTTTAAAAACAAAGCTGTCTGCTTTTCCCCTTCCTACATGTACATATTACCTCAATTACCTAACCTGTACCCCAGCACATTGACTTGGTACCCGTACCCCCTGTATATATTGTAGACTCGTTATTATTTATTTTTTTACTTTCGTTTAGAAAATATTTTCATATCTCTTTTTTTCTTTTTTAACAGTAAGCATTTCACGGTAAGGTCTGCACCTGTGTTATTTGGCGCATGTGACAAATACATTTAGATTTAAAATCAAATCAAACTTTATTTGTCACATGCGCTGAATACAACAAGTGCAGACCTTACCGTGAAATGCTTGCTTACAAGCCCTTAACCAACAGTGCAGTTCAAGAAGAGTTAAGAAAAGATTTACCAAATAAATTAAAGTAAAAAATAATAACAGCGAGTAGCAGCAGTGTACAAAACAAATGGAGGGGACAAATGTAAATAGTCCGGTGGCCATTTGATTAATTGTTCAGGAGTCTTACGGCTTGGGGATGGATGTTAAGGAGCCTTTTGGTCCTAGACTTGGCACTACGGTACCGCTTGCCGTGCAGTAGCAGAGAAAACAGTCCATGAAACTCTAGACCAACTCCACTACAGCCCCGTCGATGTTAATGGGGGCCTGTTCAGCCCGCCTTTTCCTGTAGTCTACGATCAGCTCCTTTGTCTTGCTCACATTAAGGGAGAGGTTGTTGTCCTGGCACCACACTGCCAGTTCTCTGACCACCTCCCTATAGGCTCTCATCGTTGCAGGTGATCAGGCCTACCACGGTTGTGTCGTCAGCAAACTTAATGATGGTGTTGGAGTCGTGTTTGGCCATGCAGTCCTGGGTTAACAGGGAGTACAGGAGGGGACTAAGTACAGCCCCCTGAGGGGCCCCAGTGTTGAGGATCAGCGTGGCAGACAAGTTGTTGCCTACCCTTACCACCTGGGAGCGGCCCGTCAGGAAGTCCAGGATCCAGTTGCAGAGGGGAGTGTTTACTCCTAGGGTCCTAAGCTTGATGATGAGCTACGTGGGCACTATGGTGAGCATGTGTTTCAGACATAAGGAAGTGGATGGCTGAAAACGTTCTACTTTTAAACTCGGACAAAACAGAGATGCTTGTTCTAGGTCCCAAGAAACAAAGAGATCTTCTGTTAAATCTGACAATTAATCTTGATGGTTGTAAAGTCGTCTCAAATAAGGGACCTCGGCATTACTCTGGACCCTGATCTCTCTTTTGACGAACATATCAAGACTGTTTCAAGGCCAGCTTTTTTCCATCTACGTAACATTGCAAAAATCAGACATTTTCTGTCCAAAAATTATGTAGAAAAATGTATCCATGCTTTTGTTACTTTTAGGTTAGACTACTGCAATGCTCTACTTTCCGGCTATCCGGATAAAGCACTAAATAAACTTCAGTTAGTGCTAAATACGGCTCCTAGAATCCTGACTAGACCCAAAGAATTTGATCATATTACTCCAGTGCTAGCCTCCCTACACTGGCTTCGTGTTATGGCAAGGGCTGATTTCAAGGTTTTACTTTTAACCTACAAAGCGTTACATGGGCTTGCTCCTACCTATCTTTCCGAGTTGGTCCTGTCGTACATACCTACACGTACGCTACGGTCACAAGACACAGGCCTCCTAATTGTCCCTAGAATTTCTAAGCAAACAGCTGGAGGCAGGGCTTTCTCCTATAGATCTCCATTTTTATGGAATGGTCTGCCTACCCATGTGAGAGACGCAGATCTTTATTGAAGACTCATCTCTTCAGTAGGTCCTCTGATTAAGTGTAGTCTGGCCCAGGAGTGTGAAGGTGAACAGAAAGGCTCTGGAGCAACGAACTGCCCTTGCTGTCTCTGCCTGGCCGGTTCCCCTCTCTCTACTGGGATTCTCTGCCTCTAACCCTATTACAGGGGCTGAATCACTGGCTTACTGGTGCTCTTTCATGCCGTCCCTAGGGGGGGTGCGTCACTTGAGTGGGTTGAGTCAGTGACGTGATCTTTCTGTCTGGGTTGGCGCCCCCCCTTGGGTTGTGCCGTGGCGGAGATCTTTGTGGGCTATACTCGGCCTTGTCTCAGGATGGTAAGTTGGTGGTTGAAGATATCCCTCTAGTGGTGTGGGGGCTGTGCCTTGGCAAAGTGGGTGGGGTTATATCCTTCCTGTTTGGCCCTGTCCGGGGGTATCATCGGATGGGGCCACAGTGTCTCCTGACCCCTCCTGTCTCAGCCTCTAGTATTTATGCTGCATTAGTTTATGTGTCAGGGGGCTAGGGTCAGTTTGTTATATCTGGAGTACTTCTCCTGTCTTATCTGTGTGAATTTAAGTATGCTCTCTCTAATTCTCTCTTTCTCTCTTTCTTTCTCTCTCTCGGAGGACCTGAGCCCTAGGACCATGCCTCAGGACGACCTGACATGATGACTCCTTGCTGTCCCCAGTCCACCTGGCCGTGCTGCTGCTCCAGTTTCAACTGTTCTGCATGCGGCTATGGAACCCTGACCTGTTCACCGGACGTGCTACCTGTCCCAGACCTGCTGTTTTCAACTCTCTAGAGACCGCAGGAGCGGTAGAGATACTCCTAATGATCGGCTATGAAAGACAACTGACATTTACTCCTGAGGTGCTGCACCCTCGACAACTACTGTGATTATTATTATTTGACCATGCTGGTCATATATGAACATTTGAACATCTTGGCCATGTTCTGTTATAATCTCCACCCGGCACAGCCAGAAGAGGACTGGCCACCCCTCATAGCCTGGTTCCTCTCTAGGTTTCTTCCTAGGCCTTTCTAGGGAGTTTTTCCTAGCCACCGTGCTTTTACACCTGCATTGCTTGCTGTTTGGGGTTTTAGGCTGGGTTTCTGTACAGCACTTTGAGATATCAGCTGATGTACGAAGGGCTATATAAATAAATTTGATTTGATTTTGATTTGATTTGGTGTTGAACACTGAGCTGTAGTCAATGAACAGCATTCTCACATATGTGTTCCTTTTGTATAGGTGGGAAAGGGCAGTGTGAAGTGCGATTGAGATTGCGTCATCTGTGGATCTGTTGGGGCAGTATGCGAATTGGAGTGGGTCTAGGGTATCCGGGAGGATGATGTTGATGTGAGCCATGACCAGCCTTTCAAAGCACTTCATGGCTACCGACGTGAGTGCTATGGGGCAGTAATCATTTAGGCAGGTTACCTTCGCTTCCTTGGGCACAGGGACTATGGTGGTCTGCTTGAAACATGTAGGTATTACAGACTCGGTCAGGGAGAGGTTGAAAATGTCAGTGAAGATACTTGCCAGTTGGTCCGCGCATGCTTTGAGTACACATCCTGGTAATCCATTTGGCCCCGAGGCTTTGTGAATGTTGACCTGTTTAACGGTCTTGCTCACATCAGCTACCAAGAGCGTTATCACACAGTCATCCAGAACAGCTGGTACTCTCGTGCATGCTTCAGTGTTGCTTGCCTCGAAGCGAGCATAAAAGGCATTTAGCTCGTTTGGTAGGCTCGCGTCACTGGGCAGCTCGCGTCTGGGTTTAGTTTTGTAGTCCGTAATAGTTTTCAAGCCCTGCCACATCCAACGAGCATCAGAGCCGGTGTAGTAGGATTCAATCTTAATCCTGTTTGATGGTTTGTCTGAGGGCATTTCTTGTTAAGCGTCAGGATTAGTGTCCCGCTCCTTGAAAGTGTCAGCTCTAGCCTTTAGCGCAATGAGGATGTTGCCTGTAATCCATGGCTTCTGTTGGGATATGTACGTACAGTCACTGTGGGGACGACCGATGACTGAGGTGGTATACTCCTCAATGCCATTTGATAAATCCCGGAACATATTCCAGTCTGTGCTGATTTGATTCAATTTGATTAATATAAGGAATTTTAAATGATTTATACTTTTACTTTTAATTTTGATACTTAAGTATATTTTAGCAATTACATTTACTTTTGATACTTACGTATGTTTAAAACCAAATACTTAAAAACTTTTACTCAAGTAGTATTTTACTGGCTGACTCACTTTTACTTGAGTAACTTCTTTTACTCTGCTGCTACTCTCTGTTTATCATCTATGCATAGTCACTTTAACTATACAGTACATTCATGTACATATTACCTCAATTATCCCGACTAACCGGTGTCCCTGCACATTGACTCTGTACCGGTACCACCTGTATATAGCCTCGCTACTGTTATTTTCACTGTCATTTGACTTGTTATTTTTATTTCTTTACTTATCTGTTGTTTACCTAATACCTATTTTTTACTTAAACATTGCACTGTTGGTTAGGGCTTGTAAGTAAGCATTTCACTGTAAGGTCTACACCTGTTGTATTCGGCGCACGTGACAAATAAACTTTGATTTGATTTGAACGTTCTATTAAGGTGTCTATACTTTTACTCAAGTATGACAATTGGGTACTTTTTCCACCACTGGTAATTTGTGCGATCTCAGGAACCCCTTTCTGTAAGCTTTTGTTTGCAGAGGTAATGCACACTAAGTGTTCATACCGTAACGAATCCAAAACCTGTCAGGTGCAATTATTCTAGCCGTACAGGTGCATACCTCCCCAGAGAGGTGCATTCCTCCCCAGAGAGGTGCATACCTCCCCACTAGACACTGATACAGACAAAACCCTATTACTGTGACACTCCATTATGCATAGAGCTTTAGAAACACACGTTAGAGCTGTAGAGAGAGAGAGAGAGAGAGAGAGAGAGAGAGAGAGAGAGAGAGAGAGGGAGAGAGAGAGAGAGAGAAAAAGTGATAGCTTTTTTGACATCATTACAGCAAAAACTATATATAAGATAGTGGAAAGGGTCATTTGGACAAGATAAGACAACATGCAGCATGAGGAATGTGTGAGTGCATGTGTGTGTACATTTAGGTGTGAATAAGTGCATGCGCCAGTAATACCACTATCAGTAATGATCCTCATCTTTGTAAAATGTCATTAGATTAATTCCAAATGATTTGTATTTAACAGTAAGCATATGCCACGTTCATCCCCTTAGGGGTACAAGTCTCATGCATGGGTTGCTGTATGATTGGAAAACTCTCACCTCTGCCGCATGCTTTTGTTCTAGTGATATATAATAAGTACACACTTACTCTGATGGAAATACATGTGAGGGCCGGCTGTAGTGAGAATAATGTCATTCTCTGTTGGGGGGCTGAGCAGTGGAGTGGGGAGGAGTGGTGTTGATGTCAAATATTGACAGATGTGTTTGCACTTATAGCTGTTAAACCTTCCTGGCACATTACATATCAATCTCTTTCACTGGGTTAGATATTACACGAGGCGATTACACAAATAAAAGGCCACTTAGTCATTGTTTTAATGTCTGTCTGATGTATCTGTTAGATCCACTAATCCACTGGTCTCCACAGGTGAAGGCCCTGTCCTGCAGCTTCTAATCCTCTCCTCCACTTTACACAGGGCTCCTCTCAGTGGCTTCAGGCTTTCTCTCTGTCGACAAGCTTTAGGCCAGCTTTCCATCAACGTTCTAGGGCAGCCGCATAAAGAATGTGCCCTTAGCTGCACACTAACTGCGGTCCAGCCACCGGCACCAAATTGCCCCATCTATCATCTGCACATGGAACCGCAATCATTACCTTCCCCTGAAAAAGCCAGTAGCATATTTTAGGCTAGGAAGCCGGAGAGTGCCCCATGACGTTTCTTCTTCCTCTTCTTCTTCTTTCTTTTGATCCCTCTCTCAATAACTGGAATTTTTGGATGGGCATTTTTCATGGAATTTCCCATGGAATCCTAGGTATTTTAACCCTCTCCTAAATGAGGCTCCCCCTCGTAAAGTCAAAAAAGACTTTCTACCCTGAACAAAAATATAAATATATACAAGTTCAACGATTTTACTGAGTTCCAGGTCATATAAGGAAATCAGTCAATTGAAATTAATTCATTAGGCCCTAATCTATGGATTTCACATACAGATATGCACCTGTCAGTCGCAGATACCTTAAAAAAAGTAGGGGCGTGGATCAGAAAGCCAGTCAGTATCTGGTGTGACCACCATTTTGCCTCATGCAGCAGGACACATCAGGCTATGGTCTGTGGTATGTTGTCCTACTCCTCTTCAACAAGCCAAGTTGCTGGATATTGGTGGGAACTGGAACATGCTGTCGTACACGTCGACCCATAGCATCCCAAACATGCTCAATGGGTAACATGTCTGGTGAGTATGCAGCACATGGAAAAACTGGGACATTATCAGCTTCCAGGAATTGTGTACAGATACTTGCGACATGGGGCTATGCATTATCATGCTGAAACAGGCAGATGAACTGCACGACAATGGGCCTCTGGATCTCGTCACGGTATCTCTGTGCATTCAAATTGCCATTGATAAAATGCAATTGTGTTTGTTGTACACAGCTTATGCCTGCCCATACCATAACCCCACCGCCACCATGGGGCACTCTGTTCACAACGTTGACATCAGCAAACCGCTCGCCCACACAACGCCATACACACTGTCTACCATCTGCCCTTTACAGTTGAAACCGGGATTCATCCGTGAAAAGCACACTTCTCCAGAAGGTGTGCATTTGCCCACTGAAGTCAGTTATGACGTCGTACTGCAGTCAGGTCAAGACCCTTGCAAGGATTTTGAGCACGGAAATGAGCTTCCCTGAGACGGTCTCCGAAAGTGTGTGCAGCTGTCTGGGTGGCTGGTTTCAGACGATCTCGCAGGTGAAGAAGCCAAATGTGGAAGTCCTGGACTGGCGTGGTTACACATGGTCTTCGGTTGTGAGGCCTGTTGAAAGTACTGCCAAATTCTCTTAAACAACATTGGAGGCAGCTTATGTTACAGAAATTAACATTACCACGCTAATTGTATGCTCCGTCAAAACATGAGCCATCTGTGGCTTTGTGTTGTGTGACAAAACTCCACATTTTAGAGTGGCCTTTTATTGTGCCCAGCACAAGGTGCACCTGTGTAATGATCATTCAGTTTAATCAGCTTCTTGATATGCTAAACCTGTCAGGTGGATGGATTATCTTAGCAAATGAGAAATGCTCACTAACAGGGATGTAAACAAATTTGTGCACAACATTTGTCGAGAAATAAGCTTTTTGTATTAATGGAACATTTCTGGGATCTTTTATTTCAGCTCATGAAACATGGAACCAAAACTTTACATATTGCGCTTATTTTTTTGTTCACTACATAAGAGTCATGTTTTATTTAGAAAGTCCTAAATATATACTGGTGCTGTAGCTTCTTCTCCATCTGTGATGTGTATCAGCTGCAGGCGCCCAGGTCGGTTCCCCCACATCCCTCTGATGTGGCCACAGATCTCATGTATATTGGAGTCGCGACTCAGAGAGTGAAATGTCATGTCTGGGCTCCATGGCAAGGCCAGCATACTGAGAGGAGGCGGTCCGGATGAGACAGGGTTTACTCTGCAGTAATTTAATCCTGCTAAGAGCTGGGAGTCTCACAATGCTGCGTCCTTCCTGGAAAAGGCCACAGGGAAAGGTCAATTTACTTGTATTGATTATTAAAATTGTCACCTTTAGATTGGTGTGAAAGCCGTGCCAAAATGAAAGAAGTTCGAGTACATTTTCCTGAAACTGTTTGCTTGTATCATTTACCTTCAGCCAATCTACTTGGCTATGGCTTCTCTGAAATATCAAATCAAATTTGTTCTGAATAATTAGCCATTGATAAGGCTCTGAGACAACTTTTAAGTTTGATAGGAGCCAGACTCACACGTTGTTGTCACATGCTGGGCCCTGAAACCCATTCTAAACACATTATTTGGGATATCGAGTTTTTAGCAAGGCCCCAATAGGGAGGTAGTTTCCTCACAGTCCATGCATTTGTTAGAAATGTATTTTCTCCCAGAGATAACTGTTGGTCAGGCTATAATGGTACTAACTGCTTTACAAAGAGATGCTGAGAGCTTGATGGTAGTGATAAGAGCAAAAGTGAAAAGGGCAGATCAGTATAAGGTACAAATTAATCACTCTATCGATCGCTCATATCCAGTTCAAACCCTGACAAACATCCCATGGGAACTGCTGCAAACTTTCTCCCAAAATCGATGTTATGAACTGAAACGGTCACTTCAAGCCTAAAATGATTAGCAGTAGTTATACTGTGCCTTCAGAAGGTGTTCAAACCCATAGACTTCTCACACATTTTGTTACGTTACGTCCTTATTCTAAAATGCATGAAATAAATAAAAAATCCTCAGCAATCTACACACAATACCCCATAATGTCAAAGCGAAAACAGGTTTGAATTTATTTTTAGCAAATGTATAAAAATTAAATACAGAAATACCTTATTTACATAAGTATTCAGACCCTTTGCTATGAGACTCAAAATTGAGCTCAGGTGCATCCTGTTTCCATTGATCATCCTTGAGGTGTTTCCACAACTTGACAACACAACTTGACTGAGTGCACCTGTGGTAAATTAAAATGATTGGCATGATTTCCAAATTGACATGATTTGGAAAGGCACACACCTGTCTATATCAGGTCACACAGTTGACAGTGCATGTCAGAGCAAAAACCAAGCCACGAGGTTGAAGGAATTGTCCGTGAGCTCTGAAACAGGATTGTGTCGAGGCACAGATCTGTGGAAGGGTACCAAAAAATGTCTGCAGCATTGAAGGTCCCCAAGAGCACAGTGGCCTCCATCATTCTTAAATGGAAAAAGTTTGGAACCACCAAGACTCTTCCAAGAGCTGGCCGCCTGGCCAAACTGAGCAATCGGGGGAGAAGGGCCTTGGTCAGGGAGGTGACCAAGAACCCGATGGTCACTCTGACAGAGCTCTAGTTCCTCTGTGGAGATAGGAGAACCTTCCAGAAGGACAATCATCTCTGCAGCACTCCATCAATCAGGCCTTTATGGTAGAGTGGCCAGACGGAGTAAAAGGCATATGACAGCCCACTTGGAGTTTGCCAAAAGGCACCAAAACACTCTCAGACCATGATAAACAAGATTCTCTGGTCTGATGAAACCAAGATAGAACTCTTTGGCTTGAATTCCAAGCATCACGTCTGGAGGAAACCTGGCACCATCCCTACGGTGAAGCATGGTGGTGGCAGCATCATGCTGTGGGGATGTTTTTCAGCGGCAGCAACTGGGAGATTAGTGAGGATCGAGGGAAAGATGAACGGAGCAAAGTACAGAGAGATCCTTGAATGAAACCTACTCCAGAGCTCTCAGGACCTCAGACTGGGGCGACGGTTCACCTTCAACAGGACAACAACCCTAAGCACACAGCCAAGACAACACTGAAGTGGCTTCAGGACAAGTCTCTGAATGTCCTTGAGTGGTCCAGCCAGAGCCCGGACTTGAACCCGACCTAACATCTCTGGAGAGACCTGAAAATAGTTGTGCAGCAACGCTCCCTATCCAACCTGACAGAGCTTGAGAGGATCTGCAGAGAAGAATGGGAGAAACTTCCCAAATACAAGTGTGCCAAGCTTGTAGCGTCATACTCAAGAAGACTTGAGGTTGTAATCGCTGCCAAAGGTGCTTCACCTTTCTAGGACACACGTTCCGCTAGTGGAATCCCCCCCCAACATTCCGCTGAAAAGGCAGAGCACGAAATTCAATTTTTTTTTTTTTTGAAATATGCAACTTTCACAAGTGCAATACACCAAATTAAAGCTTAACTTCTTGTTAATTTACCCATCGTGTGTGTATGTTGTGTTCGATAAAGTTCATATTTATATCCAAAAATCTCAGTTTACATTGGCGCGTTATGGTCAGTAATGTTGTGCCTCGAAAACATCCGGCGAATTTTCAGAGAGCCACATCAAATAACAGAAATACTCATCATAAACTTTGATAAAAGATACAACTGTTATGCACAGAATTTAAGATATACTTCTCCTTAATGCAACCGCTGTGTCAGATTTCAAAAAAACTTTACGGAAAAAGCACACCATGCAATAATCTGAGTACGGCGCTCAGACACAAAAACAAGCCATACAGGTACCCGCCATGTTGTGGAGTCAACAGAAGTCAGAAATAGCATTATAAATATTCTCTTACCTTTGATGATCTTCATCAGAATGCACTCCCACGAATCCCAGTTTTACAAAAAAAAAATGTTTTGTTCGATAAAGTCCATAATTTATGTCCAAATACCTCCTTTTTGTTAGCGCGTTCAGTTCACAATCCAAACTCACGAGGCGCGGGCAAATCCAGGCGAAAGTTCAGATGAAAAGTCCAAAAAGTTATATAACAGTTCGTAGAAACATGTCAAACGATGTATAGAATCAATCTTTAGGATGTTTTTAACATAAATCTTCAATAATGTTTCAACCGGAGAATTCCTTTGTCTTTAGAAATGCAATGGAACGCAGGTCGCTCTCACGGCCATGCGCGTGACCAGCTCATGGCATTCTGCCAGACACCTGGTTGAAACAGCTCTCATCCCCTCCTACTTCACAATAGAAGCCTCAAACAAGCTTTTAAAGACTGTTGACATCTAGTGGAAGCCTTAGGAAGTGCAATATGACCCCATAGACACTGTATATTAGAAAGGCAATGAGTTGAAAAACTACAAACCTCAGATTTCCCACTTCCTGGTGGATTTTTCTCAGGTTTTCGCCTGTCATATGAGTTCTGTTATACTCACAGACATCATTAAAACAGTTTTAGAAACTTGTGTGTTTTCTATCCAAATCTACTAATACTATGCATATATTCGCTTCTGGGCCTGAGTAGCAGGAAGTTTCCTCTAGGCATGCTTTTCATCCGAACGTGAAAATGCTGCCCCCTATCCCACAGGTTAACTTGGGTCAAACGTTTCGGGTAGCCTTCCACAAGCTTCCCGCAATAAGTTGGGTGAATTTTGGCCCATTCCTCCTGACAGAGCTGGTGTAACTGAATCAGGTTGGTAGGCCTCCTTGCTCACACACCCTTTTTCAGTTCTGTCCACAAGTCTTCTATAGGTCAGGGCTTTGTGATGGCTACTCCAATACCTTGACTTTGTTGTCCTTAAGCCATTTTGCCACAACTTTGGAAGTATGCTTGGGGTCATTGTCCATTTGGAAGACCCATTTGCGACTAAGCTTTAACTTCCTGACTGATGTCTTGAGATGTTGCTTCAATATATCCACATAATTGTCCTACCTCATGATGCCATCTATTTTGTGAAGTGCACCAGTCCCTCCTGCAGCAAAGCACCCACACAACATGATGCTACCACCCCTGTGCTTCATGGTTGGGATGGTGTTCTTCGGCTTGCGAGCCTCCCCCTTTTTCCTCCAAACATAACGATGATCATTATGGCCAAACAGTTCTACTTTTGTTTCATCAGACCAGAGGACATTTCTCCAAAAAGTATGATCTTTGTCCCCATGTGCAGTTGCAAACCATAGTCTGGCTTTTTATGGCGGTTTTGGAGCAGTGGCTTCTTCCTTGCTGAGCGGCCTTTCAGGTTATGTCAATATAGGACTCGTTTTACTGTGGATATAGATACTTTTGTACCTGTTTCCTCCAGGTACTCCAAGTCCTCCAGGTACTTTGTTTTGATTTCTTTTGATTTTCCCATGATGTCAAGTAGAGGCACTGAGTTTGAAGGTAGGCCTTGAAATACATCCACAGGTACACCTCCAATTGACTCAAATGATGTCAATTAGCCCATCAGAAGCTTCTAAAGCCATGACATAATTTTCTGGAATTTCCCAAGCTGTTTCAAGGCACAGTCAACTTAGTGTATGTAAACTTCTGACCCACTGGAATTGTGATACACTGAGTTTTAAGTGAAATAATCTGTCTGTAAACAATTGTTGGAAAATGACTTGTGTCATGCTAAAACTAGATGTCCTAACCGACTTCCCAAAACTATAGTTTGTTAACAAGTAATGTGTGGAGTGGTTGAAAAACAAGTTTTAATGACTCCAACCTAAGTGTATGTAAACTTCCGGCTTCAACTGTATATAGCAGCCTATAGCCTAATTTCGTTTTTCAAACAGGTAGGTCTACCTCTTATTTCTTAAATAGGAAGAAATTGGCTCCAACACAAAGCCCTGTTGTTGTTAATAAAGTCTAATTCAAATGAAGACGGTTGAAATTATTATGCCTACTGGAATTTGCCTACTTTCAGCACCATAAGTTATCCATTTCCCATTGATTGTGCCACTAATGCTGCATCAAGTTTCAGCAAATTAAATTAAATTAAACTACTAGAATCTGGCTTATTGTGAGGTCATGAACTCTGAAAATACATTATAGGCAAGAAACGTATTATTTTTATTAAAATCAATTATAGTAGTCGCTAATAAAGTTAACTTCCGGTCCTCCTTCTCATCTTCACACTTTCCTTCTCAAACTGAACAGAACATAGGCTATAGGCTAGTATCCGCACGCAAGATATTGCATTTTTTGGACTAGGCCTAATCAAAAAAGATTTCTGAAAGAATCCTTTGACTCTCCTCCTGAACTGCCACTGCAGGCCTACACAGCACAGCCATTGGATAGGCAGCATACAAAAAAAAGTTTTGATCAGCAAGAGCAGAACAGGCCGGGGCTCAGGGTTGGAATATCCATTGCAGTGTGTAATGTAGCCTAGTTTTATTTACACCATCCCAGCAGCTATCTTAGAAATATAACTGCATTTTGCATAATGCCAGTAGCCAATAGCCTATAGCAGGGGTATTGAGGAGCAGGTAGCCTACACATACATGCACTCCCACTGACTGTCACATCTGCCCCCCCCCTCCCCCCCTGCGCTTGAGGGCACCAGGCTGCCCTGCATCACTCACTCCTATCATCTATTACGCTCACCTGCCTTCCCTCGTCACGCGCATCAGCGATATTGGACTCAACTGGACTCATTCATCACCTGTTTATTTCCTCCCCTATATTTGTCAGTTCCCCAGCTCTGTTCCCTGATTGATTTTTGTCTTTGTTTTCTTATATGCTGACGCTGTTCCTGTCTCATTCCATGTCCGTTATTTATTAAATGTTTTACTCCCCGTACCTGCTTTGTTTCTCCAGCGTCATCTCGTGTGACAGAATGCAGCAGCCAACATACGAAGCATCGGGGAGTACTGGTGTTCCGGTTGGTATGGTGACATCGGCTCTGGGTCGCCACCGATGGAACCGGGGTTGGCTCAAGAGGTTTCCTTGCCCTGGTTGGCTCGGATGGCGCCCATCCCACGTCGGGCCTCAGCCGGATCATCAGTTCTTGTTCGCCCAGTCGGTCCAGGAGTTTTTTTTGTTTATTGTTTTGTTGGGACATCGGGGTGGATTCCGCCGCCAATGGAACCCGGGGGTGCCTAAGCCAGCCTGTTGGGCTTCCACGCCCTGGCTGGCTCAAGAGGTTTCCTTGCTTCGGTTGGCTCGGCGGCTTCCCATCCCATGTCACTCTCCATCGGGCTCCCTTTCTGCAGCGGGATCGACAGGCGTCTTGCCTCAGCCGGATCGTCAGGCGTCTTGCCTCAGCCGGATCGTCAGGCACCCATGCCTCAGCCAGCTCGCCAGGCTGCTCTCACGCTCCTGCCGGTTCGTCGGGCTTCCACGCCCCAACCGGCTTGCCCAGTGCCCATGTCTCGGCTGGTTCACCCAGGTGGAACGCCAGGTGGCGCCCCAAGAGGGGGGAGGGGTAATGTCACGTCTGCTCCCGCTCTCCCCCCCTGGCGCTTGAGGGTGCCAGGCTGCCCTGCATCACTCATTCCTATCATCCATTACGCACACCTGCCTACCCTCGTCACGCACATAGGCGATATTGGACTCAACTGGACTCATTCATCACCTGTTTATTTCTTCCACTATATTTGTCAGTTCCCTTGCTCTGTTCCCCACTGCTGCATTGATTGTTTTTTGTCTTTGTTTTCTTGTATGCTGACGCTGTTCCTGTCTTGTTCCATGTCCGTTATTTATTAACTGTTTTACTCCCCGTACCTGCTTTGTCTCTCCAGTGTCATTCCATGTGACACTGGCAAAGATTTCCAGCTGGCAGGCAGCCGCTGGAATACATTTCTGAATGACAAAGTGAAGGCTTTGCATAGGCGCTTTGTTAGAATTTGTGGGACTGGAAAAAAATGCCCGGAACGTAAAATAACGTTATTAACCTGTTCACATGCTTTTAAAATAACGGTTCTGTTGCAGAACAGTGTAGATCACTCTTCTTTCAGGTTCTGCTCCTCAAATCATTTCGATGTTTTCTGTTCTGTTCCCTGAACCGGTTTCAACCATTGCTTTCACTATCCTGCTTATATGAAATAAACAAAAGTACATCAGACTCAGTTTTACCAAGGTTCTTCGCTCCCGTTCAGTACATAAATGATTAGAACAATTCATCAGATGTGGCTTAACCAAATCCCTCATCCCCAGCTCATATATAATTATCCAAAACTTTCCCTATCCTGATTTAAGGTCTTTTGCTCCCGTTCAGTTCATAAATGTGACCGACCGGCTTGATTCGGTCTTATGTAGCAACATTTGAAATTTTATTTTTTATTTTTTTACATTGGATAAAAGCAGAGACACAGAGCTAGAAATAGTATATCATACACTGCATTTGAGGAACAATGGGAAAGTAATTCTGCTTTGGAAGTTGATAAACTTGTAACCCAACTTTTGAGAAAATGGACCTTGAATGTTTTGGAGAGCTCTTCTTTGTCTACACAACCATTCAGCATCGATCACACCCTCTTAAGACTTAGCCCCACCCATATCTTTAAGGATTCACATGTGAGGCCATGTGCTAAATAGAGTGAGTACGGTAGTGTACTAAACAACCAAAGATTTCGAGACTAAATGCTGGTTTATACTGTCTATCAACATGTCTGTAGACATGCTGAATGGTTGTGTAGACAAAGAAGAGCTCTCCAAAACATTCAAGGTCCATTTTCTCAAAAGTTGGGTTACAAGTTTATCAACTTCCAGTGACATCATGAACATTCTATTGTCGTTCAACATCAAACTTGTCGCTATGAAAAGGCTGCATGACATCAGCAGCCTGGTGGTCAAAAATAGTACATCTGGTGTATTTTAACACCAATGAATCCATCTGTTTGAAAATGAATTTAGTAGCTATATGTCAATCTAGCAAACCAGGCAACTAAAGCAACTTTCTCAACAATGTTCTGGTTAATTTCTAGCTTGTTAGCAAGCTGATTTCAAGTTAGATGGCTAGCCAATTCAAATAATGACCATATCATATCATTTGTATTCATTATTACAAATTACATTGTGTTTTAGATTATTTTGTTTAGACTAGCTAGCTAAACAATGAACCATAATCCCAACTCATGACGTTACTACCCTGCATTGAATCTGCAGGTAGCTAATGCTTAAAAACTAGGTGCAATGTTAGCTAGCTAGCTAAAAGTACGCTATAACTAACAATGCAAATGGCTCTGAGATACAAATAATATTACTACACAGATAATACATGTAACGTTAGCTAGTGAGCCAGCCAGCTAACGTTAGCTAGCTAGCTAATAGTATGCTTTAACTTTAACTTAATATCCGAAAATGTAGCCAGCTAGACTCTCTTACCCGTATACATGGATGAACGCTTCTCCCTCTCTGTCACGAATGCCATGGTTACCCTTAGTTTGAATATATAATCCGGAGACAGATGTTTTATACAACAGCCTCTGTGTGTTCTCTTTTCGACTCCCTCCTCATATTTGCAATCAAACACCAGAATTTTCTCCATCTCCTTAGCTATCATACTCTGCTTCCACCTGACATTCTTCTGATATACATCTATGTCCTCCAGAAAGTGGAGAGCATTAGCAACATTTTTGCAGTCA